>NC_133233.1:11221758-11552634 GCF_040436345.1 Pagrus major
ATGTGGCGAGACGGAGAAACAGATCGGTGGAGCAGAGCGGGAGTTAATCCAAAGTGCTGCCATCAACTTCCTGACACCTTTCAGAAACTTTCTTGAAGGAGACTTCAAAACCATCCTGGTGAGTTTGACTGCTGGATCACTTTCACTTTTCACTGAACTTTCAACCTTTGTCCTGAACCGACACCTCAAACTATAGAGTGGTGCCGGGATGACGTATTTTTGTAGGCAAACCAGGACGCGAGCATCGCTCTGGTTCCCTCAGTAAAAAAGCCTATTGGATTTTTTTAATGGATTCTGGATAATCACAGAAAATAACCTCTGTGGCAAACACAAGTTTATATACTTACATGCTTTGTTCAGCAAGATAATCTTCACAGATGAACATCACTTTTATCATTTTTGAAGCCCAAGTTTTCGACGTCAGCACCACTAGGTGCTCTACTACGCTATAGTATACACACATTACTATAGTTTGACTGATCTATACCTTGTTAGAGTAGTTTGCACCTAAAGTCCACCTGTAAAGACGGACTAGTGACAACAACTCCTGACAACTTCTGCAGTCTCTTGTAAACACTTGTTAGTAACCACCATTTTTAAGACGTGTAAAAAAAATGTAATTCAAACATGGGTATTTACTGATGTGTTTATGTCATGGAACAACACGTGAAAAGATCTTCAGCTTGTGTTAAACACAGACCTCATTTCATTTAAGCAAAAAACCCATAAAAAAAATAAATAAATAAAATGCTAATGAAGTTCAAATAGGAATTGGGCTCATATCAGGCACTTTTTAAAAGAAAACATAGAACCTGACCCAAACAGTACAATGCTAGGGTTTCTTTCAACTGGTAATCACCCTACTGTGGAGTTTAGGCCACCAACATCACTTTAATCCTTTAATCTGTGCTGTTTTCTTATCAGCCATATTTAAATCTGCTGTTAAGTTTAGTTTAAAAGCAGACAAAACACTTCCTGTCGTTCCTTCAGAATTAAAGCTTTTCTCTGGCTTGACCAGTGAGGCTTTTAAAGTAAAGCAATTGCAGTTGTCAAAAGTCGACATGAAGTTAGCAACCGCTAATTCATTCAGTGAGTGCAAATGGGCTACTGAAGCTCCTGATCTGGACATTCAGATGCTTTTTTGTTACCAGATTTGTTCTGAACATTTCTGGAAGGAATGGTAAAGTAGGAAACAGCAACAATGAAGTGCTTCTCATGGAAGAACACTTGTGAGATGTCCACATCACAGACCCTAATCACTGTTCTTCATGGTCCTCCAACTGTAAATTGTAATTATAGATAGAAAAGAGTGTGATCTTCTGCTCTTGAACCAGAGTTTGTTACTAATGTAACTTGCAGCTTTATATCAAATGCCCCCAAATATCCTGCACACCAAACATGTGGTTCTACAAAGAATCCCAATATTATTGCGGCGGCATCAGTGAGTGATTACAGCTAATGCAAACCACTAATCTCATCTGCAAGAAAATCTTGACTAAGAATCTCTTTTTTGAGTGTTGTGTTGTGTTTTGTGTCCAGAAAGAACGGAAGCTACTGCAGGTCAAACGTTTGGATTTGGATGCAGCCAAAACCAGGCTAAAGAAAGCCAGGATGGCTGATGCAAGAGCTGCAGTAAGTACAAACACACACACACACACACACACACACACACACACAATGGTCAATGCAACACTGTCAGTTTTTCTCATCTGGATGTTTTTTTGAGACGCCGATTAATGAACAGTGTGAGTGAATTCTGCTTTCTGTAAAATCATTAGCCAGTCTCCTTTTAGAAGAGGAAAAGCTGTTAGGGCGTTTTCTACTGTCCCTTCATCTGAAGTCACACAAGTCATGACTAACACACAACATTACACAACATGAAGTTGACCATTTTATCTCTTGTGACTTGCGAACAGTCACATGAGCAGCTCTGGGAAGTATAGACTTCCCTTTTCTGGATAGTTGTTTTCTTGCTCTGATGTCCTCTTTCTTTTGACATCTGGACTGATTTTCACTGAAACTTTATCTTTATCATACCAAAACTCCACACTTACATTTATTTAAGGTGCACTAGTGTCATTGAATGAAACAAATTTAGGGAAGCACAAGAGAATAAAGGGGAACATTAACATCAAGACGCAGGGGGAAAATCTCTTTTCAAGGAGATTACTAAAGAATTTTTGAAACAAAAGACAGAGACGCATCCTGCAGCATACTTAGGACTGATTATACTTATCACCAGGTGAGGGCTTTAACCCTTTAAATATCTTGAATACAGTTGAATACAGCATTTTCTGACTGAGGTCTCTGTAATCTTGCTGCACAGTTTGCTACTAACACATTTTACATCTCATTGTAACTGTAAAAGCTTCAGATAGTCTGAGACGGTCTTCCAGTCAGCAATGTCTGAAGATGATATCTCTAATGACCTCAGTTCTGAGCCAAGATTCGGCCAAATCCTTTCGGAAAATTATCCGCCACCACCACCCACCCCCCTGTCTGCATCAAGACAGGATCACGATGGGTGTGCCAGTAAGAAAAAAGATTAGACGAGTACTCAACAAAGCTGCTGACAACTAGAAGCCCTATCACAAAATGGTTCAATGAATGTCAGAGTCACGGATGGACATTAAAACACTGGGCAGCGTCCCAGCAAAGCTTTTTGGCTGCAGTTTTCAGAGCATCTAAAGTAAATTTTGGATCACAATTTTCCACCAATGCAGGCAGAAACAACCAAGCTGAGACCCAGTGAGCTTAATTCCCTTTAAAAACTACTATATTACTCCCTCTGGTTTATTCAGAGCCAAGTTATTTCTGCGGCTTGTCAGCATGCTCATTTCATTTAGATTTACCAAACAGCAGGATTGACAGTCAAATAGTGTGTTAAATCTGTGCAAACAAACGTGTGTACTGTCAACAATATCTGAGTGAGGTTGTCCACTCATTAAAGAGAAGAGTGTCACCTAAATACCTGGAGGGTAAATAATGGTTTCTGCAGGCTAACACCAGCTCTCCTTTAATCTTTGTGTGACGGTGTCTGAGGTGGTTTGGTATTTATGCAATATTTATGTGCTACATTGTCACAGTGCTGCCACCATCCACCAAGTGTGGTTTTGTGCAGCCGCCTCACACACACACACACACACACACACACACACACACACAAACACACAGAGTGTAAGGATGTGTGGTGTTGGCTGTGGGTGTGCAGCAGCTGTAGCTCTAACTACTGTGTCACTGTTTTCAAAACGCAAAGCAGCAGATGTGAACGGAGGAAGTGACAGAGGTGAGTGGAATGTTGGAGCCATCTTTGAATCACACACACACACCAAACCCCCTGGTAGCAGCGTCAACAGCTGCCGTCTATCCCTTTCTCCATCTCCTCCATGACACACACTGTGGTACCTCCTGGAAAACCTTGAATCCCTGTCGACGAGTCGTGCAAGAACCAAACACTGTGTCCACTCTCCCTTCCTCCTCTGTGGCTCTAATGTAAGCTGTAGAGAGTTCGGGACAGTAAGGGCCATTGTCCCTGTCAGTCTCAGCTCCAGACCATATGTTTATCAGACTTTATAGCAAGTCTCAACAAGCCATTGTTCCACCTTTTGGCTCAATGTGAGGAAAAGGAAACATTTCCCTCAGGACAGAAACATCATGTTCAGTTGTGTAGTTTCTGTGTCCGTTTCCCTGTCTTTCCTTCGTGTCCCATCTTTACAAATCTGTCCAGTTATTCTCCTCACATCTCTTTTTTGTTTGTTCTGCTGACTCTGATTTTCCCTCATCTTGACCCACTGAAGCAATATAATGTGATATGCACATATACAGTCTCTGTTATACAGATACAGATAATGCTGTATATCAGAGATGGCAATCTTTTTAAAAAGAGGATGATATCTGCAAACCAATTTTTTAGTCCTGAGACTTTTCATTCACTCTTGTTTTTAAACCATGTTTGTCTTGTAGTCATATATCATAAAAGCATAAGTTGGATGTGATTTTGCTCGCGTTGATCATTGTCATTCCTCAAACCTAAACGCGTGTGTGGTGATGGTATTCTATAAGAATCTGTTCTTGTTTCTTCATCCTCAGGCAGAGCAAGAGTTGAGGATGACCCAGAGTGAGTTCGACCGTCAGGCAGAGATCACCCGACTGCTGCTAGAAGGTGTCAGCAGCACCCACGTACGTTACCCAGCTCAGCCCAGCTTCTGCTGCAGTCAGCATTCAATCTTCTTCTTCTTCTTCAGTTCTTATTTCTTATTCTTCTTAGTATTAGTTTTAGTATTCCATTAAAAAAAGAGAAGGGTTAATGCAGCAGCCACTAAGATATCCTGACTCTAAGTCCTTAGTACAGTTCAACCTCAAAAACCCTGGATCCAATCCTATCCTTCCCATAATGCAGCTCAACATAATATTTTACACTCCCTACTCAGTTGACACACGTCTTCAGACTCCGTATATTCAGTTTGTAACGCATACTCATACAAGTGTATTGCGTAGTTGAGGTAACCTGATGACATCACTGGGTTTTTTTTTTCTTCTTCGACTTCACAAAGCTCCTCCAGAGCCGCAGAAGACTTGCAGCTGTTCACAGAATGAGATGTATTGCTCTTGCCCCAAAAGGGCACAAAGCTATCAGCTATTAGTTGGCGATTAATTTGATAGTTGATAAATTGTTGCAGCTTCAGTATTGAAAGACTTCTGAGTCTTGCAAATCAAGTTTAACATGTGGAACAAACCATTCAAACATTTTTAATCTTTCATCTCCCCTTGTGCATTCTCAGGCACACCACCTACGCTGTTTGAACGACTTTGTGGAGGCCCAGACTACGTACTACGCACAGTGTTACCAGTACATGGTGGACCTTCAAAAGCAGCTGGGCAGGTGAAACACCACTGTCAGCTTTCATTCCTTTTGTCATGAACAGCTCAATAGAACTGTCAGTTCTGTCTCCGGCATCATGCTGCAACCTCTGGCAGCTTTTCCAGGCAGTTTACAAAGCAGTTGAAAGTCACAGAGAGAGGCTGCACTGGAGCAGCAGGGAGACACTAGTATTAATATACTCTCACTGTAGTGAGCAGTAACTCATGACAGTCCTTGCTCTGTTGTTTCTATCTTAAATGGGTAAAAAAAAACAAAAAAAACATCCTGTGTTACTTTTAGAAATTTAGAAAAAACAAAATGATTGATGTTGAAGGTCTTGTCAACCTTATGTGTGATAAAATCAATCAAAGTTCATGTTTCGTAAAGTTTTGCCCTTTAAAGTAGAAAGTAGAAAGTGGAAAATGACTAATACTGAGGAAAAATTAATCAGCATTGAGGTCACAGAAAGTATCAGCTTTATCTGATATTTACAGGGAGAGAAGACATATGACCAACTGTAGCATTGCATTGAAGAATTCTTCCCTCCCACCAGTTTCCCCTCGTCATTTTCCAACAACAACCAATCGTCTGTGTCAGGCGGGGCCAGCATCTCTGTGCCCACCATCCCGGTGACGGCCTCTCTGCCCAGCGTGTCTGCGGGCCACGGCAGCTCGACGGCATCGGGAGGATTCAGCGAACTGCGTAGCTCCAACGGCAGCCGCAAAGCCCGGGTGCTTTACGACTACGATGCTGCTAGCAGCAGTGAGCTGTCCCTGCTGGCTGATGAGGTGAGCATGGAATAGTCACTTCAGTATATCTACTTATTGTTCACTTCTCTGCCTTTTATCTAAAAGTGTCTTTTAGTATGAGAATCAGCATGTTACAAAATCAGAAAGCCTAGTCTGACCCCAAACTGAAATAAATTTTTTTGTGTTAACCACATCATGCCCTGCAAGTGCAGTGGAGCATTTCCTGTGCAACAGCCTGAGTTCAGTGGAACATACGCCCCTCCTCTTCCTGTAAAAGCACTGAAGTGTCCATTACATGCCTGTAGTTGACTAACAATGAACCAACATGACCTCATTCGTTCTAATACCCCCATTCAGAAAAAATGTTCCAGTCTGTCCTTGAATTTGGTGAGCCAACTGTGTGGCATGAACTCCCTTTGGTAATAACAGGATTCATAACCAGGCATTTCTTACATTTGGTGTCTCAGAAACCGATGATGAATGCAACATAATGGACTCACGTGTTTCCCTGATTTGCCGTGATAAATAAATGTTACGCTGACTTTGATAATCGATGGTAATGTATCTTTTTAAATAGAAACTCAGACTTGATAAGTGAATAAACTAAACACTGTATCGATCCCCCAGGTGATCACAGTCAGCAGCGTCCCAGGCATGGACTCAGACTGGCTGATGGGTGAGCGAGGCAACCAGAAGGGCAAAGTGCCAATCACTTATCTGGAGCTGCTTAACTGAGACCCACAAACAAACCCACTCCCCCCCCCCCCCCCCCCCCATCTAGCACCTCTGTAACCAGCTGTGATCTCATATTTATATTGTGTTGCAGGGACAGGCCTCTCTTCCATTCAGTCATTTTCAGAATGAGTTTTATTTCTATGAAAAGGAGTCTCGGTTTTAGCAGACTCGAGCTGGAATGAATACATTTGAGCGAAGGGGGAAAGGACCCGATCCCTAGATGTGTTTGTACGCGCCCGCAGTACATTTTCCAAACCCTGCTTCCATTGCCTTTGTGTTTGATGCCATGCAATCTGCAATATGTGCCAGAACATCTCCCGAACTTCAACTTTTGTTCAAAAAATGTTTGTTTTTGTTTACGACATGTATCTCAGATGGTGACCGAAATGCTTTCGACGTGAGGTTTCTGATCCTCCTCCCTCACTGCTAAAACACGTTTTTTCTCTTTTTTAATTGCACTTCATTTGAAGTGAAGAGCAATGCTGATTATTTTAAAGTCTTATTTTATAACTGATAATCTTATGGTGCAGCAGCTGTTACGGTTACCATCAGTATGCAGTGTTTTTTGTTTAACAGTATCACATGTATTGTGTGTCAGCTTTATTCACATGGAGCCTTTTACTCGAGTGGACAGTGAGTTCAACACATTGTGCCGGGACAGTTTGTAACCTGCTTACAGCGATCATTAAGTGCCTGTCAGTGAATCGGCCTTTCTAAGAACATTTGCCTTTTCTGCAGCTACACCAGCAGTATTGAGATTGTTAAATCAGTCTCTCCTCTTTGTATTGATTCCTAATATTTCTAAGTTATTAGAAATAGAAAACCAGCTGATGTTTTCCAACCAGAAGACAGCTTTTATCTCCAATTAAATTATTAATTTGTTTACTGTGAGTTGATACACATTTTATTGTCTCTGGTTGATTTGATTGACTTGAAAACTACTTTGAAAAAATTCCTTAAAGACATATACCTTTTTTCTTATTTACTTCAAAGACACTTACTTATTTTTTACCTTAAAGTAAATACATTTACTTTATTTTTACTTTTAAAAAGAAAAAAACCCACATACTATTATGACATTACCAACATTTCTCATCAGTTTTCCCCTAATCCTGCATTTCAACTCATTTTTTTCACATTGGAAAAAAAGTCTTGTTCTGGGAGATTAAAGTATATTATTACATGGCTGCTTTTTGTTCTCTGTGTAACTGATAAAAAAAATAGCATACAATTGTAAAATAAATATACAGTATGATAAATAAAATATCACATGTGATGTTGACTGTTTGCTATGTTGTTTATTTTTCAAGATTCCTGGTGGAGCCACTAGAGGGCAGAACAGACAACATGATCAATCTGTGTGTAGTGAAATGTAACTGGTTGCTCTTTTAGCACATGATACTGAAGAAATGTTTCGACCATCTAGTCTCCAGTGAGATTGAAACACCACAACACTGAGCTAGAGAAATTGAACCTGTCACAGAAAAGTTGCTAATGTTGCCTGTTGAAACACATTTGAGAGCTTCCATTTTTAGACCAATGGAGCTTTTTCTTTTTCTTTCGTTATTAGTGCTGAGCGAAAATGGAATATACACAATAGACTTACTACTAAATTTACTAGAACAGAACTAACAACACTGGGCGGGGCTGTCACATGACTTGAGACAGACATTACCGGAAATCATGCCCACCCTGCACTAAACCATTCTGATATAGATAACACTAATAAAAAATGAAAGCTCATTGTTCTGAAACATAGCTTTCGGGGCTGTTTTTGTTGTGTGATATCTTTTATTAACTGGAATGTGTTCCTTGGCCCTCAGACTGGTCTCCAATCTTGATTTTTTTTCTTTTCCTCCACTTCAGGATGAGTTCCTTTTTAAAGCACTTCCTGAGACATGTTCTTGATGTTGACAAAGACATTTGTGAGCACAGACAAAGAATACATCCACTTACCCTGCTGTTATTTTGGGCTCTCTCCTGACCCGGGAGTTGTGGAGGCCACTGGGGGCTTCCACCAGTCCCGGTGCTGCAGAGCTAGCAGCTGTGCACCAGGAACATACAAATCCCCAGAAAATAACTCATAACACTGACCCAGTTTGATAAAATGTCTATATTTGAAGAAGATTTAAAGGGTAGAGTCTATAGCAGGGGTGCCCAAACTTTTTCCTTTGGAGGGCCAAAACTACAACTTAATGAAAAGACATTACGTTTTTAGCTCAGCAGCTACATTGAAGATTTCAGCCTTAAAAAAACATGTAAATAACGTCTATTCAAATTACATAACCCGACTTTCCATCGCCATGGGGTTGAGTAGATAATGACAGAATTGTGGGCGAACTGTTCCTTTAGTGAGCATTTTAACCTCACAAAAAATTAAACAGCGTAACACTGATTTACATCATGGTATTTTTAATCAGTTTATTTTTTCTCAATACAAAAATCTGGTGTGCCTAAGTCAACCTCTTCTGGCAGCCCTGGTCTATGTAGTAATACTGGCCGTAGCCTTACTTGACCTCATGTATCAGGGGGCTCCTCTCTGACCACAGCTACATTAAATTAGCCTGTAAATTGTACGTGTTATAGTTTGCATTCAAGTTCTGACATTCACTTTTGGCAGTCTGAAGGCAGCCACACAGATAACCACTGATATGAAGCGCTTCCTGGCTAAAAAAAGCACAAAACACGTCCAGTTCTAAATCACCCCACCCTCGCCTGTCACAAGAGCAGGAAGGGTTAAGAGGAAGTGGAGTTTCGCAAACAGCCTGTTGACTTCCTAAGTGGCTGCCTGTACGTCAGCTTACATGGGACGGTATTTTTGTCGTCCAGCACGCACCCATCAACGAAACCAGAGACATTAACCGCTAACCTTTGACCTTAGAAACCTGTGTTACCGTTTACTGAAAGACATTTTCTGAGTGTGATATTAAATGTAAAGCCCCAAAAGCCCTAAATATGTTTAAAAAGATGTTTTAGAACAAAGGCTTTTGGTACAAATGGTCACCAAACTAAATCACGACCACAGAGCTGACTGAGGAATCAAATACTTGAGGCTAATGTCGGTCGTCATAAAACCACAGCTGTGAGTGTAACTTTTCCGTTGAGCAGTTCTCTCCGCTCTGAAACTTGTCACTTTTTCTTTAACTTTCACATCTTTAGCTCTCTAAAAATAACCCCAGCAGGTTTGATAAAGTAAGCTTTAACTGATTCACACGTCAGCTGAGCGGTAGCATGCCTGAGGAAAAACACTTCCTCTTTTTATCAGCTCTTATTCTCTCATATGTTGAACAGAAAATACTTGTTGACATCTGCCATTTTAAGCCTCCTTTAAGTTCACTTTATGTTCAGGGATTTGCAAAATAAAAGCAAAGTGTTACCTTTTTTTTTGTTGCCAGGAATCTTGAACGAGGCTTTTCATGTCACTGCATCAGAGGATGCTGATACAAAATAATACACGATACATCAGGCTCTCTGACAGTCACCAAGAAAGTGACAAACATTAGTTTGTTGGGTGCAAGATTAAGGTGATGTTGTCAGGGGAGTCAGAAAACAACAGAGTGAAAACAGAAGATGGCTTTAAGATACGTGCTGCTGCTCTTCAGACGAATAAGCTGGTTCACATGGGGATTGGGTAACAGAAAGCCACTATGTTATCACTGTTTATCTGAGTCACTACTAACACAAGCGTGTATTTTTTAGCCATGCTAGCAGCTTGGCTGTACGGCTACAGGTGGTTGATCGGTCAGTGCGAAAGTTTTGTTCCATCTAAAAATGTGTCCAGACGTGAACTTCTGTTCATGATCCCCTGAGGATGAATCCTACTGACTTTGATCATCTTCTGAATTTTCCTGTAGCACCACCAACAGGTTTGTGGTTTTGAGTGAAATGCCTCACCTCTTGGATGTGTATTGTGATTAGCTAATGTTAGCATGCTCCACAAAAATGATGAAAAACAAAGTATACCTGCTTAACATCAACATGCAGACAGGACGTAGCCTTACAGAATCAGCCTTAGAAACTTTTTGTCCGCTATTTGCTATTAGATCTTCTGCAGACCACACACAACCTGCCTGATCAACTCAATCAAGGTGTTTCACAGATTTATAATCATAATATACAATTCATAGTCAACCCTATAGTCATTTCACTGATACATTTACACTCACGTTATACACCCGGCCACTTCTGGTATAATGTATCCAGAAATGCTTTATCGAAATTGCATGTATATGTATATGTATATGTATATGTATATGTATATGTATATGTATATATATATATATATATGTATATATATATATATATATATATATGTAACTTATTTTAGATGTACCACAGTCAGAATGCAACTCAAGCAAATCCCATTTGACCACTTAAAGTCAAATGTCACATCTCTGTTCTCATTTGCATTTATCTGTGAGAAACTGTGACCACTACTTGAAAGAAAAACAACAACACAGCTTGCAAAGAGTACTGTGGTGTATATTCGGCAACTCACCTCAAGTATGGACTCAATAACCACAGCTGGGCTGTTTTGCAAAAACAAATTAGCTGCATTGTTGCTTGCAATATGCACACTGCAAACTTGACTTACTAATTCATACTCTCTTATCCCTTAACACCACTAAATATGACGTGTGCAGTTACATTAAGTGCACTTATCCACCATTTGAAGTTAGCTAGGAAGTTATCAATGTTTGGCTGCCATGTTGCGTGCGTGCCCTCTAACCTATTTCATACAGGCTATAGTTGTCTTCTGACTCCTGACCTGATCGCTGAGTAACCAAGTTGAACTGCTCTTGGTCAACAATCTGTGATCAGTGACAAAGTGCGTTCCGCAAAAAGGATGATTTCTTGACTGCAAGTCTTTCCCAATTCTTTCTCAATGTGATTACACACTCTTGGGCCATTTTTATTAGAATGGTAGCAGCACTTACCACTGCGAGTTTCACGCCTTGCTTCCATTAAGTTACACAGATATCTCTCTTTTTACTTTGCCTGCTGTTCATTTCATGACAGGAAGTGAAAACTGAAAAATTTTGCAACCCCCCTAAAAACGATATTTGCCAGTAGTTTTGCCTCAAAGTAGACTTCCACTGGTTTCAAGTTGCCAATTAAAATGTATTGAGAAGTGAAGGATGAGTCATATTAATCATTGAAAACCTTATGGTGGTTAAAGATATTCAAATCCGAAACCCTCAAGTCTCAAGCTTATTTCTCTATCTCCAGTAACTGCTACCCTGAGTCGACTGCATGTCCTTATCTTTCTTATTTTGACCCATTTGTATGCATTGAACTTTAAAAACTAGAGCAATACAAAACCTTTGACTCCAGCTGACTGGAGACTGCTCTGGTGACTTTATGTTGTAAAAGCTATGAACAAATTACTGTTTAGAGGCTTTCACGACACTTCACTCCGGTTTCTCTTTTTTATGTTCCAACCACCATGACCCTGAGCATCACCACAGCGGTATTTTGGTTTCTTTCTGGTTAGGACTCATGCAAGCTGCACAGCTACACACTGATCTGCCAACCTTTTCACTCCTGATGCACATGCACACAAAGGTAGAGAAACGCCTTGTCACTGCCCTCTGTCCTGTACAATGTGAATGCCGTCCCTTATTCGATCGTGTAATGGTTGTGATAATACCTGTACAAGTTTACTTAAGTTCAGTTGGCCTGCCTCTGTTTTGCTGCCAAGTGCACAGCCGAATAGATGATCGAGTTTTCAAATACGTGTCCAAACCAAGTGCTCATGAGACACACTGGAATTTCATGTCAATGTTGCATCTATGTCTCACTGATGGGAAGGAAACCTCAAACCCCTCCTCTTTGAGATACGGAACTGGGCAGTTGCTGCACATCTCAGCAAAACAGGAAATTTCATGTTTCCTTTGCTGCTTATAGCAACAGCTTGCATCACACTACTTCTGCATATGTTCACTCACACACACACACACACACACACACACACAAACACACAAACATACACCAAGTGCCACAAGAAGGCAGCCACATTTTTACATCAGGGTACATCAGGGATTAGGGTCTGGTTTTGAACCGCAATCCAAAAGCACAGCAATGTGAAATATGATTACCCTGTTTTTTTTTAATACATGCTTCCTCCAAACATACTTAGTCATTTTTTACCATTCACTGAATTTATTTCCATGCATTTAGTTACATTTTTTCGGTAGCACAACGTACAAAAAGTGGTTTTGTTTAGGGTTTATAAAGTATCAGTAAGACGTAGGCTTCAAACACTTCTTTTTGATTGACTTTTGTAGCATTTGGGGCTTGAAGGTGAGGGGGACAATAATGGCAATGCCCACAAAAAAAAGGCAAACAGGTAAAATAAGCAGAATGTACCAGAGTATAGATTCCCCACCCTCCCCCGGACACAAATATGACTCGAAGCGGTCCAATCTTTTCGTCTCACGGAAGGTATCCTCACATTCAATGTCTGATCGTCCGACCATATGGATTGTCTTTGTTGTTTCAAATGTCGTGAACCATTCTGTTTGGCAGCAGTTGAACGGATTTCCTGTCAGGAAGACAGTGTGCAGTTTTGGGGCTAATGCATGAGCTTGACCCGAGGGAATAGTGGACAGTTTGTTGTCCCTCAAATCGAGCACTTTCAGGTCGAGATTCAGAAGTGAAGGGGGAAGATGGGTAAGAGAGTTCCTTGAAATGTTTAAAGATATTAAACTTTTGAAATGGGAGAAGTCAAAGTCTTGGATGCGAGTGTTTCCTAAACCTAGATGTTGCAACGTCCTGCTAAGACTTTGTATTGATCTTTCGACAATGAGTTCACGGTTGTCTGACAATTCCAAGTGCGTTAGAGACAACCCAGCGAATGCAGACAATGGGATTTTGCGAAGGTTGCATCCCTTAAGGTAAAGCTGCCTTAGGGATACAATGTTTTTCCAATCCACACAAGCTGACATACTCTCTGTGCTGGTCTCAGCTTCCTCAGGAAGGCAAATGCTAATGTCGTTATAACTGAGATCCACTGACCTGAGGCTCGGCAATGAGGAAAATAATCCTGAGGGTAACGACTCAAGAACATTCAGGCTCAGGTTGAGGTACGTCAGATTGCCAAAAGCCGCCATTGTACCTTCATCTGCTACAATCTGGTTCAGCCTGTTGTTGCTGACGTCCAACTCGTACAGACTGCTAGAGAGCTGTTCTGATGTCAGATTTAAGGTTTCCAGACAGTTTGTGCACATTTGAAGTCTGGACAGGACAGGCATTCTCTGGATGAACCCTCGAGGGAAATACCCCAACTGGTTTGCTCTTAGATCCAAAATCTCAAGAGAGGAAATGTCACCGTGAAGGCTGTCGTCCCATAGCTCAGCCGTCACGTTGCCCATGTACTTCTTCATATTGTAGAATTCAACAGTTGTAGTCGAGTTCAGGGCTGTGCCGTTGTCTACCAAGTGTTCGTAAAAACTAATACTGTTGTGGGATAGGTAAAGATTCCGCAAGTGGCTGTGGCTGGGCAAGAAAGGAAAGAAGAGCAGTTTGTTGTTTGATAGATCAAGTGTCTCTAGCTTGAAAGTGTCGTTAAGGTCTTGTATAGAGATGAACCACTCGATGAAGTTGTGGCTGGCGTTGAGGACCACCAGCTGGGTCATGTTGAAGTCCATCAGGCAAGGCAGATAGTTGAAGGCCAAGTTGAGCCGCTGGAGCTTGGGATTGTTGTTGAAGGCGCCATCGAGCTCGAACATGATGTTTCTCTGCAGGTCGAGTTCTTTGAGTTGCCAAAGATCCGCGAACGAGGTCTCATCCAGTCTCCGCAGGAGGTTTCCAGAAAGATTGAGATATTCCAGGGATGTCAGATTTTGGAGAAGAGTGGCGACCATGTCGTCATCAAGATTATTCTCAGAGAGATCCAGAACTCTAAGCCTGGGTAGAGTCTTTAATGCCTGACTGGTTTCTTGGTAGTAAGCCTTAAGATTGTTATTTGCTAAATTGAGGCTTTCTAACAATTTTAAGTCTTGAAACGTGTTCGATTCAATTTTTTCCAAACTATTACAAGCTAAGCTCAGGGTCTTTAATGAGGGGTAACGGAGAGTGTTGTCCTGTAGTGTTTGAATGTGATTGTAGTTGAGCTGAAGCTCCTCTATGTTGTCCGGCAGCCCTGCAGGCACAAAGGTGAGCTCGGCATTGTTGCAGATGGCCGTTCTTTGTTTCTGCAGAGAAAAGAAGACAACATAACTTTAGTTTGCATGTTAGTGTATTGTACGTCTCGTGATGGGGGTGACATGCTTACGCTTTTTAAAAAATCCTACAGAAACTGGATTTACTTTAGAAACTGAACTCACAAACTCTTTCAAAGGGACAGATCTGCACTAGCCTTTAGTCCACATACACTGTTTTTTGGACCAGGGCACTTTTATCCCTAAAACATTTGTTTGTTTGTTTGTTTGTTTGTTTTGTGAGGTTGAGGAACAAAAATCACTTAATTTACAACTTTGTGGGTTTATACTAGACAGCTTTCTTTTGGGAGGCAATTTTTAATCCTTTCTTATCACTGCATCTAGCATCATAATCTTAACATACCTCTATTTTCAAGCAATGCTATAGCTGCATGACTTTAGGGGAGGAAGTGCCTCAGCTGGTCCACCATTTTGACCCAGAGTGAAATATATCAACTGCAGTTAGATGAGCTGCTGTGAAATTTTCTTAACATATCTGAGGTCCATAGAGTAATAGAATTAGTTTTGCCTGAACATTGATATTTAATGCACCTGGTCCACACATTAACACACAGTAGTCTCACATCACAGCTGATTATACTGTTGCTGCCCAACAGTTGCACTCAGGTCCCATCAGAAAAAGTGAAGAATTTGCTTTTACTGCTTCATTTTTTAGGTGTTTTTGACATAAACCATCACTTAAACCATTTACATTTTAACTCAAAGCAACAATCTGCTGCTTTATCACCCTTTTCTCAGATGATCAGATGAACGTTTAACACTTTCTACTAAAGCATACTTTATTAAGTTTATGTAGGTTGTAACAGCTGTCTTTATTAGTGTTTAGTAAGTGAGTAATTACTACTTAATTTATCAGTAATAAATCAATAATAAGAACAATGTTGGGGTTTTCAGGTTGTGATCATTTTATTTTGCTTTGTTGCTTTTTGAGCTCGAAGCATCAGGATGACTGTCGACCACTTACAACAGTTACCTTCTTGAGAACAGCTCCAGAGCCTCCAGACCAAACCCTTATTATTAAGAACTCATAAACTGTCACAAATGCTGCGTTCATGGCTTTTTAAAGTGTGCAAGTCACTAATAAAGGGTACTTCCACTATGATGATATGGTCATGAATGTATTTGCTCTGGATGGGTCTTAGTGATAAATTGTAACCTCATGCTACATGAAACTACCATTTTGACGTTGATTCTGGCAGCCACTGTGAACAAAAGATGATGATGGTGAAACAACTTTGTCAGAGTGCTGTACTGCCTGACTAGAGACCCTTCAATTCATCATCAGCACTCTACCATGAAGACAGTTTGCATTTTATGGCTTATCCAACCTGGGTAAGTCAGAAAATCACCAGGTAACTCTATAGAAATAGGCAATCTGTGTAGAGTATTAAATTGAGACTGTTTCACCAGTTTAAAGTTCCTTGTACTCCGTTTAAAAGATAAACCCTACAGTAAACACGGTATGTCTAATTAGAGAGTGGATCGTTTTAGCGTGAAAAATGACACACTGGATTATCATCTTCATAAATGAATCACTTCCCACTTTTCTTCCTGATGTGGCAAAGTGGGAAATACCAGAGCGCACAAAAATGTCCCACAAAATATGTAATTTCCTGCAGGATGTTCGTATGAATATTTTTATGAACATTGTCTGCCAGGGGCACTTTGCTTCCTTAAACTAGATTAACTGCCGTAAGTACACTGCCTTTTAAATCAGATACACTGTATGTATCCACCTACGCTCCTGAGGCCTTACTCAGTTCATTTCAAGATGTAAAAGGTTCAAAGGTTCTTTATCTGTCAGTGTGTGAGTGAAATGCACTTTAGGCCCTTCAGAGATTAGCTCATGGCTGGTAATAGAAAAAGAAAACAGAGGAAAGGAAAATAGTAATAAGATATAGAGATGAAAAGACACAAATAAAACATTATATTACATATACATGTGTACACATTATACTACATACATAACATATAACATTTTTGAATTTTTGTAAAAGAGAGAAATCTCACCAGCATGCATTTGCTGTGTTGTGGATGACTGAGGACCGGCGTCAGTATTCTCCACATGGATAACAAGCAGAGCAGGATGGGGGTGAGCCCGTGTGCTGGCATCTTAACATCCTCACTGTGGACAAAGTGATAAAGGACAGAGTGAATACCTGCGTTAGCCTTGCTCTTCTACAGTTTAAAACCATAGTTATAATACTTCTGTTCACCACTGATGTGTATCGCTTTTTTGTGACTGAATATTGACTTTTAGCTCTTCTTCCTATCGGCCATTATTTGAGTAAGCTTGTCTAATTATGACAGCTGTGTTTGCCCTGTTGCTCTTACTGTTTTGTGTTATATGTGAACTCTTCAAGTGGCAGAACTAACACGCCATGTGACCTACACACCAGTTTTATATTGAGGACCTGCCCTCGTTTTGACTTTGATCTGATGAAAACACTCACAGAGTTGAAGCGTGTAGGTTTCATTTCGATTTTAAAAAGGATTTGTAGAAAAAAAACAGCGTATCTCAGACTGCCAAGCTTTAACGTGGACTTCTGTTATAGGTTAGTTAACATGATTTGCATGCAGCCTGGTATCATGGCACTTGATGGCAAATGAGCACCGTAAAATGCAAATATGTACTAAGTGTGTGAAATATTGAGTAAATCCAGTTTTTCCACCATAAACGGATTATCAAACTGGGAGAACGAGACTGCAGCTTGAAATGAAAGTGTTGAAGCAGTGTGGAGGTCAGAGAAGCAGACGGGCAGATACATTTACATTCAGCTCTGACAGCCGGGGTTCGGTCACCTACTCTTTCAGATTCTCACTCAACTTTTCGGCGTACTTTTCATTATTTTACGTGTTGTTTCCTGATCTTACATGGTCGTTAGAAATATGACTGGACATGAGAGTGGTGTGTCCTGTTCCTTTGCCTTTATGACGGAGGAATGTATTTTTTGTGTTATGTTATGTCCACAACATGTTATCTTTGTTTTCTGTTGTGCGTGGTTGATCCTACACAATATACACATTAGAGCAAAGTTGGAGATAAATAATATACAAATGTTATATACTTTGGCTTGACATCCTGTTCTATCCTGAACAGCTGCTGGACACTGGTAAAATTTCACCTATTTCACTGAAAACTAGTGTGACGCATACCGGCTTAGACAAATTTTTAATTTTCAACTGAATTTTCATTTTAGTGGCGAGGTAAATATGTTGTTTTGGAGGGTGTTATTAATATTATTAACTGTTTTTTTTTCTGTCATATGAACAGTTTTCTCTCTTTTTTTATCACTTATCACTTCACTCTCACTACGTTGCTGTGTACAACACTGGCAACAACACTACTCAGTCCTTAAACTATATTATGTCTCACGTCCGAGAGTTGCTCAGGGCGAGAGACCGTCACACGTGTGTTCTGTGTCAGAGTCGCCACAAAGGAAAAGACATTTTGCCGAATATTACTTTGTCTTCTCTAGGTGTCACTGGACATGAATCGGCTGGCTTGTGAGAAAACAACTCAGCGTATAGAAATGACATAAACATAAACCACACATACAGTGTGTTGCATAGGGATTGCACAACATATGGTTCCATTCATCAGAATAATCAGAATATAAACATGTGAGCATTATGAAATTTTAATAATTTTAAATTAAATTGTTTTTCAAACTTTGGTTTTCCACCGTGGGTTATTTGTACGTGACATTATTCAAATGCAATGGTAACATTAATAATAAATCATAATGCAACATGTGTTTCAATAGTATGTGATGCAATTAACTAGATCTACATGCAATTAAATGCTGTGCAAGAATTGCTATAAACATTGTGAAAACTGGAATCAATACACTGTGATCAATACCATATCTTGCTCAAACGCACCAAACACAAAATATGTATGAATCCAACAAAGCATGCAGTTTGCTTCTCTCAGCAGTAAGAGTATATGTGCACACTGCAGTAATGCATTAGCGCACAGTGCATGTACTTACACTGGTGGTTAGGTGTGGATTTCCCAAGCCACTGACGGTTGATCCCCTGACCATATCGCTGGTTGATTCGCTGTTGCAGAGTGTGCTCTCTCATGTGTCAAGTTCAGCTGCCTTCCTCTGCTCTCACCGAAGCACTGATGCCTCTTTTTACTATTCACGGAAGCAGGCAGGCAACGGAAACCAGGTCACATGGACAAGCTGCAATCAGAAAGAGGTTCTCAAGCCCGGGGCCACAGGAAGAGTGTGCAGGCTCAACAGCTCTCAACCAGCACAGCAAAAGTTTTTTTTTTTTTTCTCCTCCCTCTCGATGCTGTGACAGTAGTGTTGTTGTACAGGCAACGGAGGTCGGTAGAAACTGTTACCACAAAAACCTAGCGAGAACACACCCTTCACACCCTCGGCTCGTTCTGATCAGCCAACCTTCTAGAAAGGAAACCACTCAACACACACACCCTTCCTGCCTGATTCTCGGCCTGTCACTTCAGCAGCCATCACAGAACACAGACATTCACATAGACAGGCAATCAAATCTGTGACTATGTATAAGTATTGAAGAGTCACAACACGACTTCATGACATAGTTTAGGGAGTCAGAAGATGATGGATGACACAAAACCCTTAGTAATGCAACAAACTCTGTAATAAATCCTTTAATGTTTAACTATTAATACATATAAGTTTACAACATGGCAACTTTAAGAAATCGAGTACCTTCCATAAACACTGTATGTGTTTCGTGCTCTCTTTCTTGACGTCCAGCCGCTAAATGAGCTCTCTTTAGTCTCTTGTTTAAGTCCAGCTGTTAACGTCTTTCTCGTCAGTAGTCCCCCTTGGGTGCAAGAATAGGGAATTAGGAATCAGGAAGTGATGGCGCTGTCCTTCAAGAGTTGATTCGTTAGTGATTCCTTCCTGTTTTCACATGGGACATCTCGAGCTCTCACTTCTGGCTCTAATGTTAGCTTGACAAAGATTTTCCGATCCTCGACTTCATGTTGAGGTTGACTCACTTGGTTAGTCTTAAATAAAACTAACACTTAAAGTGTCAAGTGGTTACAGAAAAATAAAAAGATGTTATAATTGAACTGACCTGCTCATGACCCTACTGTTTGCATGCACATATACAGCAAATCTTATTTAGAAATTTAGTAGATTTAAGAAAGAGTATTGCAAACATGAGGTTCACTGCGGCCCACTGGAAGATCTGCACACTAATATAAAGTTTTATACATACACTTTGGCCCTGGTTGGTGTTATCATCAATCCTGAATTATCCAATCACACGTGGTCACTTGAAACACATGGTGATAGGCATGTTAATGCCAGGTGTGAACCGACTGACTTAGAGCTGTCAGCTTGTGACCTTTGTCTCCACCATCTCTTGCATTTTCTCCACTGACCAGGAGAGGCAGCACCACTGCATCACAGTGGCAAACACCACAGAGAAAGAACGTTCTGGACGCCGTGGTGACCATAAACCACAATGTCTGTGGTTTGCGTCCGGTCAGGGACCCGTGTGCTAATTAGCAATAGCTGCGACCACGTACAGTAAACACACCAGGCAGTCACGCATTCACAGACACACAACCCAACAAACACTCGACCTCCGTGGCTAATTTCAGCCTCATAGATAGTAAGTTGCAGTTAAACAGGATAGGGTGTGCACAACTTTGTAGACCAATGATCTGACTGTCCAACAGAATAAGATACAGAGCTGAAAATGTTACACTTCCCTTACACACTTACACACACGTCAGATTTTAATTTTTGCTGTGGCAAAATACCTTGCCTCCTGTGGCGGGGCGTGCTGGTGGCAGCTGAAAATTGTACTAAGGCTTTTCTTAAAGGTTCCCTGTGGAGCTTTTGACCACTAGTAGCGCTGTGGAGCGATGTTTTTATAAGTGGGTCCTCGCTTTTCAATTCTGGTATGCAGGTGTATGTATGTGACACCTCGCTGTTGTCTTCATCCTGTAACTTCAACATCCTCCCTGCACTCAGCACAGACAGACTGTCTCCAAACACTCTTGATATACGTCATACTGTGATGAATTGACAGAGCAGCCCTCTATTTGTCCATTTTAATATCATGCTATTCATCACTTCTTCAACAATTTCAAACAAACAACATGTGTGAGGAGTATTATGGGTGAGTGAACCCATGTACAGTGAGAAAAAAGTGCTTAAAAATGAGCCTGTTAATTACCATTGAGGGAAATGTAATAATGTGACAGATTAAAATTAGGATTAAAGGTAACAGATGTGAGTTTTGATTGTGTGACACAAAGGGTGGATACCAGAATTAGCTGGTGCTAGACAAGTCCAGGAGCTGCTGGAAGTCAGAGATACAGTCTGAGGCTTTCACTGAGCGTCCGTCTCTCCGGTCAATAGACGTGGTGATGGTGTCTGACCACACTCAGTATAATTGAACTGTAACTCCACCACTGAATGTGGACTTTAAACCGAGGCCAACCACGTTGTCTGGATGTATCATTTTGGTTATTTCCCTGGAGGTCTGCTCTCTTCAAAGTAAGCTTAATATTATTAAATTATTAACAACCGTATCGTTATCACAGGAGAGAATTCAACTGGATTACACTATGGTGGAGATAAATCAATGTGTTTAAATTGCTACTGCAAATGAAATAATGAGCTCTGAGGATTTTTCTGTCAGAAATAGTCTGTGTGGGCAGTAAGAGACTGATAGAGGAGTGTTCTACCTTCATGTCAGATGAGTGAGCAGCCTGACGATGGGAAATCAAAGAGAAAGTTGTGGCTTATGAACACAGTCCAGATAGACAACCAAAAAATCAGAACCTCACCGGCCTCAGTTCATGACTACAGGGTGTTCAGGCATTAAAGGAAGGAGATCTTAGTATCAAGCTACTGATCATTTCTACAATACACATGCACGTGTATGATACACAGTCCTTTTAATGGTTTCCACTGCTTGACAGATGGTGGTAACGCACTAACTAATGCTGCAATGCACCAGCAAAGGGACGGGAAGAAGGTGACAGCTGGCAATTTGAAATCAATGTCATCAATGCTCAAGCTTTCAAGAAGAAATCTGCTTTGAAAATGTTTTAGAGAGAGAAAACATTCAGTGTTTTTGTTCGACCTCAGAACAGACAGAGACTTTGTTTACAAGAAAACTTCACATGGCTCCTTTAATTCTCACCAGACTGAACAAATGATGGCGTTACAAACTTATTTAAACAGTTGAATGATGCCTCACCCTACACTTCTGGTTTGTTTCTGACTTGGCAAAACAGTGGAGATATAACACTTTTTTATTTCAGCAGATGAGTGGCCCTTTCTCCGGCAAGATCTCCTTTAGTGGCTTTGAAAGAGCTTCATAAACCAGCATGTCTTTTTTGTTAAAAGCCCCGAAATGTAAAGATTTGGTTGACTTGCCACAAAACGATTAGCTAACAGTATCCAAACGCTGATTCAAACGGGAAAAAGATGATTCTCTGAGAGGATGATTTGAGAGGAAGCATTTTGTGAGGACTAACGTCATTGTGTGGTAGTTGAAGAAGTCACTTTAAGGAATAACTGTAATGAGGAAATGGAAACTTGTGCAACATGAAATGAGTTTAAATGTGTCTTAAAAAGTAACACGCTGGAGGGATATAAGGTGGATGTTGGAGGATCATATGAACAAATAGCCTTAATGTTGTTTTGTTTGTTTTATATGAATCATTTTGTTCTTGCTTTTCTATGAATGTCTTATCTCAGTTTGATTTGATAATAATGAGTTATGTACGGTGAACACTGGGCCAAAGAGGCTGGAATATTCATGTTTTAAGAGTTTATTGATAAATAAGATATAAAAAGAAGGGGTGGGACTTCACTTCTTCTTCCTTCTTTTCTGATATGAATTTTTTATTTATGTTGTTATTGTGAGTTTGCTGTACATTTTATTGATGATACATGTTAAATAAATAAATCTTAAAGAATCTATTCTGAGCGACAGATGGAAATCACTGGACTAGTGTGGGTTTTTTGTTTTTGCTCCAGGACTTTGGGGCAAATTTAAGATGTGTTATACAGAATGGAAATTTGCATTCTATTTATGAGAGCTGAGGAGGTGGTGCGGCAGTTGGGGTTTAAAGTCCCAAGGGTGAGGGGGGGAAGTGGCCAGCTCATAGCCTGCAGTATAAAGATACCACAGCAATGAGGACGCACGTGACCAAACATAACTGTCATGAATACTAGAATATGGACGATCATCAGCGACTCTGGTTTAGTGTTTTTTCAAGTTTCTCCCTCGACCAAAATTCACACCACCACCAGAGATGAATAAAAATAGATGAGATGTATAAAAAGTAAGATGAAGAACCTTGTTCCTCTTGAAATTTAATCTGCCCATGACCAGGACTTTCTGTGGTATGAGGCTATTTGCATATCATGCACAAGAGTTGCTGCCCTCCTGTGGAAACAGGATTTAGTGCATATTTATATGAGACATGAATCTTCAGGTACCTGAGAGTCACGGATCAGTCCTGCAGAAGCCCTGAGAGCCAAATGAGAGTAATATGTGTTTATGACTTAACAAACAGGTGAGGAAAGTCGTACCAGGATATTCGTTCTATGATATATAGCGTTTTTTCCCACCTGTTTCACAGATGAATAAGAAATGATAAAATTTCCCTTTTTCCTCTCAGGGTTTCCTTACAATCTGGTCCTTTGGGTTCTGAGAAGACTGGAGAATTTCTGAGGGATGTTTTGGGTTCATTGGATATCTGGACGGTAAATGCCCAGTGGTTTATAATTATATCAGGACATTTCTGAGATAGCGAAAAACACAGATGCATTGTGGGCACACTGATGTCTCATCTTGAAATTTGATCTTGTGCATTTGGAAAAAGTAACTTAAGACAAAGGTCTAACATGTAACATATCTGATTAATGCTAGAAATATTGCCACAAAAGTTTAAAAACAAAGAACACAGTAACGTGGAGAATGGTTCTGTTTGTATGGGGGTGTTGTTACGTAATTCATTTGAGCATGATGCCTTCAGGGCTGCAGGGCTGGCCAACGAAATCATGGTTATTTCAGGGGATAGTGATTAAACATTTGTTCTTGTTACATACAATACAGAAAATCACTACTTTATAGAATCTAATATGTAGAGGTGCTTTGTCTGAACATCGTCTGAACAACAGAACAGATGTTTTAGATAAAGGCCAGGTACGGTGTCTGTAATTTGCTCTTGTTCTGACCTCCACAGGTCTCAAACTGTACGTGTTGATTAGTGTGTGCTGCCCTTGTTTCATGTGAATGTATGGATGTATTGCATTACTGTGAGGGAGCTGAGTCGTGGTTATAATGACTATAAATCCAGCAGCTCAGGCAGGTTTGATGTAACTCTAAACGCTTCATGTAGGTAGGCTGATTGATGGAGTGGCTGACTGACAGGAAGTCAAAAGGATCAAGGATAAAGAGAGTGGCACTGATAGACAGACAGTCCAGCAATCAGACATCCAGGGCCAGACAGGACAGAATGTCGGGAAACTGTACCGTATTAGGAGCCACTCAGACTCAGAGAAATCCTAAGAGAAAGGGGACAAATAGGCAACCAGGCTCTCCGCTTTGGCAGCACATATTTCATCAGTCATTTATTGAAGCAGTAATCCTCTCCCACACCGCTGAGATCACACCACAGTGGAACAGTGTGTCCAGTACTGAGATGTCTGTTCCTTTTTATTTCCTGTTGATGAAGGCTGAGCTTCTGTAGGTGGTGCACTTTGTTTTGTGTCTGTTTATCCACCTTTATGAGTCACACTGATCTGATGCTGTATATTACAAAACAACCTGCTGGTGCTGTGGACTGGCATGTAAAAATCGTCTTCCTGTGAGCTGGGACAGAACAGACATTCTGTTTTTTACAACAAGAAAGTGCAGTCTGCAAGTTTCATTTATCTGAATATATTGCAGCCTACACTGAGTCACTGTTGTACTATGCTTATAGCCTAAGACACTGGTGGATCAAAACAAATATTTCGATAAACATATTGTAAATTATTATTTTAAGAATAGCCTTGCTAAAACAGCCTTTGAAGCTTAAGATATTAAGAAAAGTCTTCATATTATCTTTAGGCGATATACTTTGTAGTCGTGTCAAGGATGTATACTGATGTTATCTTTAGTGTAATGAGACCAGACTGTAGCTCTGCTGTTTTCCCTTTTATGACACGTTATTCTTTGTAGACTATGTTACTACAGTTTGTTAATGTCTATTATACTTATATTATACTGGTGTAGTAATGAGTCCTTAAACCCGGAAATCCGTTAGCATTTTTGGTCGTCCGGTTACCTCCTCTCAAAGTCAATGGGTTTTTTTTCAATGGGTTTTCGGTTAAAGTGGTGTTTATCTGTGAAGATTATCTTGCTGAACAAAACGTCTAAGTATCATAAACTTGTGTTTACCACAGAGATTATTTTCAGCAATAATCCAAAATCCAATTCAAAAATGCCACAGGCTTTTTTTCAGAACCAGGGCAATGCTAACTTCCGGGTTTGCCTACAAAAATGCATCAGCCTTGAAGACTTACTGATTAAAATGGTGATAGTCAGACCTCTATTAAAACTTTTACATGTTTTCAACTGATAGTCATTTCAGTGTGACTCACTAATGTATGGCCGTCTGTTATTTACTCTGGATAAACAAGACTAAAGAGTCCACAGCCGTGCTAGCAGCTCTGTGAGACTGTATGTAGGCGGAGCAGTGCTTTGAGCTAAACACTAATAGCATGCCAATATGCTCACAATGACAATGCTACCATGCTCTTGTTTTTCAGGTGTATTGTTAGCCATGCTTGCTGTCTTAGTTTAATGTGTTAGCCTGCTATCATTTGCTAACTTCTATCAAACATAAAGTGAAGCTGAGACTCCTGGGTACGAGCAGAGAAAAGCCATGGTTGCAATTAAGAGTGAACGTTGACTCACAAACACTGCTCTGTGTTGTGGGTTTGGGAGTTTCAAACCAAACCATATAAACTCTTTCATGAACTTCTGCCGTTTGTTTTGAGATTTGTTTCCCTCATGATTTGATATGAATGTATTTAAATTACGGCTTCTTATTCTTTAGGACAGGCTTATATATAGTGGTCAACTTAAAGCTGATGTTACTGTATTTTTAAATTATTGTGTTGTGCTTTTGTAAATCCCTTTTTAGTTTGAAATATTTATTGACGAATTCATATTTTATTTATAAATTATTATTTATTATTTTAGAAATTTGTGTCCCATTAAGATATAATTTAGTCCTTTAATACAGCCATTCTCAACCTTGGGGTCCCGACCCCAATTGGGGTATACTTTAAACTTTCTGTAACTTTCTGTCTTTTCCATTATTTACTTATTTTCATGAGCTTGGGAGATTTCACTGGACAGCAACAACATGCAGTATCCAGACTGGTTCCAATCTATATGATCCAGAGCTTAACTTAGTCGTAAAAGCCATTCTTCCTCTGCAGCCGTGTATTTATTTCCTCAAAATTTGGCTGGTGCATATAACATGGGCTGGATCACATGCAGTGTACATGGACAGCCTCTGGTATAACAGCACCTATTAACACAAGCATCAAACCGTCTTTATTATAAGGGTGGCACCATGTAGACTTTATTTTTCGCGCCTTAGAACCATACAGCATCTATAGTACCATAGATAAAACCAAGAAATAAATAGTGTGTAATACTACGGTAGCACATTAAAAAGGACACACATTAACATGATACAGGTATAGTTTCCATTTTACTGGATAGGGATTTTAAAATGGCAGATGTTACAGTCCACTTGCCAGTATCCAAGCACATGCATGACAGTTGGTCCGCGTGTCCTCTGTGTTTGCCTGTAGCAAAATATAACATCAGGTCACATTTATTTGGCATTAAACCGTTATAATCCAGTCATCAATTATAGTTAAAATGTGTTAATCCATGATGAGCTGCTTCTGCTAACTCATACAACAGATAGCGATTGATAACAACTACTGTTCACCGCTTGTGTCTTGAAGTATTTGCCACCGTTAAGAAGAGTTTTGGCCTCATTCGAGCAAGCATAAATTCTCAAGTAAATGCTCAGCACTGTTAGCCTGAATGGCATGGAATTAAATAATGTTCACCTATCCTGTGAATAAAACAGTCCAGCAGCTGAAGTGTAAAAGTGGACACTTCCACGTTGATACAGAAACATGTTTTATGACAGTTCCCACACAATCCTCCTCCCTGCAGATGGTCCGGTCCAGACACTGACTCCTTGTGTATCTGTGGTAGAAATGCCGACAGTTAGAGTTATTCTGTGTGGAAGAAACGCGACCACTTGGCATCCAACATCCTTTTAAAACGGTGCAACAATCAGAGTCCGTTGACAGAAAAAAGTCCCACAACCGACCAGTGGCCTGTTAGTTTTAATGGTGGCACAGGTTACTCTGCTTCTAGCCATCCAGAGGTTTTCCCAGGTACACCATGGTGACTTCAGTGTTGCCGTACACTGCAGAGACAGCAGGGTACAGGCAGGCCTTGGGCAGTCCACGAAACGCTACTCCGAGGAACTCAAAACCCCTCTCGAAGGCTAACGTCTTGTCATCCATGTCTAGAATTACTCGTATTCTTTCCCCGATCTGTGGACAAACACAATCACACCTTGCTGGATTACAAAAATACCATAAACATACATTTAAAAAAAAAATATAACAGGAAATATCGCTATCTAAATTCTGACGAGGGTGCAGATGTGGCTCAAGCAACTACCTGATATTTTGGTGCGTTGTTACACTGTGGGAAGTTCCCGTTGACCTCTCCGTTGTGAAGCAGGTTGTTGTCGACCAGGTTCCAGCCCCAGCTCTGGTCGTCACTGCCCAGCAGGGCCACGTAGCCCTGGCACTGCATGGACGCCCGCTTCGTGGCGATGCCTATCACTGCCACTGTGCCAAGAGGGCCTTCCCACCAGATCTCCCAGGCGTGCCGCCCTTCCGAGAAGCCAATCTTGCCACGCGCACCGTCTGTGCTCTGGGCGATGGGGTTGCGGTGCAGGGTGAAGCCGTTCTTCTTCACGTAAACATTGCGGGAGCAGTCGTGGGAGCTCAAACCGTGTTGGTAGGCCTTGAGCTGTAGAGGATGAAACGACAGGGACAATAAATAGTTAACCTGGTGTCAAAATATATAAAAAAAGAGCATATTTCATAACATTATTTTGGAAATATTGGGTGCTGCAGTTCAGAGAAAAGCCTCCTCATTGTATTTGTTGGGAAACACTTCCTTCTATAGATGCTTACATAAGGAATGTGAGACATGGTCATGGACTTTGAGCTGTAAGCTTCTGTAAGATGTTTCACAATTAGTCAACAAGTAAATGATTATGGCTGGTATGATAATTTGAGACAAATGTATCAATATCTTATAATAACAGACCTATGGAAGTGATGACACAAGTTTTCCCACAGAGAGCCCAATTTAGAGGCTCTGCTAAAAATAGGCTTCACTGTCAGTGGGCCTATAGTTTCCTTGCATATGATGCACACAGTTATGCAATAACAAACAAATACAGCACACTCACAACTGGATATTGTAATAAATAAACGGGTCCATAGTCTAAAGTTGGCTTATATAAACAAAACATCATGTAGTTTAGCCTGTTAAATTGTATCCCCAATACTTTGGCGTCTCAAAACAACCTTACACCAAACCCCGTTTAGAACTCCGGCTATTTAATTCGTGATTTCAGCAGACAAAGGCATTTATTTTGCACATTACTTTGCATTTGTTTATAAAAGACTGGTATGAATCACTAGGGTCTTCCGGCATACAATATTGTAGCTAATGGATTCATTTGAGGACACTGTGTTCCACCTTCCAGGTGTTAGCAGAGCAAAGGTACTAAACAGGCTGATTTTTGAATGGAGTTTGGTCCAGTCCGAGAGAACGGCGGTACATCGGTGAACCTACTTTTCCCTTGTAGGTGGGCAGGTTACACAGGATGTCAGACCGCATAGCTTCATCGCTCAGACTCCGGTTGCAGAGGCTGCGCCACACCTCGCTGTTTTCATCCGCCAGTATGTTGTTCCAGTGCCAGCAGACCAACGAGCAGCGCATCAGGTCGGAGAGCTCCAGATAGGAGAAAACATGCTCCAGGACCCGAGCTGGCAACCTCCCGGCCACCCCTGCGCCTCCTCCGGCTGCAGCAGCGTAGGGAGAGCCGGCGGAGCTGCAACTGGCTGCCGCTGCTGCGCCCAGACAGGAGGAGCCTCCTCCTCCACCGGCCGCTCCAGACATTGTAGCCCTGCTCTTCACCGACGACACCAGCCAGGCCAACAGTTTCACCTTACACCGGAGAATGATTCCTAATATTAGTCAGATAGCAACATTTTACCGATAAAATCACATACAGGTCGCTCTAAATCACAACAGTATGGACCCTACTCTTCCCACTTCAATGGCTGAATGGAAACGATGCGTCAAGGTCCTCGAAGAGCAAATCCATTTAATGTCCTACTGTACATTAAAGAAACATGTAAAATAAATTGTAATAGTGGTGACAACAGCGGATTTTAATCAAAACGGCAAAAACCCAGCGTTGGTACGTTATAAGATAAACGGAAGCCCTGATCAGATTAAAATATTTTTTATTTCCTGCAAGGACCACGTAGCATACATAATAATGAGCTCACAGAGGATTGCCTCAGTGTTGCAGTGTGAAGACGTTAAATTGTTACAACGTCAAAGTGTCAGCTAGCTAATGGTGGCAACAGACAGCATAAGAGGGATTATAATAAATAAAATTACCATTGGTTACTAATAAATCATTTTATCTGATCTGTTACGTCATTTCAGTAGGATTCGTAATCGTTTGTAGAGCTCGCGCTTTTGTCGGGGAAAATTGAATTAAATTAATTTGGTGCATAAAGATAAAAACACACGTATTAAAAGAAGATTAGTGGTTCCCCGGTAAAGCAAAACGTCTTTTTATATTTATATTTTATGTTTGTGGACCACGTGACCGTACACGGAAGTGACGCGGAGTGCTCAAAAGAGTTCAGCAAAGCATCTGGGAGCAAAACACCAGCTAGCTTAATTTCATTTTACACCAGAAGACCACAGGAGGGGACTAACAGACGGTCAAACAGTCAACAGTAAGTCCTGGTCGGTTATTGTCCGGATAAAAAGATGGTGTGTGTTATCTGTCGTGTCGGGACAGGCGTCACTGCGGTCACAGCTGTCCGGCTGCCTGCCTGCTGTGCTATGCGGCCTGTTGACAAGCTGTCCCCATCTGGCTGCTGTCCGGGGACAGTCCAGTGGTTTTCCGCGGTCGGACAGGTGATTAGCAGGTCAGTCGGTACAGCCGAACAAACCTGCAATGACAAGCACGGTTAGCTAGCGACAGGCTGTGCAGCTAATGAGGCTTGTGGGCTAAAGCTAGCTAATGACAGGATAACAAAGCCCCGCTGCGTTCACGTTCACCTTTCAAGAAATTCTTCCACTTAAAGGTTGCCATCTTTGCAGGCACCATGAATACCGTCACCTTTAAGGAAATGCGTGAACACCTTGTGATTATGAAGACATATCGGACTAACAAGCAACCCGCTCCGCAGCACTTTATTACGAGCATTTAAAACAACAGCTTGTTAATGTCCACTTTGTGTTTTTCGGCAAAAGAAGATAATGACGAGCCTACTAAAATATTTAATATCGACCTAACTATTGGTGCTCACGGTTTTGGATCTATTTTCAATGTGGAAATTAAATAATTAGCATTTATTCAACATATATTTTGCAACGTGTTTTCCAATTTAAAAAAAGAAAGGGAAAAAAAAGGCTTTAAATAGATTTGATTTCTTAGTTTCTCTCCGTAAGCCGCATAAGGCTATGCTGTACTCACCGGAGAATCATGTCACAACACTGGTTCCTTTGCTCTAATTGTAGCACAATATTATATCGATTATAGATTAAGTGCGTTTCAGTCTGCGTTGCAATTCCCCTTGAATAAGCAGTTGTAAAGTGATGTAATGGTGCACGGGCCGCCGCTAGAGGGCAGCACAGTGACGTAGCTGGAACCTGCTAATGAGCATCATGTGGAGCAGAGGTCGAACCGGTCCGGTACTGGATCTTTTAACAGTACCTTCGTACTCACCTTATTTGTAGTCATGTCGCACTTTAAATATTTAGCTACAGTAGTGGTTTGGTCTGGAGGTGTAATAGAAGTATAGGAATACTACAGGAATACAAGAGGCAGCAGGGTTCCTCTGATCCTCTTGATCCTCTGCGACTGCAAGAGAGTATATAGGCTACCATATACACTAGAGAATATGGAGAATATTATAAATCTCAGACTGACTGATGGGCAGGACTGAGAGGAACAGGCGCCATTTCAAATCTGTCTGCATCGTCAGCACCATGGATTTATCGACACACGGCATAGTTGGACTACTGATATTTCAGAGCCTTGGAGGGTCAGAGAAAGGATCAATGAGTCAGGCAGACCAGACTAATTTATTCATCTGAACAGGGGTCGACTGATGTGGCTTTTTCAGGGCCGATACAGATTATTAGAAATCAAGGCGACTGAAATCCGATACTTGGGACCGATATCAGTTTGCTGTAAAAATGAAGCCGTGTCAAAATTTCGCACAACCAGTGATGAAATAAACCTTAGTACAATTTACTCAAGCACTCCATTAAGTACAATTTTCAGGTACTTTTCTTGAGTATTTCCATTTTCTGCTACTTTATACTTCCTCTCCACTACATTTACTTGATACATTTAGTCACTAGTTGTTTTGCACATTCAGATTATTCAGTCTTTATAGGCTATTAACTGTGACGCGTTACCAACCGGATATTGTTGCGGGTGGGACATTGTGTGAGAGGATGTTGCATCAGAGCCCAAGTTGTACATTTTTAAATTTAGTTTGTTTTAATCTGCAATGTGACAGAAAAATCATTGATACCGATAATTGGAAAAATGCTGAATATCGGCCCGATAATCGGTCTACCCCTACGTCTAAACAACCCCTCTGCCCCTGCATTCTCCTGTTTCATTGCCCTTCATCGCAACTCAATTCTATCATGTATATAACTGTTGAAATGCAAATCTGAAATATGAATGAATGAACCCATAAGGTTGTGTTTAATGAAATGTTTCAAATTGCATCTGTGTTTGTTATGAGTAGAGCCTGACCAATATATTGGTTGGTCAATTGTATCAGCCAATATTTACCTATTTATAGAAAATAATGCAGAAGAACATGCTGGGGGTAATTTATTAAATTCCCAGTGAAGTTTATTGTGTCAGTGCAGTAAATTCTGGAAAGTTTATTGTTATTCTGGAAAATATCTTTCCTCCATTACATGTCTGTCACAAGTGTTTGATAACCACATTTGAGGGATCTTTCAAAAAAAGATATGCATATGAATATATCCTGTGTATATCAGAAAATCATCCAATATATCCATATAGGAATTTTTTACTTCCTAATATTGGCATTGTCATCTGCCCCAAAAATCAAGTATCAGTCGGACTCTAGGTATAAGGGTTAGATTTAGTTAGTTACATAGATAGTTACAAAAGCAAAACAACAGTAAGATGTTCATGGGATGGTAGTGCTCGCGCTTAAAATGAATGTAAAACCCAGGTCCACATTGATGCATCTAGTGCTACATCATGTTAGATTATGCATATTATGAAAAACATGAGACCAGCTCCCACAAAATGGTGGAATCCAGTTATGAGTGTGTGAGGAGAGCACTTACACGATAAAGAAACAAAAATAAATATTTATTGTGTGACTATGACCCAGCAAGGTCATCTCATATAGGCCATTTGTAGTCCTCACTGTTGTCCTGGCCAGATAAGCCATATCCTCTTTACAATGTTTTTGTTGCCTTTTTAACTATTCTAATTAATGAAACGTCAAGAGCTGTCTATGGAAAGTGCCGCCATGATGCCTTATTTATATAGATTTTGGTAAAGGAGATGTATTACATATGGTATTGTTCCACAAGAGAGAGCTACTTCAGTGAACAGAGTTGTAGCTGATGGAGCGTAGGACTTCAGTGTGTAAAAAAGGCAAAGCAATCTGTGCTAGATTTACCCAGACGATCTTTGCATTCGTTTTAAATTCACATGCTCTTTTCTTCTTTCAATGCAGCATCTGTGAGTAGGAGGCCATAATGAATCCAGTCTACAGCCCTGCGTCAACAGGGGTCCCCTTCACCAACACTAAGGGCATAGGATATCCAGGTAATTTAATGTTTAAGCAAATATTCTTATCCTGAAATCAAGAAAAGTAAAATGTATAATTATATTTTTTGTTGTTCTCTGTTTGGTCATCCTAGCTGGATTCCCTGTTGGCTACGCTGCTGCTGCGCCGGCATACAACCCCAATGTCTATGCAGGAGCGAACCCAGCCTTCCCCAGTGGTAAGAAAGAAGTCCGCACCTCCTGACTGAACATGACTCTAAATTCAATAATCAGCAGCACTAACTCAAAGTGTCCTCCTCTCTTCAGGCTATGCTCCGGGCACTCCTTTCAAAATGTCCTGCTCTCCCAACACAGGGACTGTCCCACCATACTCCTCCTCACCCAACCCCTATTCTGCTGCTGTTTACCCAGTCAGGAGCACCTATCCCCAACAGAGCCCCTATGCACAGGTCAGTGCACTGTTGTTGAAGGGTGGCAGATTTTAGCTCTTGGTTCTGGTATTAACATATTACCCACATCTGCCTGAGGATGGTGCTATAATCAGGTCTACACGTCAAAGTTTGTCACCATGACGTTTTCTTCTGTGTCATTCTCTCTTCTCTTTATCCTGTCACTGCTGCTGATTCAATTCAACTCAATAAACTCATTGTTAGTTGATGTTTTGAGCCTAAAACTGTGTTTTTCTGTGATCCAGGCATTAATACCTTCACAACAACAAGGCACTTATTACACACAGCCTCTGTATGCGGCACCGCCTCATGTTATCCATCACACAACTGTGGTCCAGCCAAATGGGATGCCTGCCGCCATGTACGCCCCACCGATCCCTCCTCCCCGCCACAATGGTGTCGCCATGGGGATGGTAGCCGGCACCACCATGGCTATGTCCGCTGGTGAGAATCGGTTTCCATTTTTACATTTATCATGGTTTGTAGGAATGCCAAATTTAAAGTTGTACCTCAGGGATATTTGGCGATTAGTCCACTATGAGCTTTTTCTGCCCCAAACTGTTGTTATTATATCGACCAATTAAAAATCCAGCATCAGTTGACCTTGAGTAGTAACTAGGATTAAAGTGCAAGAAATGCTTAGCTTGTTCTTGCAATGTAATCCCGCTAACACGACGCACCCAGGTGGTTTCCAAAAACACTTGCCATGTGGTTGGATGAACAATCTGTCTTTTCTTCCAATGAAATATACCCTCCAACCCCCCTGTATTTGGCCACAAGCACATAGCTTAAAGCAAGATCTTGCAAATACAGCTGTTGCAAAGTGTACGTTATATCAAACATTGTATCACACTTGTACACTTCAATCTGTGGTTGCTTCTCAGGAACTCTGTTGACAACACCATCACCAGCGCCTGTTGCTCCCCACCAAGTCACGATGCCCACATATCGGCCCCCTGGCACACCCAGCTACAGCTACGTGCCCCCACAATGGTGAAGAGAGGGAAGCGTAAGTATGATGCTTTAGTAATTGAAGGCTGTTAATCAGTCTGATAAGATTTTTATAAACGTGTCTTTATAAACATCTTCACACAGACTTTCAGTTTACGTATATTTCTACATGTCGTTTGTCTCTGCAGGTCAGAAGATGGTAGATATGCATCCACACTCTACTCCAGTGTTTTTTGCTAGTGGTGAAGACCTGCGCTGCCAGTGTCTGCAACCAGTTACTCTTCTTCCAGCATAATGTGAATCTAAAACCCAACTACATAGAAAGAGGCCCATTTTGGATAGGAGGGGGTGAAGAATAGGCCCATCCCCATGACCCCTGTTAATGGAATAAGGCTGCATTCCATGTCACACCCCAGCGCCAGCACCTCGACAACCTGCTGCATATCTCACATCAAACAGCAAAGCAAAGCCTCCGTGCAAACTTTTTTTCGTGGACTGTCTTGCAGGTTTTTATAGCTTAAACTCTTTAAGTGGTGAAAAGGGAGTTTGGAATTGTTTTTAGTTTTGTTTTGTTTTAATTTGGGGGATACATATGATGTTGAATGCATGTGTATATATAGATATATGAAGTAATGCTAGCTCAATCTACCTGCTGTGACAGATGCAAAATCAACAAAAGGCACACATCCAAAGGAACTAAAAGAGTAATAATCTGCAATGCTGAATCACCAGTGACCATGTCTTACATGTGAAAGAAGAAAAGACCAGAAATGTTTGTTCATGCAAAAACATACCTGCACAAACAAGTGCAGAACAAACTGTACTATTTTCACTGCTTTGTGTTTTGGTAAGTGACGCTAGGTTTTTATTCTTTCTCTCAGTGATGCACTGTATGCATTTCGTCTTTCCATTTTTGTATTTTAAGAAAAAGATGGGACTTTGAGTTTCTGCCTCTGACTGACGGCCATTCCAGCACTTAATCATTCTAAGTCTTTTATTTTTCCTGCCCTGTCTTAACTTTTTTTTTTCTTTCGGAAAAGTGTATCAGCTTTTCCAAAGGTGTGGAGCAGATTTTGTTTCCTGCTTGAAACATTTTTTGGTGTTTAAACAATTCACTTATTTTAGCCGGAAGTATTTTTGTTTGGGAACAAGTAGAGGAAGTCGATGGAAATCATTTGCACCCATTTAAGAGTGAGTGAGTAGGAACAGTGTTAATGTGTGTGAGTGTAAGTGTGTGTGTGTGTATCAAAGAGGATAAAAATAGAAACCATTCAAAATGGTGCCATATAGTGCGACACGCCTAGAATATTCGACCTATATCTCACAGTAATCAATTTGTTCTTAGGTAGGTCTGAAGCACTACATCTTGAAATCACTGCTAACTGTGGACATATTAGGAAAAAACATGATATTGCTAAACTCCATTTGTGAATAGCACTACTGAAGCAAGGCACTAATTCAAAAACCGTTTATAAAGATATCTGACCTTTTACATTTGCTGGCTGTTTTACCTCAAGGTTCCAGGCTAACACACCAATATCACTGTTTCAGACATGCTTTTCTATGTTGCCTCAGTCACCTCAGTTAAATAATATGTTTTGTAAATGTTATTTTTGTGATTTTGGTTCTTGTTTTGTATTCTTAAGAAAGACCAAAAATAAAAACAAATATAAGGAAGTTAATCTTTGTCTTTTCCTTAATTGTGTCATTTTTCTTAGCAGTGCATAAACTGTGTATTGTTAGCAAAAGAGAGGATATGGTTACACATTCTTGATTGACAGCCAGGGCAGCCAATTAAAATGCGACTGCTGTAATTCAGCACGCTATGTTTATTTACATATGCAGAAGAAGAACAATCCGCTCGATATGTTTATAAAAACATATTATTATGCCAGAATTATCTTAATATTCTTGGCAGGTGTAGTTAGTTAATCGTTTTGACGGTGGCATGTTTGGGAGGGGAGGGCGTCAACGAATAGTAGTAGAAGCAGAAGAAGACGACGTAGAAGAAGAAGAAGAAGAAGAAGACTTCCCAGCATGCAACTCGGCGCGCGAATTTGGATTTTCTGGTGAAGTCAACATGCGAATACTGCTCAAGCTACGTTAACACGTTTGCCTAACAGTTTATCACTTACAAACTTCTGCGTGTCTCTTGGACTTGTTGGTGTAAGTCTTGTTCATTTTAAAAAGGCGACAGCCGCTCCTGAGGTGTAAGTTATCGAGTTAAAGTTCGCGTTTGTCGCTAACAAAGTAACGTCAGTGTTAGTTTGTTTACATCCAGGGGAAGCTGTTAAATGCGCATAACGTTAAAGACGGAGCAAACGCTAATTTATATTTGCTTTAAAACAAGACAAATACAAAGAATTCAGTGTTTTGAGGTGTGCAGTGTGTGTTATACTAGTATGAACTTGTTTTTGGCTTTAAAATATCTCAGTAGTGACTGTCAAGTGTGTTGAACTCCCGAGTGGTAATGTATAGCCAATGTAACCTATCTAGCATTACCTGTGACTTTTATTAACGTTACTTTTCAATTTAACTTATGTTTTGGAGCATGACAGGCACAAACTGGGGATACACATAAACGAAAGCTAAACTTAAGTGAAAAGTGATTTAACCGTTCATATACATGTACGTAACACAAGGAAGGACATTGGTCAACATCATATTAATGTTCATTATAAAAGTTTTGAAGGCTGAGCTTGTGGCATGCAGTAGTTAGTATATCCATTGAGAGACCAACGTGTGCCCACACTGAGTCATGAATGCATATGCGATAAACGTGTTTCTTTCCCCCCCAGCTAGTGTTTTTAGGTTGCTGCAGGGCTCCTGTGTTGAAGCAGTGAATGGAGGATGAGCAGCCCTGCCCTGAGCAGTGGGACGCCCAAACCTGCTGACCTCTTTGAAGACCTGTGGAGGCAGCTTGGAGAGTGCCACCAGAATGCACTGCAAGGTAACTGACCTCTTTGCTGTACTGTATGAAGATACGAAGTGAATTTCCTTAATGGTTCATGTAGGTTATGCTGAAATCGGATACTAGGATTAAGTTTAATTTGAGGTCTTTTTTTCCTTCTGTTGCACACTGCTGTGTTCAGAACTGGAGGCAAAAGTGAGCAAGCTGAAAAAGGAGCGTTGTTTGTAAGTAAACTGTGTCACTACCTTTTTAGATGTAATGATGATGATAATAACATTGGTCGTTTTTAGCCTAGCTTTAGATTTGTGAACAAAGTTTAGCTTCATCTCTATTAATTACCTGTCATTGCATTTGTTTTCTGCAGAGATGCTCAGAGACTTGAGGTGTTTTACAATCGCAATCAACAGCTGAAGGAGCAAAATAAAACCCTGCAGGATGCCGTCAGCCTTATGGAGGAAAGGTAACTTCCTCCACAGCAGATTCACATTGTTGACAGCACAGTGTGCTACATATACCAGCAACTATGTTCACTGCTTCCAGGCTCCGTGCAGGAGAGTGTGATCAATGTGCCATCTTGGGGGAGAACCTGAAAAATAACCAGGATCAGAATTTGTGCCTCATCGCCAAACTGAGTGAGTCTACTCATTGTTGTTATTATTCCACTGTCGGATAGAGCATTGACCAGCTGCCATTCAACACAGTCAAAAATAAAGGACACATTTATTTTCTGCTTGTACGAAGTCCAGATGTTTCAGTCCCCTATAAAAGAAGACTTGAAAACAATGATGCTTTTACAGTATTTTATATTTTAATGTGACAAATGTAATACTAAAGAAACAAAAAAAAACCCAACAACACAGAAAACGCAAAGAAGTCACTGTGCTTTAGTAAAATGTTAAAGCATAAGTTCACTCGAAAATGAAAATTCAGTCATTATCTAGTCACCCTTATACCGAGGAAAACTCAGGTGAAGTTCTGTGGTCCACAGCGGGTTCTGGAACTTCACATCAAAACAATTTGTAGCATCCTCATAAACAACTAAAACAACCCAAACAACCTAGTTTATGAGTTTCAACATTATAAATGTTAAAAGAGCTATTGCACATTATATCATCCATCTTTGCTCACTACATCTCAGCCTTTGTTACCCTCAGGTTCACATAAACAAAATGCTAAATTGTCAGTTATCATGTTGGTTTCAGCCATGAGAAGCAGGTAATGAGTGATTATCAGTGTCGACTGAAAAAAATCCCTATCGTGCACCCCTATCCATGACGTGTATTTTTACTGTTTAGTGTTGGTTTACATTGGCTGTACCAGTTTACCACAAGATATGACATCTGGCTAATGAAGAGCATAATGAGATGTGGTGGGTCTGAAACACTGATGTGTGTCATTTTTGTTCCCCAGAGAATGAAAGAAACAGCCTTGAGGATGAAAACAGAAAACTACACACTGAACTGCAAAAATTAAAGCTGTCCCGGTAAGCTCTTTAGTGTGTTACAGTCCCGTTTTGTCAGCATGTTCTCTGTGAAATAAAATACATGGAATTTTCTACTTTTTATCAACAGTTTTTCTGTAAAAGCTGATAAGATAATTACATATACTTTAGGTCTTGTAGTTAAACCATACCGTACATTATTGTGGTTTCATGTGTCCTCCATACATCTCTGTTGGGTACAGGCTTATGGCTTAAGTTCAGTGTGTTTTGAGGCTTTGGTGTTTTGCACTGGAATAAGCGTTTACAGTAAAGTTTCAGTTCCCAGTTAAGCATTGCAGGTGTTGTTTTGATCAGCTCAGAGCTAAAGCGGACGTCATCCCCAGAGCCAGAAGAGGGCTTCATCCCAGACTCACCAATCCTGCACAGCTCGCTCCCCGTGGCAAACAAACTGAAGACACGCAGAAATGTTGACAAAATGAAGTATGTTCGCTATGCAGAGATGCCTCTACCACAGGCCAACAACTCGCTCTTTAAGGGTCAGTCTGCTTTATTATAATCAGACTTTTAATTCTCATTTGTTATTTGATCACCAGTCTGAAGGCAACAAGTCCTCTAAAAATGTGTACTTCTCTTTTAAAGAACTGAATAAGGAGCCTGTTGATGCCACAAAGAATCCTGGAAGAGCAGAAGTGCTTGTACCCAACACGTGTGAACTGGACGCACCCCAATTTCCAAGTATGACCTCATCCACTGTGCTCCTGTATATCATCATTATTTTAGAATAAATGTTAAAATAGGAAGACTACTCCTGGCTCTAAGAGAGCAGGAATTTGAAACCTTATTTATTATCTTCCATTAGTACCCGTTCGGTACTGGAAATCCTAGATGAGCACTGGGCAACATTTTATCTACACAAACACACCCATCATATCAGTGTAGTTCACATGGTGGGGCTGGCGTTGTTGTAAAAGCCTCAGATTAAATTCTGGTGTTTGTATTAGCCACCTCTGTACTCAGAGGACTAATGAAAACTTATTGTGAGATGTGTAAAGGTGTTGTGACTGCTGGGTCTGTTTTTATTTCAGATGATGTGAATCTAAATGCGGAAGAAGCGATAGCAGAAACCTGTGCCCTTGAACTTTTTGACAGGCCTCACATGGTAAGAAGGGGTTATACAGGTGTAAAGTCATCAGAAATGCACTGCATATTAGGGTGCATTTCTGTTTTTTTCAATAGATATCCTGTCTCAGGATCCTTACACTATTTAATTCAACAGTGTTATAGGAGTGCAATGCTAGACCAGTGGACTGCTTTTCAAAGCCGAAATTCAGCACATCACTGGAGGTAACTTACCAGAGTACATGCAGCTTCCTCTGGAGTTACCCTTTGACAGCTGCTGTTGGGAACTGAAATGTATTCACAGATTGCAGACTGAATCTTTATACACTTGTTAGCAGACACGCTAATACACAAAAAAGTATTTAGATTTCCAAACGTGTCCTGTTATGACTGTGTTACTCATCTTTCATATCTATTGTATTGTCATATATAAGTTTTACAGAAAATTCACTGTGATTGTTTTCTCTGTCACCTTTTTTTCAGAAAACTAAGACAACTGCCGGCCGTCAAAGCAGCTCAAAGTCTCCCTGGCATTATGAAACTTCTTTAAAGTAAGGATGACATTAGTTGTGACATAATCATCTGCTGACTACTGTGGCATTATAATAACTGCCAATATAACAACTCCTATGTAGTGGATGACATAATGTAAGAATTTGATGGTGCAATATGTAAGATTTTTAGCTGAAACAAAGATTTTACTAAAAGTATGAACATACAATAAGAAGTAACATTTTTGAAGTGATGTTATGGTGCCACTCCCCGTCAGCATTCCCCCCCCCCTCAAGCTCCCAGTCCAGAACACCAGCTGCTAACAGCAGCTACAGTTAGCAGTTACTCTGTTGATATGTTGCCCCTTATTTGTTTGGAGTCTGAATACAACAGATGGCCAATTTTCATATATCGCACCTTTTTTGCCATTTTGTATGGAATTAAAATGCATGGCACTGATCCACAACCTTCAACCCACATGAATTGTCTTCAATATCAAAAACTTTCAGTCTGCTAATTACAATACAACAATACTTTAATTTCTGTCATTTAGTGGCTTCTGTATCTGTTTTCCTGCCTTTAGGCGTTATCGCTCCTCCCCTTTATCCACGCTGATCCACAGTCCGGACTCAACCACAGAAAGATCCCCATCACTTCTCCCACATGTCAGACGTTTTTCAGTGGATAGCTCCGTTAACAGAGCAAAACGGAAGAAGGAGGAAAACGAGCCGGAGGTAAAAGAGGAGAACAAAGAAGGCGAACGGGAAGGGGTGGACAAACAGAAGGAAGACAAACATGAACGGATTAAAAGAACCACCACCTCTGTAAGTAGCCAAAGCGTCAAGGAGGAGCCAGTGGATATGAAGGTTAGATATATGTTATAAAGGCTTGTATGAATATGTTTTGAGTAAAGCAGCACGTCACATAGCAAGATGAATTGCAGCACTATTCTCAGACCAAATCAGATATGGCTTCCATAAAACCATACTTTGTTCCACCAATTTGTTAACATTAAACAGGTTCAGTCATTTCAAAATGGGACTTCCAACCAAAGGCCAAATGTTTCCTATACAAGTCCTGCTTTCAAGAAGCCTAGTATTAGAGAAGCTAACAAGGAAGTCGGTGGGAAGAAAGGAAACCCACCGCAGGAGCTGAATGCTTCATGTGACCAACATGGAGGAGAACATGGTAAGAAGAAGATCATCCTTCTTCTGATTGTATACTGATTGTTGTGCAATTTCAAGTATTTCTTTTTCATTATCAGTTGAATTAAATGTGACCTTGCCATCTCTGCTCTACTAGCTAACAGGAAGCACAAAGTGGAGCCCATGTGGAGCATCGACCCTGCGCTCGCCCTGTCCATGTATGACAACGAGTGGAGAGGAGACGAGGTACAGTCACAGAACTGATGCTTATTTGGATATATTCATATATTTGGCCGATGGAGTGTCTTACACCAGCTGTTTGTCTGTATGTTTCTCTTTTAGGAAAAGGAAGAACAGCTGTGTCATGGAGAACTGGTAGATACTGACTGCACCTGGGTCAGTCACAGCTTGCTGCAGGGTTGGGGAGAAAACGCCAGAGACAGACGGGACAGCGTGTCTGGTGAAGGTCCCAAACACACCTATATGGATATTTTTCTACGAGGATATTTTCCATATTTAAAAAAACAAAAACAATTATCTAAATATTTGCATTTAGATAAGAGGACAAAATGCAGAGGAAAATGTCTTGTGAATTTAAAATAATGGTTAATAATTTTCTCTTTCTGCTTTTCAAGGACTCGGTGAGAAGGCAAATGACAGTTTGGACATGATGTTTGACACAACAGCTTATGGGGAGTACAAGTCCTACAACACTCCACACTTGGGCCAGAGCCAGCCCTGTGTTGATGTTGATGATGATGATGAAGAAGAACATGAGGAGGACGATGGTTGGCTTTTAGATTTAAAGAGGCTGTGTTTGTCATCGTGTAATTTGAACAGTGTTACAATGTTTATTTCTTAAATTTAATTAAATGTCCTTTATTTAATCTCCCAAATTAGAACAAGGTCCTCATGAAAACACTATGAGCCAAATGAAAAAGAACAAAGCACAGTAAGAAACACTTGATTATTCTCATCAGATATACAGAAACATTAATAGATTCCAATCTCACAACTTACATTCCCTCTTTTTGGATTAGACACCCAACATTTGCACATGTGGCTGTAGTTCGCAAGAAAGATGAGAGAAGAAAACTGAAGGGCACAACCTGCAAGGAGTGTGAAGTTGTAAGTCTTAAGATCATAAAGCACAGTTACACTGACACTGAATGTCTTAACATTGAGCCTGTTTTTCAGGATGGTTTTTTTTCCCCCAACAGTATTACGCTCATCTCCCCGAGGAGGAAAAACAGAAAAAGTTGTCTGCGTGCTCCAGGCACAGATTTCTGTATATTCCTCCTTGTACACCTGAAAACTTCTGGGAAGTTGGATTCCCATCGACTCAGACGTGCATTGATAGAGGTAATTAATTGATTTTTAGTTCGACCCTCCATTAAGTCACATTGCTATCATGAAAACTGAGATCTAATTGTCTAATATAGGTTACATCAAGGAAGAGAAGAACCCGCAGGCACGTTCTCGAAGAAGACAACCATTCAACGCTTTATTTTCCCCAAAGCGAAAACAGCAGGAGAGCTAAAAAAAGAATGTTGTCTCTTTGGAAACATTGTTGGGATTTGCCCATTTATAGAAAAAAAATTAAGTATATGAAGAACAGGCTTGTACTGGGAGTACAATGAAGCTCTGTTTTATACAGTGACCTTAATAAGAATGTTGACCCTTCGACATGTTTTTCAGTTTCAAATCAATAATTCCAGTGTGCTGTCTGTACGAACGGACTCTTGGTGTTTAGTTTGTTTTTGTAAATAGCGAGTGAACAGAAATACTGTGTTCCAATAAATAAAAGTGAAGAACTTATCTGTGGAGTGATGTGAATGACCAAAGTTATGGCATCAACAAGAAAACCTCTTTGCTTTACCTCTTCAAATAAATGCTGCACTTCCTCCTTCAGTGTGATTTAGCAGGACCACAAAAGTGACTGTTTACTAAGCACACTTCACAGTACGATATGTAGACAAAGATCATTTTATTTGGTCAGCAGATCATCAGCGCATAGAAGAAAAATTACAAAAATAATGTGAAAAATAAACATTTTTTTCTTAAAAAAAATCTCTTAAAGGAGTGCAAGTTGAAGGTTAATCTCATCACAGCGGTTATTCTCTCTCGGCGTACACCAGCAGGGCCTCTGCAACGTGACTGACGAACACACTGACCAAACACAAGACAGGAAATCATGAATAGTTTGATGATGACCTCATCTCAGTGTAAAATAAAGAGGACAAACATTAATCAAATTGTTTTTAGTTCCTAAAATAAGCAGATGATGTTCTTACCAAATGAGAGCTGGAGCATTAATGTCCATGTTGAAAATAAACGGAGAGAGGGACATGGCAGTCACCTGGAAGGAAAGAGTAGCAAAATAATATGTACTTGTTGAGCAGTAGGTCGAACCAATGCAACATAAGCCTTAATTTGAGAAAAAAAAAAAAAACTTAAAAATTTACCTTGGACATAAAAATCCAGACGCCAAAGTGCTCCAGCGAAAATCCACTTTTTAGTTTGACTGTGGCCAACAGCAGCAGAAACCCCAGCAGTGCACTGTCAAAAGAGTCACAATGAAGTGAGTGCTGCAAACAAACATTACATTTTCTGACATAAAAAGAAGTGTTGCACGACTCATACTGCAATTAATTTGACAGATATTACGAATGCAATATGATTATAATTAGTGGTAATGACCTTCACAAACACAATTTTCATTGTCTCAGGAAATAAACTAAAAATCATGACGATCATGTGACATTTGGGGTTTTTTAACATGTGAACAACAAGATTTGCCTTGTGATTTTAATATTGCACTTGTTAATATTTCGATTTCTATTATAATTCAATCAATTGTGCAGCCCTTATAAAAAGAAATCTAAACTTGATACTAAAACATGTTATTAAGACTTAATAACTGATCCACTCAGAACCATGTAAAGATATTACTGCATCTGCAGTCCTCCACGTGTTACAAATAGTTAACTGTTGTTGTTTGATACCCCACAAGGTTACATCGACAGTCGGGCTCGGCGTCAGATGTCAACTGGCACCGAAAGCCTGTTCTATTTTGATACTGTAGAATGTGAACTATACTAGTGCTGCCTCTCACTATAACAAGAACATCACGTGGCTGAGCCATTGTTCAAAACGACGAAAACTATTTATGTTGCTCTCTTCAATATAAAGTGGTTACAAAAAACAAAAAAACCTTCACCTGGCGCAGCAGCCACAGTGAAATGTGTAGGACTGAAGGGAGGGGAACTCCAAGGCACCCATGAGGTCACCTGTAGAGGGACACAGATCTGTTTGCAAGGTACAAATGTAGACTTTGTATTCTTAAAACATTTACATCATGTGTACATCGTGTGAGTTGTTGATACTTTTACTGTGTTAGCACTGACACTCAGGACAGGAAATAAGAATAGTCTGCACAGAGTCATTCATACCCGTTGGGTGAGCAGCAATGGCCAGCAGCAGCACACTGTTATGTAAAGGCAAGAAAAGTTTAAATTAGTCACTGATGATACCTGAAGCTTTACTCAAAATGTCCTGTGACATTATGTAATTTAATTTTAAAAGGAGTATCACTACAGTGTGTCAGGATGCAGAAGCAAATCACTTCATTAAAGTAAGTTAAAAGTATGAAGGTTTACTGTGAACTGTTGCCATAAGCTACTATTTATACGCAGTTCCTCATTTCTTCACATCAACTTGTAAAGGCCCGTTACCTCATCTCTTAACTTGAATGGTGGGTTCCTCCTCCAGTCTTTCTGTTGCTATATTAGGGTTTATCTGTGTGACTTAATCGAAAAAAAGGGATCTGAATATTCTCACTAACTCTGACTCATCGTGCTCCTTCTAGAGCTCCATGGAAGGCAAACAAACACGAACGGACCATCTGCGTGTTGCAACCAGAGATGGCACCTTTTGTAAACGTTTCATTTCTCAAGAAGGAAGAAATAATGAAATAAATATAAATCTACAGGCAGTTTAAATACTATTTGTGTTCAAAACATTCAAATGAGAAAAAAATAAGTTTAGATCATTTAAGAAAAACGTGCACACATTGACAAATGAATTCCATCTTTAAAAAGGTGCAATATGTAAGAATTGGCCATTTGTCGAATTCATACACACATCAAAAATGGGTGGAGCATATCACTAAAGTAACCGCTAACTGCTGCTAACTGTAGCTGCTGCTAGGTAGTTAGTTCGGTTAGCCATGCAGCTAGTGGTCCAGACGGAGAGCTTGGAGCACCGGGGGAATCTTGGTGTTTACACCTCCAGCAAAAGAGCTTTGGACTGAGGCGGGGCGTGGCTAGCTAGCTTAGCACGCTAACTTCAGTTGATAACTTTGCCAAACAATACATAAATGTCATAACATCAAAACTGTTAAAGGTGCACTGTGTAGATGTGGGGAAGGCATTTTGATCAGAAGAGAAACATCTTCATTGACTGATTGTTTTTATGCCTAAATGAACTAAATAAACAAACTGTCTTTGCTTTCACGACTGAATAAACTGAATGAACAACCTGACCTTAAAGGACAACACAGTTTGTTTCAATATCGTTTTACTTTGTTTACATTTGGTGGACCCTGCCACATTTCTAGCTTCAAACACTGTTCTGGTGACCTTAGTTTCCTCTGAGAACAGCTTGTTTATTCAGTTATGGAAAAAAATAAATATTTTTGAGTTTGTATTATTACCTAATTTTAATATTTACAACTTATATTAAAATTCTGAGTTTGAATTTCAACTCCAAACCTACATAGTGCGCCTTTAATTCTTCATATTCTGTTGATAATCTTTAAATGTATTCAACTAGAATTTTTGCATGTTGCGCCTTTCTTGTGCTTATTATGTATGATTCAGTTTTTTAGAAATATGTATTCTTACCTGAACAAGTAGTTGATGCATTGTTGTTCAAGGTCACTGCAATGAAAAAAAAAATCACAGTGTGTGAGTGTCTTCAGTGAGCTGTTTTGAAATGTTGTAAAAAGAAAGAAAATATATAAAAAGGGAAGTATTACTTCATTTGTTAGACTTACCTTAAATTGCTGGGTTTGTGGTGAACTTGAAACACCTTGTATGCACCTAAGAAAATAAACATTCTTACATTCTCCATCAGAACATCCTATAACTGACTCCTGGTTAGTGCACGTTGTGATGGTGATCACCTTAAATACGACCTTTGTCACCATTCATCCTTCTAATCTGGATTGCATTGGTTCACCACACAATCTAGATTAGATTAGCCTTTATTGTCTCTCTTAGGAGAAATGAGTCTTGGGCATTCGATAGAGAAGACAGTCAACCTAGCAGCAACCACAACAGTTGACATGCCCAGTATCCCACACAGATCAATAAACAGAAAAAATACAGCAAGAATATTTCACCCGATACACCATATTCACACGGCATCACATTCAGGGTGGAGGCTCGAATGTCGTACTGCTGTGTTCTAGGGTGTAATCAGTTCACTGCTTCCTGATTGATAAGAAACTATAAGGACAATGAACAGTCCACTCCAGAGGGACGTCTGACTATACTTGAAGGTAAAGCAACAGGTATTACCTTGTTGTCAGGTTTTACATCGTCTTTTCAGTTGCTGATCAATTGGCGAGCTGTAAAATGACAACAATTCGTCAGATTGCCTAAGTTTATATGACTTGCAACCTGGAACACAGCAGTATAACATTAACATTCCCCCCCTGAGCATGCTGTTGGAGAATATGGCCACTGTGTAAATAAGGTGTGTGGCAAATGGTTGTATTGGTGCCCCACGCAAAGGTACTGCACGGATGCCATACATCAAAAACATTACACAATTCACCTATATCTAAAACATTACATGCCCTACACCAGAAAACTGCACAAATACCCTACACCGTTATCACCTCCTCCCAAGAAAATGTCTGTTCAACTTACAGTTACAGGGTGTGGTTTGGGTCACTATCTCCTCAAACATCTCCTGAACAGAAGATGAGGGCAGCACGCTTACTATTTTTTCAGCCCATCTGATCAGGTTCTGCACTTATGATCGAAACCTAAAGATCCCCCAAGGCTCAAACCTCGGGTCCCTGTTCTTCTGTTTATGTAACTCTCATGTAGACATTACAGTTAACAGTGTAGCATCTCTATGGCATATTTTTAGACTTACCAACACAGAACAGATGACCGACAGCCCACAGGTAACCACTGTAGTCAAACTGCAAAAAAAAGGCGAACACGTAAACAGTAGATATTCTTGTATTCTTTCTGCTGAGTAGTTACTGAAAATACATGATTGTAATAAGAAATCCACCATTTGATGATAATGAATTATTACCTGAGGATCGTGGAAGGGGAGGTTGATGGCTGAGAGCAGCATGAAGCACAAGCTACAAGAAGCACATTTAAAATTGTAGTAAACAGGAATATTTCATCTTTGTGCTTTGTGTTTGTATTTTTGTAGTTTTATCATCAATGAACCATGCTACTTTCAACTGATATGTAGTGTATTTCCTAAAAATTGGCAAAAAAGGTCAACATCTTCATGGTTGCGTTCCGTCTTGATGCAAGGATCCAACATATTGCACTACGACTCAGGTTGAAGGAAAAAGGGTCACAAACCTGATGAATTTCAGCCATTGCGCCTTCTGTTGACAAAAGGACGGATCAGAACACATTTTACAGAGCAAGATGCATCATAGTGGAGGTTAAAGCATGGAGTATTTGGCTGTTCAAGGTCCTTTGAACTTTATGTTCCTCGATTTACTTCCAGTGAATAAGATAAGATGAGCTGCACATAGCTGCAGACATTCACATACAGCAGGCAGTGCAGGCTCTTACCTCTCTATGGACGACCTTCAAGATTATGTAACTGACAACGTGAGAGGAATTCTGAAGAGTGAAGAAAAAAGGAATGTCCTAGACAGAGAAAAGATGATTTAAGATTATTGAGAATACAAATATTGTAATATAAAAGACAGGACATCTATGAGTGGTAGGTTACATGACGTACTATGCGTGACAAGGCCCTGGAACCAGCATATATGTTTCCTACAAAGAGGAGGGAGCCTGGAAGCCAGGAGAGAGCTGCTGATCTGTAAGACAACATTAATAATACATCTGCTTATTTACAGCCACTGAAAACAGTTGAGTATAAATCCTAAAGCAGTATATAAAAAAAGTACCTGGTGATGCGGCTCATCTCCACCCATCCCAGCTTCCCAGAGAGTAGAAGCAGGACGGCGCCGATAAATGTCTGCCATCTGTTAATATGCATGTTTTTTTCATGTTAGTGAACACAGTGTCTGCACTCATTTCTTGGGGGCACACGACAGGTCATTGTGACATTAATTAAGATGCTGATTTACAACTTATGGTGATCACACATTTTTAAGATTCATGAAGAGCGACATTTGTCCTTTAAGACTATCCGAGTGCTGAATTTGTTTGACCTTTTAAATGCATGCACGCATATGGAAGCCCATTTCTGCCATCTAAGGAAGAAAAAAGTAATAAATATAACTAAATATAAATATGGTAAATGGTAAATCAGAATTATGAGATAAAAAGTCATAATAATAATGAGATTTTTTTTTTTTAATCAAGGCTTAGTATTCATCTTTTTCTTTTTTTGTTTCTGGCAGAAACGGGCTTCCATAGATTACACCCTGTGATCACCATGAAGGGATAAAACATGAAGAGGTTCCACATAAAGTATTCATCTTCAGCTACTCACCCTTGAAATAAGGTTGGATATGTGAATTTCAACACTGACAGGACAAACTGGAAAACCAAACAAACATATATTTCAGGTCCAGGGATCATCATAAGCAATACAATGCAACTTCTACAACTTATCAGGAGATGCTCCACCACTGGCACCAAAACCCATTTCAAAATCCTGCAGTTTCAACGTGTCCATTGCTTTCTGCAACAGCACAACATGGTATAACACAGCAAAGGATACATTACTATTATTAATGTGCCACTCTTCGATTCGGCATTCTTTACACGCAGAAACATGACATCTTTACACGTTGTCTGCACACACTTCCTGAAACTGCTTACTACCAAAATAAGAGTTGAGGCGTTGTTCACAGTGCGGCTTTAAAGGGTCTGGTTCATGCCCGATTAGTGCCAGCGATTTGAAACGGGTCTTAAGTCATGTTAACTTGATGGTTACTGCTGATGATGAGGGTTACATTGCAATGTTACGCAATTCAGCAATTTCAGAGGAATAAGTCACGGGTAAATGTGCAGGAACTGAGATGGAGTCTTGTTGCTGCAAAACAAAAATGTATTGCATTATAAAGTCGATTGCTGGATTAAAAAAAATTAAAAAGTCACATAGTTTTTCTTTTTAACACGTCAAGGAAATAATGCGGTTCTCACTTTGAGTTAACGGCTCCCCATCCTCTCTACACTCACCTTATTAGTGAAATATGAGACAACGAAAACGACGCCAAAAGCGAGACCAGTGAAATGTCTTCTCCACTGCATGTTGACCTGCCGACACACCGCAGCTCGGACATGATTCCGCACAATAAAACAACACTAAACTAAGACATGTTGTCTATTAAACTACAGACATCTCCAAAGATCGGAAACTTCCCTCACCGTCCCGCTGACACGTCAAGACGAAGATCGTCTATCCATGAGAAGATCATTCACTGGCACAGAAGTGCGTCACGCAGCTTTTATTCAGGTACGTTTTTCTCATTTTCTGCAAGACATTGAAAACAGTATGAAAACAAACATGTTCTGTAAAATGATTAGTCGATTAGTCTAACAGTAGGATGACAGAAAATTATTTGCAAGCTATTGATAATTTTAGCAATTTTATGTAAATTTTAATGTTATAAGGGACCTATTAGCTCTCTTATATAGTAATATGTAGGATACCAGATTTCCTGCACAAAATAAAAGTTAAAATATTAAAATACATTGTCTAAACTAAAAAATAAGAATAAAAAATGTTCTTAATAACTAGTAAAACAGCAAGCCTATAGGTTTTTTTATAATGTACTTGGGTTTTGGACTGTCAGCTGGACAAAACAAGTTATTTTAGGACTTAGGACATCAGAGATGACAACCCTGATGATGTCATCAAGGCTTGGTCCTTAAATTGTTTAACAGAAAGCCTGAAAATGAGGAAAGTGGTGATGTTTGAAAGATACAGGCATTTGCTAAGCAGGGAGCATTCACAGAAAGGTGCTTTGGAGGAGGGACTGGGATATTTTGACTCTGCCACTTTGATTTTGAACTTTCTGTCCCCCAACTCCACAGAAGCACAATGCAAAAATCACCGGAGTCCCCCTTGGAAGGAATGGCTTTCTTTTTTTGCACAATTTTGCATAACTTCAACTTTGTAACTTCGTCCCTAAATAAATAACAAAACACTTTGCAAAGAGCCATCATGTACAGCATATTGTGACACAATAAAGGCAGCACCATCAAAATTGTTTTGCCATTTTTTTTTAAACCTTCTTGATAATACACTTTTTGTTACTGATTAATAAAAGGTGCCTCAGCCTGAGCTGAAATCCGTGGTGGTATCCCTAAAATAAGGTCAGAGTGACACCTCTCTCCTTGCCTTTGTTGCTGGATCGCTTGTGTTCGGGGCGGTCACGTGGTGTCCAGGAAGTTTCCGTGTTTACAGAGAGCGGACGGACTGTGGCTGCCTTGAGCTCAGCGTCTGAAGAGGATGGTCCGCAGTCATGGCTTTTCTAAAGACGCCAGAGCGGACTAAAGAAAGGTTTGTGCCTCTTCGTCTGTTGTTAACGCGTTGTTGTCTCAGCCAGAGGGCTCACTCTGTGTAGTCGGAGCTCCGCAGCAGCAGCGGGCTGTTTGTCTCGGCTGTGGCTGAATCCCATTATTACATTCGGCTGGGCCACTCAGCTAATGAGAGCTTCACTGTCAGCTGCGTGTGTGAGATGCACTCTCGTTACTGTCTGCACGACACTATGTGACTGTGTGCTTAATGACAACCTGGTCAAGTACAGTGTTTAAAACGTCTCATCATATCTTTCTCATAAAACCTATTTTTAATCCTGCTCTGACTTCTCTAACCTTCACCAGAGGCCCCTCCTGACCTGACAGGGGCATAAATCCATATACAAGTTATTTGGATATGACGTATCATAACCAGCCTAAGTGCATGATGGCCCATAAAGTGATCAAATGGAAAACAGTGGTATCGTATTGAATAAGTCCTTGATGAATTACATATGTTTCTAAATTTACCACAAGAAGCAGCTCTTAAAAGCTTTTACATGATGTTTATCTGATCTAGAGAGAGGAGGCATTACATTTCCAGATTACTCAGTGTAGCGTGGCCTGCTGAGCCAGGAGGAAGAGCTGCCCAGCTCTGAAGAAAGGATGTGCAGAGCAGCTGTGCACTTATTAGAGTGGAGTGCATCAAGGTGCCGATCAGCATAAATTTGATTTCTAGCAATATAACAATGTGGTGAATGTAGGATTCACCCTATAGATTTGTCCTCTACGATGTTAAACCATCTATTCTGACCCCAATCCTGAGGGCTGCAACCGACTTCTTCTTCTTCTTTGTTGATTAACCTGTCTTTTTAAATGAATTTATTAGTTTAGTTAGGTTCATAAGGTGACAGAAAATGGTGTGTTGATCACTCGTGTCCTCAAATGTCTTGTTTTGTCCATAACCCAAAGATTTCTGTCATAGAGGAGTGAAGAACCCAGAGTATATTCACATTTGAGAAGCGTTCTCTTAAAAATGACTCAAAACAATTAATAAACGATTAAAGAAGTTGTCGATTAATCTTATAGTTGACAACTGATCGATTAATTGACTAATCGTTGCAGCACTACTGATACCACTGCTGTGTTTTCCCAAGTTTAAAGTCTGTTTGCCTCAGTGTGTCGAACTCAGGAGAATCAGTTTTAAGGAAGGTAAAATCAGGTCAGGCATGCTGTGGCACTAACAACTGAGTCGACTGATTAAACTGATAGTGAAGACTGAATTTCATAATGAAACTTGCAAAGAAACTGTATTTAAAGGGGCATTATGTAGTTTTGGAGGAGTAATTCAAACTCAGAATTTTGATATTTACAATATTAATGAGGTAATGATACAAAGACATTTATTTTTTCCACAGCTGAATAAACAAGCTGTTCTCAGAGGAAAATAAGGTCCCAGAACACTGTTTGACACTAGAAAGGTGGCAGGGTCCGCCACATATAGACAAAGTAATACAGTATGAAACTGTGTTGTCCTTTAAGGTGAGTTTGTTTATTCAGCCATGACAACAAAGAGAGTTTGTTTATTTATTTTGTTTTAGAAGAGCTTGCACCTTTTTAAAGGATAAGTTCACCCCAAAACGACAATTTTGTAATTATCTATTCACCGATATCCATTGATATTTTATTCTCATGTGACTATACCAAACGATGCGTCATGCTAACGTTGCACCCGCCCCCTTCACTGTCGAGAATTGGAAAAGCAGTGAAAGGAGGCTACAGAAAGCTTTTTAAATAAACCTAGTCCCCCTGTGTTTTTCTTATTGTCACTTTACTTGGATGTTTGAGCTTCGCTGTGCTGAATGGTGCTTGTGTGGTTTGTTTAGCAATTTCCCTTTCATTTGGGTCAGTGGTTACATCACGTCCAATACCCAATCAGATACATATGATGAGATGAGTCAGAGTGAGGTGAGAGGGCATCTATTGGACATTCATTGTTTCAGTTTATTTCAGTGCCACGTGATACTTTAAACTTGATTATTTTACATAATTAGTTTTGAATTTCCTACAATTTCTATCATACAGTTGTTAAGTATGCTCATTATAATGATGTGTATGAACTGCAGCAGGCTCAGCTCAGTCCACTGTGTTGAGTATCTATCTATAAAGGTTTCGCCAATGACCCAAAGCACAGATTTGAAGAAGAAACATCCACTTACAATGTGCTTATATTGTTAATATATTCTAGTATAAGCTGTTTCCAGAGAAGCTCAGTATAGCTCTGTAAAGGAAGGAAGTGAGCCTTTCACACACTTCAAACCACGTCTCTATGAAGCAGTAATGAGACGTTGAAGCACTTTTACTAGTAAGCAGAAATATTGCTGAGTAACTGATCTTTGAATGACTCTAATTTCTTCACTGAACACATTGAGGTTTTGTGACAATACTAATTTCTGCTGTTGACTCAGTTTTATACTAATGTATTAATCGTTGTATGATGCACTCGTATGTAGGACTGCTGTTTGTAGCGCCTCATGTAGCATGATAATACCAATTAATCGTCACCACGTTTGTTGTCTGTAATTGCTCTAATAAACTCCTCACAGCTGGGAAGACTCAGCGGGTTGGTTTTGGTGGGAAGAGCAGCTGTTTGTTGCTGTACGTTTAGGGTTTCTGGAAATTGAGGTTGGTGAAATGGGTGAAGGGTTAAAGGAAAAGTCACTTCCAATAGTGATGAGCAGGAAGGATATGAAGCAAACAGGTTTATGGGAAATGTAGTTTCTGTCTTGTGAAACGTAAGCTCAAACAATGGTTTACAGTTACATGAAATAGATTATATTGGTGCTTTAGAATACTTCGTGTAGAGCAGCATCTCAGAGGAACTCCCCAACAGTTTGGGAAATGATCTCTTGGCTTCTTGGACTCACTTACTATAGATTCAGATAAGACTGATATGCACTTTCCGGCATAGAGATACTGTTTGTCCAGGATGTGTGGCCTGGTTTAGGATAGATGTTGGCTGTATCTGCCCTGCTCTGTCCAAAATGAAAGAAAAACGGCTTTCTTGCAATTTCAAAATGTTGTGTTCAAGTGTTGTATGCTATAAGCGGTGGCAGCAATCTCCAAAAATATTGGGCTTGTTCCTTAAAAAGTGCAATACTGTTTGCAAGAGGGAGTCTGATTACAACACTTTGGTAAACAGCCTGTAGTCAAACCTGAAGATCCAGTACAGGCGACACATTAGATCACATATCTTTGACTCTAAACATTCAACACAGGTATTATTATATATTTACAGTGCATTTAAAGGCACGTTCCTTTTTTGGTATATTAATGTCACCAAAATGGAGATGTATAATTGAATAGTTTTTCTTTATGAATAATAATTCACAGTTTGTGTGTTTTTTCATCTGATTATCGAAATCATAGGACAGTTTTCCCACTTTAGTACCAACGTTACTAATGAAAACAAACCTTTTTTGGCATCTTGCATATAAAGAGCACTTAACTGATTTAGCATTGCACTACTATAACACTGTCAGACTCCAGATGGGAAGTTTCTAAAATGTGCAGAAGCACAGATGTACTTTTTAATTCTACACATTCTTTTTTCCTTGTCAAAACCTGTCCCCCCTACATTACCCACAATGCAACTCAAGTGAGTGACATCACTTGATGCAATTGGCAGATTTTTTGCAGCTTCCTCTGGACCCACAAAAGGCTTTACACATTTTTTTTTTGTGATAGTGTGTGTGATATCGGTGGCGTTCCCCTTTAATAACTGATGTAGTTGTTGTCTTAGGGTTTCTTGTTTAGGGTTTGTAATCCAGTGTTTTCTTTATTTAAGTGGTGAGTTGACCTTGTTGTTTTCACATTGTTTAACACACTGTAGTTGCTTTTATTTCATGTCGTCTCACACTCCCGTTTTTGTTTCCAGATTTTCTCTCCTTTTGCTGGACTTGGAGGAATATTATTTCGAACAGCACACGGCATACCACGTGACGGCCAATTCGAAAAAGGAGAGGTAATTTGGATTGTTTAACGACGATGCTTCACCTCCGACTAGTAACATCTGTCACTGTAACGTCGGAGACTGCTTTAAATTATTATTAACTTGAGCATTGCTTCACCAGTGTCTTCTTGTTTCATCATCTGTGAATTTAAACCCAATAATGTGTAAAAACTCTGAGATCTGCTTGTAGCACTGGTGTTGTATTCATCAGGTGTTTGGTCAAAGGCTTTAAAGGTTGAGGACGCTGTGTTCGCCTGTTAGAAGCAGCTGTTCAAACATCATCTTATCCTGTTATGGAGGCTTGAGCAAACTAAAAAACATCCCAAGCCTCTCAGAACAAGATTATTCTGACAATTTAACTTTATTGTCATATTAAAGCAGGAGGAACAAATGTCCAGTAAGGACACACTGACATGTGAACTCTACAGTGATGATTCATGTGTTTTCCTCCTTTATTTTGTGGCATTAGTGTAATTCTGTTTGTACCAGTCAGCACACTAATTTCCATTGTTTGTCACAATGTAAGACACGTGTATAAATCTGCAGGATTACTTTACAGCACAAAACAAGGAGGAGAGAGAAGAACATGTTTGTTTCTAGCTACAGGCGAACATTTAATTAGTATTTCTTCTTTCCAACATTTCCAGAAGAACTGTTTGTTTCTTTATATTTTATGTTTCTTTGTTGCACAAAGTATTCATTTATGTATCAGATTATATTTGAGTTATTCATTTTTGTTGTGTGGTTATATTTAACTAAAGAGGCTAATGGTTAAGATGGTGCTAATAGTGCTAACAAGCTAACATTACCTGTTTTCCTTCCAGAAAAATCAGAGGCTCATTCAAGGTCTGCTCCAGATCTGTCATATTTGATCCAGATGATCATGAAGAGCCAATTTTAAAGGTTGGTGTGAACAATCTTTGTTTTTATCATTTGTATTTTGACTCTTGGTACCAGATTAAACTTTTTTCTTTTCAGGAAATGAGGTATGAAAATAATGAAGTTGGGATAAATTGGAAATATTAGTATGAAAACGTTGGAGATAAGCTGGAGATATGAGAGCTAACATTGTATATGCAGTTTGAGAGAAATGATAAAAGGCCTATTAACTGAAATCAAGCTCTACTCATATTAAAGCCTGCAGTGTTTTTTTGCATGTCTTTGATGGAAGTTGTGTTGCACGGTGTGTCTGTGTTGTGTTGCACAGTGTGTCTGTGTCTTACAATACATGTAGTAAGCATGTGATTGTAAATTATAACAACACGATCATTTGTTTCTGTTTGTGTAGATTCCTCTTCGAGACTGTAAGAAGATCGAGTTTGTGGAGAAGGAGAACAACCCTTTTAATGAGTGAGCATCCTGTCATCTCGAGTGTGGCATGTTGGGTTCACACTCCGATGTTTATTTAGTTTGTCAAACTGGTTTGATGACTTCAGACTGGCAACAAGCCAGAGCAGCTCTGAAACCACCGTCTACTTAATTTGGAGCGTCCTGTAATCGATCTGACCTCGACACATTTAAAATAAATTCTGATACTGATAGTGGATGGTCCAGGTAGCTTTTCAATTTAATTCCAGTGTTTTCACTTTGTATTTAGTTTTGCTTGGAACTGTCACTTTAAATCTCAGTAAGTGATTGACGGCCGTGATATTTTCTGATATTAAAAGTTTTTTTGTTTCTCTCATAGGCCTCGCCCAGCTTCCATTTCTATTTCATGCGTGCAGGTAAGTTCTCATAACCACATCCACCTTATTATTTGTGACGTATTGATCTTAAAGGTTGTAAAAAGTTTCTTGTTTTATGTGATTTGGTGCTCACTTGTCTTTGATTGTCCAAATATATGATCTTGAATTGTTTCTAGCAGCGTTTTATTGTCATCCATTTTTTAAAGATACAAAAATGTCATTTTCACTTTGATTTCAGGTTATTTACATCAAAGAGAGCAACGTCATAGCACCTTACAGAAATGAAAGGGTGAGTGAACTTTATGTCACTGTTTGTTTGTATCATGAAAAGAGCAAGGCCATGTGATTCTTATTATTATTATTACTATTATTATTATTATTAAATCCATAATAGTCTGTTCTTCTGTTTAAAAATGTGAAATTGAGTTTAAATAGTGTGTCCAGTACAATCAGTCACACTTGTGTCATCACAACCTCAGATAAAATGTGGATTTGAGCCATTTGGAGACGTTGCTGCAGTGTTTTTAGTGGCTTCACACTTGGCTACAATGGTGTATCGTCTGTGCTTAAGTCTTGTTCTCACTCCAAAACAGCAACATTTCAGCCATTATGTAATCAAGCCTACATTAAGATCTGTAATGATTTGGTTGATGAGTGCAGGAAAGGCTCTGTGATTTGCTCATTAACTGAAATGAGACTCTTAAACTTGTCTCATCACTTCGACAGGGGGCAACGAAAATGAATTTCCAGTTGGAAGTTTGGAGTAAAACAGAAGATGTGGTTCAAACATTACTTCAGGTACGTCGCTACGCTAAAACAATAGGGATTTATATCCTCTAGAGTCACAGGAAATGGGCATTCTTGACTCTGGAGCTGCTGTATTTGTTTAACTGCTCTGGTGTGTGTTAGTGTTGTTCTCGATCATTTTGACTTTGAATTCATTTTGCAGCTCCACAGGGCATCCTGTCTGGAAAAGCTTGGAGATCAGACAGCAATGGTGAGTCAGTCAAACACACAGTCGGCCTCTGAAGTCTGAGGAAATGATGAAAATCTTGAATAATTTATTCAGCTTCATGTATTTTGTTCCACATAATTTAGCATCTTTCAATGCGTTATTATTTTTTTGATCATCCGTGAACAAACATACATTTGTTGTGTATTTCTACTAGATTGCAGCCAATTTGCAGTCACGACTGGCGAGGTCGTCTTTTGACAAAAACTGGTAGGTTGATGTCAAACAGGGACGTTAATCTGTGTTTTACCTACAAACAATACTACATTCTAATGAAACGTCATGATTAGGTGTTGTTGTTTTAATTATTTGTGTGTAAGTGTTCAGCTGTTCTGAATGTGCTGTAAAGCTTTCAGAGTGTAGCTGAGAAGCCTCACATGGAGTGTGCGGTGGAGATGGTCATGCCTCTGGTGTCCAATCCGGGACACATCTGCGTAACAGATGAAAACCTCTACTTCCAGCCGCTCAATGGATATCCGGTGAGCTGCCAGCGGTCGTGCTAGCCCCTCAGTCGAGGCGTTTCAGTTATTGACCTGAACTACTCTTATCTTTTTTTATTTGACTTGTCATTTCAGGAACAAGTGATTCAAATCAAGCTCCACAGAATCAGGAGAATCTACAAGAGGCGGCACGGGCTACGACCGCTGGTGAGGACATCGAGCAAGTCCATGAATAAGAGTGTGACTTCCCTTTACCGGCCACAACTTTTACTAATTTCATGTGTTTGTGTGCACATCTCTCCTCATCCAGGGTCTTGAGGTGTTCTGCACTGAGAATGATTTCTGCTCCGACATCTACCTGAAGTTTTACAACACAGCCGACAGAGATGAGATCTACTACTACATCGCCACTTTCTTGGGTGAGAAAACTGCAGCAGCTTTTTTTTTTTTACTTTGCAGACTTTTAATATCAACAGTTTATGGTAACAGTCTTTCAGAATCGACAGAATCCTTATTTTGTTTGCTTAACATCACAACATCACAATTATAAACATTACATAACAGCACAGAGGTTTAATTATTAACATATATCCAAAATATAAGCATTTGCATTTGGTAATGATTGGTGAGACTCTAGGCTGCAGCTAAGGATTATTTTCATATCGAATTATCTGTCTGTAGCTGTTTGGTCTACAAAATGTTTCCCCAAGCCCACGTTGACGTTCTCAGATGCTTTGTTTAGTCCACAACTCAAAGATTTTCAGATTACTGTCACAGAGGAGGAAATGGAACAGAAAATGTTACTTTCATTTCCTTAAAAAATTATTCAAACCGATAGAAATAGTTGGTGATTTTATAATTGAATAGCTGACAACTAATCAGTTCATTGCCACAGCTCTACCCATAACACATGCTTGAGTAAGCCCTGCTGTTTTTCTCCTTCCTGCTCAGAGAACCACATAACGGAGCACACAGCAGAGAGCTACATGCTGCAGTGGCAGCGCGGCCATCTGAGCAACTACCAGTATCTCCTTCACCTCAACAACCTGGCTGACCGCAGCTGCAACGACCTCTCCCAGTATCCCGTCTTCCCCTGGGTCCTCAATGACTACAGCAGCACTCAGTTGGGTGGGTCCACAGCAAAGAAGTACACATATATCAGGATCTGGAGCCGTACAGCTTCTGTGATGCAGTTACTGTGCGTACATCCAGTTGTTGTCATAACTCAGATTGTGTGTTTGTGTTTTCCCAGATATGACAAACGCTGACACGTTCAGGGACCTGAGCAAACCTGTGGGCGCCTTAAACAAGGAGCGGCTGGACAGACTGCTGGTGAGACATAACCCATTGGCTTTATAACCCTATGGCTTTTATTTATCTTGGTATATGTCATAAATATTGTATCTCTTGTGTGAGTATCTCCAGTCAGCTCAGTAACCAGAGTTCTCCTGTTCACAGGCTCGCTACAGAGGCATGCCTGAACCTCCCTTCATGTACGGCAGTCATTACTCCTCTCCAGGCTACGTCCTGTTTTACCTGGTCAGAGTCGGTATGTCCCACACTACCTCATTATTCAAACTACAGCACGTGTGAGAGCACAGCACACACAGCCTGCATTCAGTGTGTTTTATGCACGGTTGACTTCTGCTCAACCAGAATGTTGGAGGTTTGTGTCAGTTTATTTAGAGGCAGATCTGACAATAACATCTGAAATTTGAATTCTCATGGTTCGTCCAAAACGAAATCAAATATGTTGGAAACAGGTTTTAAAATCCAAGCCAGAAAATGAAGAGTTTTGAGAGAAATATTGTAAAGATTTCCAACGACATGAACATGTTAAAGGTTTAATACTAAAGGTGTTAGATATTTAAAGAAGAATAATTCATCTTGCACCCCCATAATCAACCTCAGTATGTGATGTAGTTTCAGCCTGCCACAGCTGTTAACATGCGATACTACAGACTATCACACAAACAGGAAGTTTGGTCAATTCTACTTCATATGTGTTCTGGTTCTTAAAGTCTGTTAAGATGTGTGTGCCACTTTTGTTTCTACTGAAAATGTTTAATAGTTTGTTAATCCTTGCTGTCTTCTTCCCTGCAGCTCCAGAGCACATGCTGTGTCTCCAGAACGGCCGCTATGACCATGCTGATCGCATGTTTAATAGGTACATAACCAGCATGCATTGCAGGATATCATCAATCACAAATCAGTGATGCAATGCAGATTGTATTCCTCTTTTATTGGTGTCAAAATAGCGACTGACAATTGAGAACATCTAAACAAACAAAAGAAATACATATGATAAATGCTTAAAATATTTCTTTAAACTACAAATTCTATATTGTAACACTTATACTGTAACACTAAATGACAGTTTCTGAATACAGGCTATGTGTATTTCTACGTGGATTGAGCAATTTGTTACTTACAGTATTTATATATCACTTAATCCTGCTGTATTATCAAAAAGACAGGAAATGAACTTTCTAGAATATGGGACTTTTAAATAATTGAAAGTATGATTTTGCACGTTGATATTTACTAATGTGTATTTATCTTTACAGCATAGGTGAGACGTGGAAAAACTGCTTGGAGGGGGCAACTGACTTCAAAGAGGTAAAAACTGAGTCTACTGTGTATCATGTCAGTTAGACACTAAATGTTATTATTGCTGTGTATTTTCCTATAAGTAAAGGCTTGTACTATCAATGGTAATTGGTCCAAAATCACCGTATTGTGCTAATCAGACTCTATGTGCTTGTCAAGGATATAATTTAAGTTAATCCATTCAGTTGTTGATGTTGTATCTCCCTGGCAAAGCATTATTTAAAATGTCTGTAGAAGAATTGTGTGTCTCTTGACGTGTATGCTGTCTTGTGTGTGCGTCTCCAGTTGATTCCAGAGTTTTATGGGAGCGACTGGAGCTTTCTAGAAAACAAACTGAGTCTCGATTTGGGCAGAAAGCAGAACGGAAGCTTCGTTGTCGATGTCGTTCTCCCACCGTGGGCCTCAGGTAACTTCCTGTTTAGTCATGGCATGCATGTAAAATCTGTTGGATGCTGGTGTTGTGTCCTGAACCCTCCTTTAGCACCAACACCAACATCCACCTGACAACATAATGTATAATGCTTTCAGTGTGTGTTGCTTCATGTTTCCTCTGTCCTGTGCAGATGCCAGTGATTTCCTTCAGAAGCACAGGACAGCTCTGGAGAGTCAGTATGTGTCAGAGCACCTTCATGAGTGGATTGACCTGGTGTTTGGCTTTAAACAGAGAGGCAGTGAAGCTGTTGCAGCTCACAATGGTAAAACTACTGCCAGCTATTTTCAGCATCAAGCGCACCAAAACTGGATGAAGACTCATATTTATCTTCTTGTCTTTCAGTGTTCCACCCACTGACCTATGAAGGTGGCATCGACTGTGACAGGTATCAAAGAAAGTCTCTCACAAATGATTACTATTAAAGATATTTAACATGATGTTGTGTAACTCACTTTCCGTTTCTTTGGGAAGCATCGAGGACCCCGACCAGAGAATTGCCATGCTAACACAGATCCTGGAGTTTGGCCAGACGCCCACACAGCTGTTCACCAGCCCCCACCCTCAGAGGATCACACCGAGGTTTCACAACATGACCCGGAGCTCCAGCATCAACTCACCACTCAGTGAACTGTCTCCAGGTAGAAACACACTCAAACAGTTAAAGCAACTTCGGATGTTGGTACACATGGACCCAGGAAGTAGGAGCACTGAGGGCGTTAGCAGCACCCTCTAAAATAAGGCTTTCTAAGAAACCACCAAGTGATTTAAAAAGAAAATTGTGATTCAGATTCGCAGCAGTGAAAGAGTGAGCGCTCATGCACAAGTGAGAAAGAGAGAGCGTGAGAATATGAACAGGACTGCCCACAGCGAGAATAAGATCATGACGCCTAATGTTCTGGTTCATCAGTCAAGAGTATGAACTATACTGCAGACTGGAGTCTCTATTAACAGTGACAAACTGTGTTATATACGCTCGTCTCCTCTACATCTGTATCCTTACCACACTGCATTATTATAAACTATAAGGTTATTGATCCCCGGCATTAACATGTTGTCCCGAGTGGCCACATAAAACACGTACATCCCTGTGACAAATGGACACAAAGAAATAACATTTGCTGAATTTACAAGAAGGCCCAAATAAATAAGAATTTGTCATTGACAGCCTTTCACAAAGTTTATTAAGTTTATCCAAACACAACAAAACCCGAAACTGTGCGATGGAGAATTTCTCTCCTTCTTCATCTTCTTGCTGTTGTTGTCGGTGTAGTTGCTGTGGCTGCCTTCAGTGTCCCTGTTGGCACCTCCCATTGGGAGATTATAAGAAAAGTAAACTGCACACAGCACAGTCATAATAATGATATAATATAATGTAATAGTGATGATTTACACCTCCAAGGGTGGAAGTCAAAAGTTGTCTCAGGGTGTCTGCAGGTCTTAAAATTCAGTTTTATAAATATAAGGCCTCAAAAGTCATTGAATATCTTAAATCCTACATTTGAACTAATAAAACAATCTGATCGACTGCTGGCTTAATTTATTTCCACTGATTAATTGTATAAAAGTTCATTGTCGTCATAAACTGCATCCACAACCATCTAACACATCAGGATGTCGTTTTAGATTTCCCTACGTGTGCAGCAGTTATCCCTCTGTTGTTTTGCAGCCTCTCAGAGCGAGGACTCGTCCTTTGAGGACCTGACCGAGGAGAGCAGGAAGTTGGCCTGGGCGAACATGGGAAATCTGAAACTCCTCTCCAGCCACAAGATCCATAAAGAGTACGTGAGGAGGCATCCAGCTGGCTGCAGTAACGATAAAGTGCAGATATAATTGCATTGCTAACCCGTAGACTGAAATTAAAGCTTTGGTTCAAATATGAGGAAGTGCATGCAAAGCCAGAAGGCGGCGGGCAGCTGAGTTCTGAAAATAGTTACTTATTAGAATGTATTGTGGGGACACTGCTGAGGACAGGTGGCTGCTGTAGAGCTACTTCCTCCTCTTTAGAAACTAAAACAATGTTTTCTCACATCTAACTAAACATTGAACTTATTTAGAGTTTCAGCAGTCTCAGTTTTATGTTGTGTGACTGCCACATTAACCAGAGTACACATTTATTCTCTAGATATTCCAGCTTGTGTGTTTTGGACTAAGTGAGTCTTTGTGTTGAATGTGCAGGGCTGTGACAGACATCGCTGTGACAAGAGATGGAGCAGCTATTTTCTCCACATCCCAAGGTCGGCAAAATACCTTCACATCTCAAAGCTTACCTGGTTAATAATCGACCATAATAATAATAATTTCAGTCATTTTTCAAGCAGAAATATCAAATATTTGTTGGTTCCAGCTTCTTAAATGTGAGGATTGGCTGCTTTTCTTTGTCATTTATGACAGCAAATGACAAAAAAAAGCAGCTATGACAGTTTGGGTTTTGGACTGTTTGTTGGACAAAAAAGATATTTTTGAAGACAATGTGATGATCATTTTTTGACTACACTAACAGTTGATTGATTAATCCTGAAAATAATCTGCAGTTTAATAGATAATGAAAATAAACAGTAGTTGCAGCCCTACTCAACATCTCAACCACTTCTGCCTCTAGTGGCCCTCTGGGGTTCCTGTATTACCGTAATGGTGCAAGGTGATGTCATCACAGTAAGGCCCTCACACAGAAGTAAACCAGTAAAGCAGTCAGAGCGCTCTCACACAGCACAACACTAAAAGTTGCAGTTTGCTCTCCCGAAGCAGTACAATGCACAATTTAATAATTGGAAAATCAGTTTTAGCTGAGTGGTCCACTGTTTCCTCACTGCAGCGGTGTCTCATTGATGGGAATATGTGAAAAGTAGAGTTGCACTCACCTGTTCGCTCTTTCTTCCAGACTCAACACTTAAAATGTTTTCCAAAGAGCTGCAGGACTTCCAGAGGAGCATGTCCTTCTCTAACATGGTATAGTCTGCAGCTGTATTTACTCGGCACTTCACTATCTCCGCCTGCGTTCCTCATTCTAACTCTGTCTTAACAATGAACTATTTTTCAGGCCCTGTCGTCATGTTTGATGCTGGCAGATGGTAAAACTGTGGTGTGCTCTTCGTGGGACAACAATGTGTATGTAAAGTCCATCCGGTCATTTGATTTGGTCTTCAGACAGATGTTCACGAGTTCACACTGATGTTTTTCTTCCCACAGTTATTTCTACTCCATCCCTTACGGCAGGCGGCAGGACACACTGATGGGTCACGACGACGCCGTCAGTACAATGTGTTGGTTCGATGACCGGCTGTACACGGCATCCTGGGACTCCACCGTCAAGGTCAAACTAAAGCAGTGTAATGAAGCGATGGGCAGATACAGGATTGAGAGCCACAGATGATGATGATGATGTTGTTTGCTTCACAGGTCTGGCAGTGTGCTGCTGATAGCTCGTCCAGTCACAAGAGATCCCAGTTTGAGTTACTGGCTGAGTTGGAACATGATGCTGGGGTGAGTGAGGAGGCTGACTGTTACAGTGTGTGGAGTTTATATCTAATTGTCTTAAGTCTAACAGAGGAAGTTTGAATGATGTGAATCCAGGCCAGCAGGAGGCATGTTTATCTTCTGTGACTATTTATAAAAAACTGGAAAACACATTTTTTATCAGGGTGGAAAATGTTCCTTTTCTCATAATTATGTGTAGGTGATAACACTGTGTGCATGTTTAAATGTTCTATAAATATATAATAATTGTCATGTCGTGCCCATTTTTAACAAATAACAAACAAACCTTTTGTCAAACACTAAAAAGTAGTAGCAGCAAACCTGTTTTCCTTCTGTAATATTACTTCTCTGACACCTCTGTGCAGGTGAACACCATCAGTCTGAATCCAGCAGGGACTCTGCTGGTGTCTGGCTGTAAAGATGGCACCGTCACCATCTGGGACACCAGCAGCTACGCAACACTGCAGCAAGTCCACTGCCACACAGGAACCATCCACCACATGGCCTTTAGTCCTGGTACGTGTCAGACCAGCCAATACGACCCTTTGAGTACTAGTAATGAAGTAAAGTTGTAACTTTTATATACTGCAGATAACTTTCATAGAATACAACCTCATATTGTATAACTAACAGTCCATTAACTAAGTCTCCCCTCAATAACCTCCTAATTACCTCTGATTAACAGTAAGTAAGGAAGTTGTTGTACATAAACTAACATCTTGATATTTTTTGCTCCATATGGGTTTTATTCATCCTCCCTTCTTCTCTCATTCTGCCTTTAATTTAGTTTATGTTAGATTTCCTGACTGAAATTAATGAACGCCATGACCTCCAGCGCCTTACCATTAATCAGCCTTATTATCTTTTCTAATGTAACAAAACACAAAACTATTAATAGTCCAAATAGCTCTAAATGAAGTCTTTCTAACTTAGGATATGTTCTTGGCTCTAAATTAAGGTCTTACTGAAAACTAATTCACCAGTATTTTGACACTTACTATCACTTAAAGTTTTGAGCATGTTGTTACACAATAATAGACCCTATCTATGAAGTGTCATTTAGGCTGAATCATTGTTTTTATGGTATTACCGCCGTATAAAGCCCAGACTTTGCAAAGCATATTAAGATGGGAGTTCAGGTACTTCCTTACTTACTATCAATGGGCTGTTTTTAGGAGGTTACTGAAAAATTCCTAGTTAATGGCCCAGTAGTTGGTCATGCAGAATAAATGCATTAATAAGTGCTTTATACTGACTAATGAAGAGACAATATAAAGTGTTCCTTAAATGTGTAATCTATGGTTCTCTATCTGCCCTCACAATTATTAGATACTTGGCAAACTTTTCTTCCTGACGTTCCTCTTGCTTCATTCTGAAAGGTTACCGGTCTTATTAAGGGTTCTTCAGTACAGAACATAGTAATTGGTTCTGCCGAGCTCTTTAAGCAGCTGTTATGTTCTGCTGTGTGACTCACAGGGATCTTTACTACAGAAGAGAGGACGTTTTAGGTATTTTTGGCAACGCTGTTTGCTCCAACTGTGACTTATAAACTTTATTGTCCCAGCGATCAAGGCAACATCTGGGAGTATTATGTAACTTTACGTCTAAAAGCCTTATAAAAACCTGGCTGTATGACAGCAGTACAACACTGCAGTGTATACTCCTATTGTTGTTACACTAACAGAAAACCCTTGATTGTCATAGACACAATGACAGACTGCTTTAAAGCAATGACTGTGTTTTTGCACCCTCAGACAGCCGACACATTCTCAGTGTCGGTGCCGACTCCTGTATGAAGGTTATTGACGTCCAGACGGGAATGGTGATCTCATCAGTGAAAGCTGAGGAGGAGCAGAGGTGAGAGACCCACAGAGAGACAGAGGCAGATTACAGGCTTCTTACAAAGTCATGGAAGTTTAGAAAATGCTTCATTTGAACTCTTTCAAGATTTAGAAGAATGCTTGATTTTCAACATAATCTAGTTTCTTCACTCATGTAAATCAAAACTCAAATGGTCCCATTATTATATATGTTTGTTGTTTCCTGGTGTCGAAATTAGCAAGAATTAAATAAATCGATTTGATTGAAACACATTGATCGTTGTGGGTATAGAGAGGACATTTTTAACTATTTTTCACAATTTCATTTATGGTAACAATTTAGAAGATATGATAAAGGCTTCAAAACTCTGGAACTTTTTGCTTTAGGTACCTTGAAAACTGCTTTTATTTTTACTCTGTACAAACCTTGAAATGAGTTTGAGACAAAACCAGAGGTGACAGCATATGAATCACCTCAGATAGCCTGAAAGTCTTAACCTAGAGCTAATTTCCTTCCCCTGTATGATACATCAACTAGCAAGTCCAGAGCCAGTAAATTGATTTTGCAAACCTAGCTCCCAAACAAATCTCTGCCTTTGACAACAAAAGCTGATTCACAGTCTTCCTGCTGACTCATACTGTAAGTTAAAAGGACGTCCTGTCTGTGTGCGTCCAGGTGTTTCTGCTGGGACGGGAACTCAGTGCTGTGTGGGGGACGGTCTGGTGACCTCCTGCTGTGGGACCTGCTCAGTAACACAGTCACAAAGAGGATCCCTGCACACTCAGGTACAGTTTATCTTCCACAGTCAGCAGCTCACCTTGTTTCTTACACCAAGTCACAGCAAATCCAAGTGTTACATGAGTTTCTCTACTAATCCTACCTGCACATACGTGTTTTAAATAATGATCATTATCTTTTGAGACACAAATGTAGGACTTCTATGTTTTCTTTAAATAGATTATTATTATGCACATATTCATTGTTGGTCTGTGTGTGTCTGTGCAGCTGCTGTCACAGCCATGTGGATGAACGAGCTGTGCACCACAGTGATCACAGGCGGCGAGGACAGACAGACCATCTTCTGGAAGATCCAGAGTTAAGAAGAAAGAGAGTAAAGAAGAAAGAGAAAGACTTCCGGGTCAATGTACTGGACAATACTGGCCAAGTATCCTGCAGACTACATGACCCAACTATCTGACTCTGAGCGGAGACTCCTCAAACGTACTGTAAATGTACAGGACACAACGCAGGAGGAGGAAGATGAGTCAGCTGTTCTCAGTCCAAACCAAACAAAAGGTCACATACAGTCATGTTAGTTCATATCTACCTGCACATTGAGAGAAAATGTCCAATTTGCAGTTTAGTGCATGAGAGAAGGAAGCTAAAACAGTGTTCACGCCTTATTTTTCATTTGTGTTTTCAGCTTCTTTTACATTTGTGTGGATTTTTTCCCCCATGTATTATTTGTTATGTATCATGTTACATTGCTTTTTAACATTTAAATCACGTGTCTATAGCTTTATGTGCATTATATTCTTTGAAGTGGACATTAAATGTCTGTCCAAAGCTTCAGGCTGCTCAGGTGTTATATAAAATACAAATTAACACTGATATCTAAACGTCCTCTTTCCATCGTGTCTTCTTTGTTACTGTTTCTCCGGCCTCAGAGGTTTCTGCTAACTGATTGTTTTCCAGTGCTTTACAAAAAAGTGTCCAGAAACATAAAGTCTTCAAGAATAGAGGGCATGATTAAGTCTCGAGTATGAAACACTCCCTTTATGTAGACTAAAACAATGTCTGTATAGAGTTTGTGTGTGTTTTAGTGTGTTGACTCTGGAGGGTGATTTTTCGCTTGTGATGAAAGAAAAGAAAGATCCTGTAAAGGGGCCTCTCATACACAATGCAACAACAACATCTCTGCACTCTGAAACCCATCATTACGATGGCTTGCACCACACCACAAAGGCTTTTTACTGCACGGAGCAAAGCGGCTCAAAGTTTAGAAATTTGAGCCACGTTATTGAGTATTTATACTAACACTGTAGAAGTGTAAAGGGTGAGACAGTCCCTTCTTTTTTGTGCTTCAGGGTGAGTCAGGACTGCTTCATTTGTCTTTAACCTTCCAGTTCTTCTAACCTAAAACAAATCAAAGTCCAAACTAAAAGGTTCATCATTCAGTGATAAAACAGAGGACATGTTTTGTAGTAAACACCTGAACCTTGTTTAATATGAAAAATGACACATAATTTACATAATACAAACCTTAAATGTTAACCTTCACATTTGGCTACTGGAACTGAACAGGTTAAATTTAACCAACATTTCTGTCTCTATTAAGGAAACTACTAAAGTGTACCAGGTGAATATTATTTGATTATAACTGCAGATGCCTCGTCTCCACTCTGCTTCTGCTGCATCTGACGACGTCTCACACATCAGTCCTCTCGTGAGCCTCTTGGTCGTCAATGAAAAAGGAAATATATACAAAATGATATGAAGCAGTGAAGTTCAGCATCACACAACAGGCTCTCATTGCCTTTGCTCCTCTTTCTGTGGGCAGAAGGAAAAAAAAACCAGACATCTCACATTCCTGCTCGCTCACCCACGTATATAAAAAGGTCCAATAGCTCATAATATGTACAATAGCTATCCAGTGCTTATATTTTCTGGAGTATAAGGCTACCCCAGTTATATGTGAATGAAGAACGGTGCATCAGAGTAAAGATTCTACCTTCATTTTCTTCATGACGTTAAATGCTCTGATTAACTTGGGTGTCGGTGGCTTCGGTCCAAACAGAGTCAGACCTTTCGGCTTCTCCTCAGCGGTTTTAGCACCTGCAGGGCCTTTGGCTTTTGTCAGTTTCCTTCACAATCACACACACAAACACACACACACACACAAAATGTAACTTGCAGTTGCACTTTTTGCATATTATGTAGTGTCACAAGCATTTGTAAATGACTCACTTTCCCTTCCTGGCCAGAACTTTCTGAGACTCTGGGTAGTGGACGAGGATATCGAACAAGTCCTTCTTCTCCAGGACGAAAAGGTTAGCAAAGCCGTGTGCTTTCACGTTAGCTGTGCGCCTGTTTCCTCCATCTTTGGCAGACTGTAGTAAACTGTGGGGGCAGAGGCAAAAATACACCATGTGTTCAATGCATAAAGTGATGGGAAAGTTTGAGATATATCTGGGCAATGCAGGACAGTACACAAGCTATAGTCCATAGTCACACAGATCTGAAATGAAGGATCACTAATTGCTCCTGCAGACAAACCTGATTTCTCCGAACACACAGCCGGCCTTCAGCGTGACGAACACAATACTGTTGTCAGGACCTCCCACCACCTGCACCGCTCCACTCTTGATGATGTACATCTCTTTACCGATGTCACCCTGCAGGGAGGGGAACACAGAGGTCAGCATCACACTCATCTTAATAGTTCATTTGCTTCATGATGATCACCAAAGCCTATTTATTATAAGATATACCCACTTTCTTGACAACAAAGTCTCCAGGTAGGTAGACGATTGACTTGAGCCTCAGCAACATGTCCACCAACATCTGCTGGTCACAGCCCTGGAAGAGACAGATTTTTTCTGATTATTGGAATCAGGGTTTTTCTTTTTTTTTATCTGATTGCTGATCAAATAAATTCATTTCAAAATGGCTCTGATGCTGCAAAGTAATAACTAAAGGTATCAAATAAATGTAGTGGGGTAAAAAGTGCATCCAAACTGTAGCGAAGTGGAAGTATAAAGTAACCGAAAATGGAAATACTCACTAGTACAAGTACCTCAAAATTGTACTAAAGTACAGTAATTGCTTAATGTACATCCCATTGCTTGTGTTTATTTATGGAGAGTTTATGGATGTAAACACAAAACAAACAGCAAACTCACCACCATGTCAGGCATGAAGGTGGGCAAGTCCAGTTTTTTTTTAACCTCTCTTAATTTAGTAATATTTTTATTTAATTTAACAATACTGTGAAGATGTGTTGCTCTATTTCTATGCACATGCAGAGTCTAAAAAAGGCTTCAGTTCACAAATTAAATTAGATTAGCAAACAGATGCTCCTGACAGGGCTGCCCATTAGGGAAAAGGGCAACGTTTCTAGGTCCCATGGAGGCCAGCAATACTCATGTCCATCCTAGCTAACATACCTAACTAAATTATATTTACTAGCCACTAGTTAGCTAGCGTCAGTGAAGGAAACACCACCACCTGTGAGAAAGAGGATGATGTCAATGATGGCAAAGACAATACTGGCTCCTGACCGGAGGACACGGTCAATGTCGGGTCACCTGAAACAGTGCGATCTTCTGGAAGGTGGCCAGGTTGACGTCCACAGCGATGGCAGTTCTCATCACCAGAGGCATCTTGTCCAGCAGCTCGGACTCATCTGGAGACAACATGGATACGTTGGTCAGAAGCATTTTCTTGACATTCCTGAATAGTTGCTTTGCCATTTAAATAGTGAGTGAAAAAGTGATTCTTTTGTATCGTCAGGTTTCTTTTTCATTTTTTCGAGGATCCATTTTTGGAGACTCACCCAGCATGCCCTGAGCGGTCCAGGTGTAGTTGTACCAGGTCCGCACTCTGTTCTGGACCTCCTTGGGAATCGAGTAGGTGTTCATGTATTCAACACAGCCGTCCATCGACGCTCGAAAATATGTCTCACCTGCTGTTGCTGCCCCGATGACGTCTCTCATCTGAAAGAAGGTTTTGGGGAGTCAGGTGGTGTAAGTATAAAGACTGACAGAGAGCAGGGTGTACAGCTCTTTCACCCAGAGCACTGTGGTCAAGTCCTGTATGAAACTTAAATCTCTTTCTTATATTTTTTTTAATCCTTTAAGAGATTTTGTTTTATGCCTCTCCAATGACTCCACATTTGGTAAGAAGTGAAATCTTAACAGATATAGAATATACATCACAGATTTGTGAATGAAAAAGTTTCCGTTTTAAAGACTGAATGAATCTACTGATCCTAGATCTGATCCTCTGACAGCTATCACATGACACCTTCCTACCTGTCCAATCAAACTGGAGAACACAAAGACGCCAATGAAAAAGTTCGACAGCTGAAAGGAAATCTCAAAGGTGGTCGTAGGCTCTGGAAGACCGCCGATGTTGATCAGACTTCGGACAGCGAAGTAGTAACAGCGGATGTACCTGTGAGGGGACAGGGAGCATGATTCCTGTGTAGCAGAATGCAGAAAAAACTCAAACAAAATGGTGGACAGGCGGTGATTTACTCTAGAGAGCCTGCATGAGATTTGAAAGTGATAATAGCTGCATGGCAGAGAGTTCAGACAACAACACGAACATCTGTAATCATAAACAACTGGACAAAGTATTGAAGTACATACGCTGTGCCCTTTCCGTCATACACCCATGTAGTCTTTCCAAGACCCTGATGTACTGAGGCAACGTAAAACAAACAGGCGTTGAGGTGGAGCACGTAGAGCAGGTAACCTGTGGTGCGAGTCACTCTGCGTCAGACAGACAACAATGTAAGAGACAGAAATAGACAATATTTGGTGTGAGTGAACTGATCTGAGAGAACATTGAAAAAATAATACAAATTTCCAAAAAGGCCAAATCAAAAGCAATTTGTCTAACAGTCATTTGCTCCTGGAGCATTCACCTCCAGATGTAGGCCTTGGACATGACGTTTTCAAGTCGATCGCTGAACTCAAAGAAGGACTCGAGCTAGAATACACAAGGAAACAAACAGGAAATGTGAAGTCTATTCGAACAGAAATGTAAAAAGACGGTCAGCCGGGTGCTTACCCTGATGAAGCGGTTGAGTCGGTAGATGGAGGAGAAGTTGAAGTGCAGGCAGAGAAGGTCAAAGGGGAGGATACTGATCATATCAGTCTAAAACATAGAGGGATCAAAAAAATCAGTTACACAGAAGCTTACACTACTTCTGGACCTCTGAAGTTACAACGAGTGGTTGACTTTTGTTAAGGTCTGTTATTTGATCCCCATAACTCAAAAAATGTACTTTGCTGGCATAAACACAGTAGTGGAAGAAGCATTATCATAATTTACTTAAGTGAAAGTACCAGTACACCAATGTGAAAATACTACGAAATTGTTCCAAGGTTTCCTCAAAAATACCTGATTGCAAATGTTGAAACGCAGTCTCGAACAGTGGTCACTGGCTTGGCAGCCTCCTCGCCTGTAACCCCACTAACATCCCTTCCACCTCCTGATATGAAAGTCCGGTCACACTGCACTTTTAAACATGTGATGTGAACGCGATAATACACCTTTTGTAGAAACGTCAATACACTACGTAGCCTACGACACGCAAATGTAATCACAGCAGTGGTTTGCAGAAACGTGCCAACATTTCTTGGGAACATATTCTCGTTTTTACTGTTATCTTATGTTTACTCATGTAAATAGTAACTATTGCTGATGTAATGAAGTAAAAACTACAAAATTACCCCAAAAAATGTAGTGTAAAGCACAAATCCCTCCATCTGTATAAAGGTAAATGAGTAAACGATAGTTACTTTGCACCAGCGGACACACGATTACACTCTCACCTTGAATCGTGGTGATTTCCGATAATGTTCCTTGGTCACAGCTCTTTCTTTCTGCGGGAGATATATGATTTTTGTGAATCACACACACTGATGGGTTTAAGAACACTACGGTCAATAATCGCACTGTTATGCTTTTCGACTTACAATAATGTCCCCGGCTTTGACAAACTGTAGTCGGGGCTGCCAAAGTAAGATGTCAACAACATTCACGGCGTCACTGAGAATGTCACAAATGATCCAGTAGGGGTTGGCGCTCTCGTTGTGGTAAGGGAAGGCCAAGCGGGCGGGGACGAACCAAACATTGTAGTTGTATGCCAACGATACCAAGGACAACCAGGCGATATACCGATAATCTGGAGTGAGAGAGAAACATACAGATTGAATTTAAGTATATTTACATGTTCATGTAGTCTTGTGTTCCCTGTCTGTACCTCACCTAAAGGATCTACTGTTTTTCCCAAGACGTCATCCATCATTTCTTCAATCGGATGGAGGAGGACGTCGAAGCAGGCGCAGTTAATGTCTGGGAGGATCTTTGCTTTCTTCTTGGCCTCCTCTGCCAGCCTCTCCTCCTCTGCTTTCTTCTCGGCCTCCAGTCTTTTCTCCTCGTCCTTTTTCTTCTTCTCCTCTGCCTTTTTAGCCGCCTCTTCTGCCTTCTTTTTGTCCGCCTCTTCCTTCGCTATCCGCCTCTCTTCCATCAACCTGGTGTAGTCGTCCGTCCTCAGGAGAGGCGCTGAACAGGCAAAGAGACGTGAGTCAGACGGCCCGTTGACCATGTTTGTGTGTTTGATATCTGCCTGGGTGTTTGCGTGAACATGTCCATACTTACTGACAGGTGGGCTGATTTCTGGGGAAGAGGCGTGAGGGTCTATGGCCTTCTCTCTGAGCTCCTCAGTCCGCTCCCTTAACCTCTGGACCAATTTTCTCAGTGTGTCATCTGTGTAACGGAAGTAGACAACAGGTGGAGGAGGAGGTTCTTCACTGGAAAGCAAAAAAAAAAAATCTATATTAGTTCTTTAAAGGTACAATATCTACGAATTTTAGCTGATAACATTCTAATTTTAAGTGAAATTATCGACAGAATGTGAAGAAATAACAGTTTTGACGTCTATATGTTATGTTGAAGAGATATCTACTTAAGTTAGCATGCTAACCACCCTAATCCAAAGCTGCAAGTGTGCTAGCGGTGGAAGCACCAACACTCCCAAAGTGCTCCAAGCGTGCAGTCTTTTTGTTGGAAAACGTTCCAACAAAAACATGCACTTGCTTGATGTTTGGCTGTGATAACAAATTTGTCATCTTGCTAGCATTTGATGATAATTAATAAATCATATCAAATGTGTGTATGGCTACCCATATTAATGACAATGGTGTATAAATTAGCGCCAGATCGCAAAAAAATACCAATTCTTCAGTAATGTTGCTTTAAAAGGCTGTAAAAAGGTTTTCTTTTTCCACTTTTATCTGAACCTCAATGAGAAAACAGGATTTTGTCATTTTAATAAGAATTATCTCTGTTATTCAGCTATTGTTAATTTGCAAAAATGCACACAAAACAACAAAAATCCATCCAACCAATCCAACTTATACTCTCTGATCGTTCTCAGTCACAAATACCACTAAGCTCCTAATCTCCTTTCCTACTTTAGGAGTCACAGTGTGATCAGGGCTGCTGCTACTGCAGCTTACACACAGTATGTCCAGATACTGTCGGTACTGTAAGGAAACAGAAACAAGTGGACAAAACTGTCCAACTGTACAATCAGTTAAAAGTAGTGAATGCACAGGGTTTTGGGAGAATATAACAAGTTAGTTTCAGATTTAGATACTCGCAGCAGCTCTGTACTGAGTTTGTAATTATTTAAACATCTGCACTAACACCTCTGCAGGTAAAAGTGTTCTGTCAGCCACAGTTCAAGGGTCGTGACTAAAAAGGCTTTCTCACTTTTGATTCAGCCATCACACGTTCTCCCGTATTCAGTGTTCTACACTGTATGAACGATATACACCGTCCCATCAGAATTCATGGAAGCTACTAATAGCTAATGTTCATTATTTACATTTAATATGATACATTCACCATGATAATGTGAGGTGTTTTCTTTCATGTGGGAAGTGAGGTAGATGGATATGGTTAGCAATGACAACGACGCACTGCGCTCAAAGTAAACAGCCCTGGAGTCTGTTGTTCAGCAGCGAGCTAAGTCAGTAGCACAAAGCACACAGGCCCTGAGCTAAAGAACAAGTGAGCAACAGACTACCTGCACTGTTGTTCGGCTGTTTCGTTACACAAAGCACACAGACCCTGAGCCTAATCAAAGGCCGGCTGTTCCAACAACAGCCTCCTTTGGCCTAAGGAGTAACTGTCACTGGGTAGCCTTTTCTGACTGGGGTCGTGAATTCATGACAGCTTTTCTTCTTGTTTTTTTCATGTATTTATTAAACTAACAAAGTGCAGAGAGCTCATTGAGCATGCTAACTAACCCTAACTTTCTAAATGTAACATGCTCTTGTTGGTTTCTTGAGTCTTACTAACCCCACCTTAAAACAGCTGACCATCTGCCATCTTGACTCCATCAGAATCAATCCTTAGGATGAACACTTGTGTCATTTAATTACATTAATATCCAAAATTATTTTGAACCCAGAGACGGTTCACTTCTAACCATGAAGCTGAACAGACAAACCACATGACTGCGCTGCAGAAAAAAACTGTCGCGTAAAGCCAAAAGTAACTTGACATGTCAGGCCTGATATACACGGGTCGCAGAGAACTGGAGCTCGCATGGGGTGAGATGTGAGGAACACACAGGCTATGATGATGCAGTCTCACCCTTCAGCCCCTTCTGGATTGGCAGCATCACCAGCAGCAGGAGCAGCAGGGGCAGCTGGGGCAGGGGCAGCTGGGGCAGGAGCAGCTGGGGCAGGAGCTGGAAGAAAAATATAGCACCAGTTTCTAATAATTAAACACATACACTAACAGAGACCACAATATTCTCCACTTAATAATTTGCATTTTGTAAGAGACCCTCCTTCAGACCTCTCACCTGGTTTTGGCTCCTCCTTCTTGGGCTCTTCTTCTTTCTTTTCTTCTTCTTTCTTTTCCTCCTCTTTCTTCTCCTCCTCTTTCTTTTCCTCCTTTTTCTTCTCCTCCTCTTTCTTTTCTTCTACTTTCTTCTCCTCCTCTTTCTTTTCCTCCTCTTTTTCATCCTTCTTCTCAGGAGGCTTTTCTTCCTGTAAACACACAGTACTGTCACAATGTGCAGGCAAAAGTGGACGACATTTTTCTGGCTGACTGTGGATCCATGTGCTAAATGCTCAAACTTCAGCTGTAACATTGTGTAATCATGTAACAGCGCCCCCAGCAGTTTCCCCTTTCTCAGTTTTATATATTAATACTGGCGGCCCAGCGGCAGTAATCCAGCCTCTCTGATGAAGTGCCAAGCTGATTTCCGAGGCTTTCGCTGATCTGAGTCACCTGCTACTGTCAGGACTCACCTTAAAACACCGCTGATGTACTCAGCGTGACGAGCAGGTAGCAAACACAGAACCTTTTCTTTGGTTTGGAAGCTGCAAATGTGCTGGTTTTAAAACTGACAAAGATAAACATCTTCAAAATACCTTTGTGGACCAGGTCTTTTATATTTAAGATGTGAGAAAGAGGGGTAAAAGCTTCACCTTACTCAGCAATAAACAACATAAATTCACCATTTATTAATGATAGACATTATAAAGTGTTACCAAAAGGGGCCAGGCCTTACCTTAGCGGGTGGAGCTGGGGTAGAAGGTGGGGCAGCAGCCGGGGCAGGGGGCGGCTCAGGAGCCCCGATCAACTTCTTCAACCTGCTGAACATGGCGGGGCTCGGTGTGGGCTACAGCCGACAGGCCTGCCCACCCAGGTCTCCTCCTGACGACCCTTTCCTGCGTGGATCTCAGATCCTTGACAGAGTCCTGAGATCCTCCACAGTCCTCGTCTCGTATCCAAACAACAGACTGAGGCAATTAAATTTCTTAGAGGCATTAATTCCCTTGGGGCACTCCCACTCGCCAGTCAGTGCCAGGAAAGACAACTGTCCTCTTGTAGGGTTGACTCCAGAACAAGGGCCATTTAAAGGGCCTGACGTCTTTATCACTTATTGGCAAATAAGTGTCATAATGATGAATACAAGAGTGTAATGGTTCATTATTAAGTGAAAAGATTATTTATTATAATCACAGCAGGTTGGAGGATGGAGTATTTTCTTCATTATTACAATCTGATCACTAATTCTGCCATTAAGTTGACAGAAATATATAAAAACAACTCAGTTTGTCTGGAAAATACATCTTTCTATATATTTAAATAAAATAAAAATGTAATGGTAGTAAGTCGTGTCTGTACGGGAGGAGAGTAGCGTCTGTAAAATTAGACTGATGGGGTTATTTCAGTCTCTCCTGGCTGCACAGTTCACAGACAGAGTCCGCTTAGCTAATTAACCCTCACAATGTCGCTGTGTGGCTAACGGGATTAGCCAGCAGCTCTCGCACTGTAACTCCTGCCTCACACACACACACACACAGCTGACAGACGCACACACACCGAGCAAACAAACAGGACAGGACGCCACGAGAAGGAAACTGTAGTTCAGTCAGGGAATTATTTATTTATCATCAAATAAATCAAATATTGTATAGCGAACATTACCAGTTGTTATGACAGATAGTCTCTGTGAGGCTTTTACAACTATCGGACAATATAGTCATTATAAGCAGACTCAGTATGCGAGTATACAATATACAGCCAGATGTATCCACTTAGGGCAGTAATTTAGATTAAAATATTGCACATTTCATCAAAATAGTTTGGAAATCTTTGTTTAAATACATGTCTGATGTTTGAATATGCTTGTTGTCCAAGCTAGCTGGAGTTTGTCACATAAGACAATTCAAATGTTGCTTAAAAGGTGCAACTAAGTAAAGTCAAATTAACTTTCGAAGCATCCCTTTTAAACAACATCTCAAAATGACAGCACTCAGTACAAAAGAGTAGTAAGAGGTGAAAATAAAACTGTACAATCACTCCCAAAAAGGAGTCATAAAAAAGAAAATAAGATCTTCACTAGCGTCCAGCAGCACTCTGGGGGAAAGAAATAACAGAATAATGTGTGATTAGCAGTCAGCATAACTTTATACGACCACATCTAGACAGAAATGTGAGCGCTGTTACCTTCATTTTGTCAATAAATCCTTTGTTAATGGTTCCGCCGACGGCACGCAGCAGTTTGGGTGTGGGCGGTTTGGGTCCGAACAGCGCCAGTCCTTTCTTCTTCTCCTCTTCTACTTTAGCTGCGGCCGGACCCTTCGCCCTCATTAGTTTCCTACACACAGAAACATAGAGGCTGGTTAAACAGAGTGAAGGAAATACGCTGTGAAGAATGAAAAGCTGGTACAAAAAACACTTTTGCTGAATTTCCCCCTTGTGACAACTGTAGGGCGGGTCAATCAGGCTTAACCGCAGCTGATTCCAGTCACTGATCTTGACCTCTGTCATGTTTGTGCTGTTGGTACCTATTATAGATTTTTTTTTACAAATATGGAACAAATAATATGGCTCGCTGTGAGGTTTACTGTATTAACAGAGCGCAGGGGAGGGACAGACGCCGGTATTTTGGATTAGCGACGACCCTGTTAACTGGCAGACAGCTGTGACAGCTTCTTGAGTAATAAACACCTGGAGATGAGGAGAGCAATTCTTCTTTGGGGGATATTTTTCTGGTGGCACCCTGACTTCAGTGTATCAATAATAGGATGGTAAAGTGTTCCTGGACATAGTAACTGTAAAAATATTATATACACTATAATAATATCATATTGGAAACGCGTTATATTACTCTGTTACTGCTTAAAGAAATACACCACTGTACATTACCCCCAGCACTGGTTATTGTGAAGGTGAGTAAGAAAGTAATAAATTGCCAAAAATTATAATCTGTTTGCGCATGTTATGATCCATCTCCTTTGAAACCACTGTGACTTTGACTGTGCCTCCGACTCACCTTCCCTTCCTGGCCAACACTTTCTGAGACTCGGGGTAGTGCACCAGGATGTCAAACAGGTCCTTCTTCTCCAGGACAAAGAGGTTAGCAAAGCCGTAGGCTTTTACATTAGCTGTCCGCCTGTTCCCTCCATCTTTAGACGACTGCAGCAGACTGAGACAAAAACAAACAAGCAAACCATTTCGTGACTGAAAATTCTTTGAAAGTGGTTTTCGTCTGTGGATTTGAATCTATAGTCGTCTGTGCACATCAAACATCTGTGCTGATGTTTATCACAGTGTGACAATTAGAAACTTACAATACTCTAAGATTTGTTCCTCAGACTGCAGATTCGGTCTGACAAAGAGAAACAGTGAACTCTATCTCACCTGATTTCTCCGAACACACAGCCGGCCTTCAGCGTGACGAACACAATACTGTTGTCAGGACCTCCCACCACCTGCACCGCTCCACTCTTAATGATGTACATCTCTTTACCGATGTCACCCTGCAGGGAGGGACGAGTCATATACATACAGAAAGATAACCAACACATGACAGGTTGTTAAGAACAGACAGCAGATATTTACATAAAGGATCCAGGATGATGATAATATGACAATAACTCACTTTTTTAACAACAAAGTCTCCAGGTAGATAGACGATAGACTTGAGCCTCAGCAACATGTCCACCAACATCTGCTGGTCACAGCCCTGTGAAGAAAATCAAACAATTAAAAAAAAGGTTTGATTTCATATCCAAGCTGCAGCGTGCCTGTGTTACTGTGTGCTGTGGGGTCTTTAGAAGAGGCACCTTGAAAAGATCGATCTTCTGAAAGGTTGTCAGGTTGATGTCCACAGCGATGGCGGTTCTCATCACCAGAGGCATCTTGTCCAGCAGCTCGGACTCATCTGAAAGCATCGAGATAATACAGAAGGGGTGGTACCAATCTTTTTAATGATTCAGTATGTGGGTGTCACAATATACGGATATTAACGATAATCATGATAGATGGCAGACGAGTCTGAGAGGCATCTTTTTTATTTGTTTGTATGAATGTTTGTTACATTCCGACTGAGCACTGTGTTACTGACCCAGCATGCCCTGTGCGTCCCAGGTGTAGGTGTACCAGGTGCGGACTCGGTTCTGCACTAAATTGGGGATGTGGTTGGTCACCATGTACTCCACGGTGCCGTCCATAGAGGCTCGGAAGTACGTCTGTCCTGCTGTGGCTGCACCGATGACATCTCTCATCTGAGGCAAGATGGCGGAGACAATAAACACATGAACAGAGGAAAATAGCACATCAATGACAGTCAAACAGTAGATATTAATGGAATTTGTTGTTAAAATGCTATATTAACACATTAATAAGCCTTTTCACAGTCAAGACTCCACAGGGAACCAGAGAGAGACAGTTGAAGCGATGGTTGATGGGCTGTTAGTGAAGCTATTACGCTACGATGACTGATGATTGTCAGTATCATTTCTAACATGACATTCATCTCTCACTACGTCAGTACAACAAACAGGTGATGACACGCTACTCTGGAGACGCTAATTTCTATCAGGTTTCTAGACGGTGCTACGGGCAGAATGAGCCTCGAGGTTACCTGTCCAATCAAACTGGAGAACACAAAGACGCCCGTGAAAAAGTTTGTCATCTGAAAGGTAATCTCAAAGACGGTATGGGGTTCGCTAAGACCCCCGATGTTGATCAGACTGCGGACGGCGTGGTAGTAACAACGCAGGTACCTGTGGAGAGGGTGGGGGCGTTAGAGGCGCTGTCACAATCTACACTACAGTCACTGGCCTGTTTTTTGGACAGAAAGACAGAAGTTTGTGTGAACATGTGGTTTTGGGGGGGAGGGTGTCAGTCTGTAAATCATTGTTATTTCTCTTTCAAGTTTGATTCCCTTGATGCCTTGCTGAAAAAAAAACCCATTGAAAATGAAAAAAAAAAAAAAAAAAGCAGAAAAAGATTTAAAAATATTACATAATTGACTACCTGGGCAAGAAAGATGGACATAAACAAAGCCCCAAAAAGGTAGTTTGTCATCTGAAAGATCTGTCCGAACATGGTGTCTGGAAACGGCAACTCAGCGATCATCAGCAGGGACTTCTCCGCATAGAAGAAGCAGCTGAGGTAACTGCGGCAGCAGCAGACATGGAACATACAATGAATCTTTAACATGGGATTGTCTTTGATAGAGAAAAGGTATGTTCCATATTCAGGTTGTCATATTCTACTCTCACCACAGCTGTGTTATTTTGTCTGGTCTATGGTTTAAAGGTCCAACATGTAGGATTTAGGGGGGATCTATTAGCAGAAATGTAATATAATATTCAGAATTATGTTTTGATGAGTGTATAATCACCTTAAACTAGCAATCGTTGTGTTTTTGGCACCATCATGTTTCTACAGGAGCCCAAAATGGACAAACCAAACACTGGCTCTAGAGAGGACCTTTATCCCGTTTTCATGTTTTCAGCAGCCAACATAGGGGAGGGTGAGACGAGGGGTGTTCAGTTGGTTGCAGTCTGCTACCTCACAGCTCGAAGCTGCTGAATCCTACACACTGGACCTTTAACCGTCTTTAAAACTGAGCAATATGAGTACATTAACCTGGTAACCACCAAAGTCCTCACATCTGAGCAGTTTGCTAATGGTGTGATTATACTGCACTGCCCTAATGTGTTGACATCAGTCCAACATGTGTTCATGAGCAGATCTTAATGAGACAGAAGTATCAGTGTGTTTAGTATTAACTACTGATACTCAGAAAAACTTCAGATCAGTTCTGGTCTTAAGTGTGTAACACAAACCTGAATGTCAAACACTCAACACGGGCAGGAAATGAAAGGTTTTGTACTTACGCGCTGCCGTTACCAGAGTAGACCCATTTAGTTTGCCCAATGCCCTGGTAGTCTGACGCCACATAGTAAAAGCAGGCGTTGATGTGGAGCATGAAGAGAAGATAGCCGATGGTCCGAATCACTCTGACGGAAAAGAAAAGGTCGGTTAAGTTCTTCATTTTTCTCTCGTTCTAATTTGAATGTTTATGGATGAACTACACAGATTTTATTAACCATTTACAACACGTCATAAGCACCAGTTGCAACTTTGTAATAAACAATTACCTAATGAAAGGTTTATAAAGCATTTCATTGTTTGTTAACAGTGAAATAACTATTAATTAATGTTCAATTAACTATAAATTTACCATTTGTTAATAATGATAAGTATGAGTTGACATAATGAGCTACACCACAACACAGTAACTGTTACACATTCACCTTAGAGTCTACAGTTATTATTTCCTTATTTCTTTCACATACATGATTATATAGTATTTAAACGTAGCTGATGTTAAGTCAAACACCTCGAAAGACACGTGTTTATTATTGTTAATTCATTTAATTTTTGTTTTTAATTTACATTAATTCATTTTTATATACTTTTTAACTCATTATTTTCTAATTTTTTAATTAAAAATGTTCTTATTTCAATATCAACTATGTGCATATTACTTTATTTAATTTCCTAATGGCTCCAAGACTACATGCATAATTGTAAGAACGGTGAAAATGAGTCTTACCTCCAGATGTAAGCCTTGGCCATGATGCTCTCTAGTCGATCGCTGAACTCAAAAAATGTATCTGCCTTGAGAAGGAGCGTGAGAATGTTACTCTGGTAAACTGACTTTAGCGTGTTTTGATCAAAACAAAGGGCACCGTGAGTAAATTCACCTTCAGCAGACGATTGGCTCTGAAAATGGATTTGAATCCAAACTGGAAGTACAGCAAGTCGAACGGGAGGAGGCACATCAAGTCAATCTGGTGAGCAGAGACACGTGTGTGAGGTCACTGAGGTGAGATCACCCTCATGCTCCAGGTTCAAACAATTCAAGTTACCGTACCGTGAATCTCTCTGATTCTCTGTAGTTCTTCTTTGTCATCACTCTGTCTTTCTAAAAAGGAAGAAGATAACACAGTCATGTTACGTCATAAATGTTCAGTAACAGGCGCTGTTGTCAGGACTATCTGAGGCTTACTATGATGTCTCCTCCTTTGACAAACTGCTTGCGGGGCTGGAAGATGATGGTGTCTATGAGGTAGATGAGGTCGGCCAGCAAATCGGCGGCAAACCATTGAGGGTTAGTGTTCTCGTTGTGGTACGGGAAACATAGGCGGGCCGTGGCGAACCAGGTGTTGTAGTTGAAGGCCAGAGTCACCAGGCTCAGCCAGGCGATGTAGCGGCGGTCTGTGAAAGGGTCTATGGTCGTCCCAATCACAGAGTCCATCTGGTCCTCGATGGGCTTCAGCACAGCATCCACCACAGACCAGGAGGCTTCTTTCAACCTTGTCTCCATGGCCTTCTTCTCCACCGTTTTCTCCTGCTCTGCAGCCTCTGCTTTCTTTTTCTCCGCCTCCTCTTTCTTCTTCTCCTCTGCCTCCTTCTTCTTTTTCTCAGCCTCCTCCTTCTTCTTCTTCTCGGCCTCCTCCTTCTTTATCCGGTCCTCCTCTGCTTGCCTTTTCCTCTCCTCTATGACTCTTGTGTAGTCATCTTTGAGAAGCAGAGGTGCTGAAAGGACAGTATTGTAATTTACCTCTCTGTCTATCTCCCCCAAAAAAGCATCGATGATCAACATGATCATAAATTGCAAATATGAAGCTATTGTGCTCCAGCTGAAGTGAAGCTCTAATGTGCACACAGACCAATAACTATGTTTTTACTCACTGACAGGAGGGCTGATCTCTGGGGACGAGGCATACTGGTCCACAACTTTCTCCCTGTAGAGCTCCAGTCTCTCTCGCATCCGTTTGACGATGGCTCGGAGCTGCTCATCTGAATACATGTTGATGACGATGGGTGGAGGTGGAGGTGGAGCCTCCTCTTGTCTGAAGATGGAAAATACCAACAGAGAAATTAGCTGCAAAGTCATTCATTCAACATCGAGACAGTCTGCAGAGATATGTATTGTGGTTAGCATGCTAACCAGCTAGCCCATTCCGGTCCAAATCTCCTGTGCTGGCGGTGTTAACACCAACATTCCCCTGGTCCCAGTCCAGAGCACTAGCTGCATGGCCAACTGAGCTAACTAGCTAAGGGGGAGCTACAGTTAGCAGCAGTTAGCAGTTCCTCTGGTGGCATGCTGCTGCCTCCTTATTGTGTGAATTTGACAGCAGGCCAAATCATACATATTGCACCTTTAATGTAAGATGAGGCAAATTCTGAATGTAAAATAATGGAGAAACTAAAACGTTTGTAGCAAGACAACTCTGGGGTGATGTGCTAAAGTAAAAAGTGTTACTTAACTTTGCAGCTGTAACCAAAAATGTATTAGATATCGGCTCTTCGTGATGAGCCACAGCTACGTCATATGAAGCATTATTTAGCATATTTTAGCTCATGTTTTGGCACTGTCACTGCTCTCATAGCTTTAAAAAACACTGTACACTACCTGCCTAGGTCCAAATTGCAAAGTTGGCAACTGTCAGCGTGAACATAGGGCAGCATTTAAGCTAGCAGCCTAAGAGACAACATTTCTTTATAAGTTCAAGGAGTTTTTATGGACCAAAAACTGAGATAAATAGGACTTACATTCCCCAAGTTGCTAGATACACAACAGGAAGAAATGCTAATGTTGCTAATGTATCAGCTGGATGTAGACATAGCTAACAAGTTGTCCATACCAACAAAAGCTTATGTCTCTGTGGTGTTTGTAGCTTTTTTCCACTGCTACTTTCTAGTGTAATTTCTAAATTCTGCCACTAGGAGTCTCTCTGCAAAACAAAACAAAACAAAAGACATGAAAGTAGTGTGGGATCATGGGAGTTGTTGTCTCCATTGTTAAACAACTTTTTGACATTCTTCCAGAAGTTATAGCGACAGGCGACCAAATGAAGTTTGAACCTTTTGTTGGAAACATTTAGGATGATGGAAGTGCAAAATAATAATATAAAGGACTACAGCAAAGGTCTATTCTTTTCTTTTCTTTTCGACATTTTAATGCAGAAATGTTACATATTACATCTTTAAAACAATCTCTTTGTTTGAAGGTTTTAAATTAAATGCAAGTAACCTGAATTCATTTGTATTCTGACTGGTTTAATTAACAATCACTTTATATAAAAGGCTTATTTTAAGCGTACAGGAGCTGCTTTTCATACATGACTTAACATAGTAATAATGATTTGTAATGTCAAATAAAGACGTTTACACTGTGAAATGACATTTTAAGTGGAAAGGTGACGTTGATGAAGAGCACAGGCAGAGGAGGACTCATCTGTGTACTTATGTCGCCTCCTAGTGGACATTGTCCAGCAAGACATGTGGCCGACAGGAGGAGACTTGTTTGTGTCCAATCATTAAAAATAAATCTCTTAGTAATTGAGTGAGTATTAATACCATGACAGTACATTTATAAAAATGATAGGTTTAAAAAAATGCCTACATTTTTTTAAAAATTAGAAAACAATAAAGGAGTCTACTGTAATTTCTGCTGTAAGACTCATACTTATGTGAAGACCTGAACTGTCTGCTACTCATATATTCAAATTCATACATGTACATTTATACCTATTTATATATAGACTGTACATGTGCACATATTTATATTTAATTTAGAGATTTATAGATTAAGCTCAGATATCTAGGGTCCATTTCCTCAGTGTTCTGACTTTATCTTCATTTTTGCTTTTATTTTTATTTATAATTTTCATTCCATCATTCTCACTGCTTTAAATTATTTTTAATTATAGACTTTAGAGGTTTTAGACATCTGCATCCAAAATATTCAGTTTTTTTTCAGAAATATAAATGTGTACATGTAAGAGGTTCCTTCAAAACTCCTGACAAACATAAAGATCTTGATGATTAAATCTGATTGTCAGAATGCTTTATTTTCTGATTTTGAAGCCTTGTGTCAAACCAAGAAACACGCTGTGATCCTGATTAATGTTCATCATTATAAATTGTCCTTTTCGAATTAGTCAATATAATGAAACACCGGTGTCGCTCATCAGAAGTGCATGAGATCCCTTCACATGGCAGTTATAATCAGCCTGTGTCATTCTCGCTCTGCTGTGGAGTTCAGTATGTTACCGTCACCTCTGAGCTCTGACACCCACAGGCTATTTATTCCACATGTCACTCAGGCTGATGTGTGACACCTCTAACTGTGCTCCACACAGAGCTCCTACTGTAGCTCCCACCACCACCACCACCACGGCTCCTTTACCATCCACTGATGTAACATGTGTTCACAACTGTGAGGATCAGCAGAAACTGTCTGTACCTTTTCGCCTCCGTAGTTTTCATTGCGGGGCCAGAAGCTGCCTCGGTGAGCTTCTTAAAACTAAAAAGCTGAAAAGCTTTTAATCCACTTTCAGGTCATCCCCCTGTTAATGTGCATGTGGCACCAGCGGATAAAGATCTCACATGCTGCGCTCATCTCTGAGGGCTGCCTCTGTCTCTCTCTCTCTCTGCCATCTTGAAAGGGAATCTGATTAATTAGTGTTAATTTGGTGATTAATTTGATACCGTGTGGTGTTAGTGTCTTGGCAGGCGTGTGTTTTCGTAAGCTAAAGTGGAGTTTGGATACTCTAGGGATAAACACACTATATTTACTGTCTTTACATGCCTGTGCTTTCATTTCTAGAACAAAACTCAGGTAAAAGAAAACAACAAAACAAAACACTTTGTGATTATGAAGGTGTATTAATGGCAAACTACCAAAAGTGCAGCTCTTACCCTTCAGCTCCAGCTTGATCAGGGTTGGCTGGAGCTGCTGTAGGGGCCGGTGCCGGAGCAGGGGCCGGGGCCGGTGTTGGAGCCGGAGCAGGAGCGGTGGCCGGGGCCGGAGCTGACTCTGAGAAAGGGGAACAATCCTAGTTACATTTTTATCTCCTCCAGGTTTGATTGCTGCATTTTTATTCTGGTCTCCTGGCAGAAAATCCAAAAACTTCAACTCACACAATATCTGCTGCCCTTGCTGGATTGATTTTAGGATCGTACTGCTCATCTTTAAAGGTGTCATTTGTAGAATATGGCCAGAATTCAAAGGGAGCTCCAAAAACATCGGAGGCAGCGTACCACCAGAATTATGAACAACTGCTGCTCTTTGCTAGCTATCCTTGGCTGTAGACTAGCTAGCCGTCATCAGCTCATGGCTCAATTAAACATAGAGGCGGCAGACTCAGTGTTTGCCTGGACCAAGACCTCAGATCACGGGGGAGTCACCACGGGCAACGGTGCTCCGGTAAAAGACGGAAAGGGTAGTGAACTCGCCTATGGCATATATCTCCCACCTGAAACTACAGAGGTTATCGCACTCTATCGCCTTGTGAGGTACAAAGTGGTATTACAAGACAGGACGAGGCTAGCTGGCTGCAACACGGTACACAGATGTCGTTGACACATCAACATTGTTGTTTCTTCACATTCTGATGGAAATTTAAGTTAAATATTTTGCATGTAAAATTCAGGCCACATGTTACAAATTGCCCCTTTAAAACCTTGCATTTTATCATTTAATCTAATTTTATCTTTCAAATTTTGAATTTTTCATTTCATTTAATTGTTCACTTGTATCATGTAAATCACTATTTTTTGTCAAATAATGTCATTATTGTTAAAATAGGTGGGAGCATCTGTCAGTTTCTTAAAGAGGCTGTATGTAACAATTTGTAGCATTTTACATGTATTAATATTTTTTTATTGGCCGTATGTGAGCGGATTGTTAGGCGACGTGAAAAAGGAGACCTCAGCGTCTCTCTCGGTTGTCTGTACAAGCCTGTGGGCGATTTGTTTAATTTGTTCACTGCTGCTGGACTGTGGATTTCTTTGTGAACGACTCGGCTCTGATTTTTCCGCGACACTCCAAAAGATGCACGTTGCCTCAATCCGCCAATGTGACACAATTCAAACAGCATGTGTTACAGTGTGAAGATTGTTCAGGAGTTAAATCTCTCTCTGGTTGTCAGAGACATTAAATGACATTAAATGCTGTATTGAGTGGCAGGTCTTCAATGGATGACCATTGTGCTCAGCCCTCATTGTGCTCAGCCCTCAAACTGCTGCAGGACAGCTGTCTGAACTGAGAGCAACGTGATCAACAGGTGACTGGAGTTCGATTTAGACCTCAGACAGCCGGCACAAAGACATCTGGACGGACAATAAGCTGAAGAAAAGCTGTCTAGACCTGAAGTTTTCATATCAAAAAGCTGTCAATGGGCAGTTTATGTCATTCATGCGCCTCTTTGTTGTCTTAATGATCAGATTTTCGTCTTGATCGATATCTCAGCCCGACAGATGCACACAAAGGTTATTACATCCATTTGAAGCTTCATGAGAAAAACTACAAATGACATATTCCTTTATTCCTGCGACTTTATCTGTCTGGAAAACAGCTTTAAGGAGAGGTAAAGGACATCACAATAAAAATCCCTGCCAAACACAAAGCGACATCCAGTAATTTCACTTCTAAATGTTTCCCCAAAATGAGCGATGACTTACCCTGCGGCTTGTCCACTGTCTTGGCCTCATTCTCCTTATCAGCTGGCTTCTCCTCCTGCACCACAAATCAACATGTCCCACAAAGTCAGACACTCGGCTTCATTAGTCAAACCACGGCCATTAGAGAGAGACATTTTAATTTAGAGAGCATGTTTTTTAATAATAGTGAATTTAGCATTTGACAAATGGCTCCCCTGCCCGATGATAGACTCTTTTAAAAACAGTCTGCGTTTGAGATGAATAGAACCCAGAAGGGCCCGTTGGGTAATGAGCGATCTCAATGAGGTCCGTGTAATGAAACAATTTCATTTGATTCTTTGTTGGCGAGAGTGCTGAGCAAATTGAATGGATGGAAGAGCAGATAAGACGCCTCTGCTGTGATCTTAGGAGAAACAAATGTAACCAAACTGGCTGTATTACAGGCCGGATGCAGGGCTTTAATTTTCTGCGGTCATGCTTGATTTCAGTCTTGGCTGCTGCTGCTGTTACTAGCGCACGCTGATGAACAATATGAAAGCTATGGAAAGCTTGTAAGAGCATCGCAGAACAAACCAATACCCTTTGAGATAGAAATAACAATATCTTAAACTGAGTATACAACATGTTGTTCTCTGGCTCCAAACAAATCCTACCTTGGCTGGAGCTGGAGCTGGAGCTGGAGCTGGAGCTGGAGCCGGAGCCGGAGCTGGAGCTGGAGCCGGAGCCGGGTCAGGGGCCGCTCTGGTGGTCCCTGAAGCTGCTGGTGGCTGCGGGCCACTGAAGAGGCCCTTAAACTTGCTAAACATGGCTACAAACCTACAGGTGCATCTGCTGCAAGTGACTCTGCAGAGAATGAACTGACTCCTAAGGAGCTGAGAGATCCCGCTGCTATGACTGCTTATAGCTCCGCTAATGCTCTTGCACGGAGAATAGCCCCCACCACCAGTGACATCTAAGCCCATCACCATCTCATATAAGATCCCAATAGGCTTATAGGTGACCACAGGCAGGGCTGAGACGCTTGAGGACTGTGTTAACCATTGTACGTTACATACTGTAACTGTGTCTGTGGACCAAACACTTTAATGTTATACTGTCAGAATGATGCCTGTGCCCTGAAGGAGACATAATGTGGTATGCTGAGGAAAAATAAGGAGTCAAGTTTGAGATCCAGCTAGTTAAACTGTTAATATTTTAAACAGCAGTGGAAGGAGTACTCAGATCTATTACTTAAAGGGTAACGCCACGATTTTTACTTATTCAAGTGTGTTTGCGGGTCTTGGGGAGTACCACTGTGAATGTGACAATAGTAATATAAAGCCTTTTGTGGCTCCAGAGGAAGCTGCATGTAGTCTGATAAATTGCCTCAAGTGATGTCACTCGCTGGCAAAGCTGCATTGTGGGTAATGTAGGCACCAGGTTTTGTAAAAACAATAAAGATCTTTGATCATTTGTTTATACTGTCCATAATGAGTCCAACAGTGCTATAGGAGGGCAAAGAGTTCAAAACATGGTGCCTACATTACCCACAATGCAACTTAGCCACTGAGTGACATCACTGGAGGAAATTTATCAGATTACATGCAGCTCCCTCTGCAGCCACAAAAGGCTTTATCCTACTTTTTCCCACATATGCAGCAGTACTCTTCAAGACCTGTAAACACATTTCAATGTGTGAAATTGGTGGCATTACCCTTTAAGTTAAATTAACAACACCACAGTGGAGAAATATCTTTGTTAGAAGTCCTGGATTTCAGATTTGTACCTCAGTAAAAGTACGAAAGTATCAGCGTCACAACACATTTAATGCAGATAATGACTAAAAGTGCTGCGTCATATTTAATTTATTGATTACATCTTGTATAATTGATCTGTATCTGCAAAGTAAGAAGTTACCAAAGTGTGGTGGAGTAAAGGTGACAATATTTCCCTCTAAAATGTGATGATGTGGTATAAAGTAGCAGAAAATTGACATAAATACAAGTAACAAAAGGGCTAGGGAATGCAGTATGTCAGTGAGGGTCCTTGCAAAGATAGTGCAAGATTTTGTGTGTGTGTGTGAGAAGCTCAGTATTTGCCTGAAGGTAGAGCCTATAGTTAAAGCTCAGGTGGGTCTTGCAGGGGGCTGAGTGTGATGATGAGACATATTTTCATCAAGTAAAGGTGCTGTGAAGTAGAATTAGTGAGGATGTTTTCCTTCTCAGTGCAGTTGGAGTTTTCTTTGAGTCAGCACTCACTGACCGTCAGAAGAAATGCATCTTAGGGTCGCTGAAAATAAAAGTGCTACTGATCTGACCACCTGTGTGCTTGTGCGCATACATGTTTGTCCTTGTGTATATGCTTACAATGGCACCAGTCACACCACTGGTCAAATACGCCACATGGTGGCTTTAAAATCTGGAAATTTTAGCAAGATGTGAAAAGTCTTCATATGTTTTTCCTTTGCAGCAGCCTACAGTACCTGTACATACCATTACACTTCACATGAAGACTTCACATCATGAATACATTGAGCTGACCTCATAATCAGCATGATACACATAAGGGGGAAACTATAAGTACGGCTATTTTCACTCATAAATCTCTCTCCTTTGTCGTTTTCATTATCTTTGCATATTTCCCTGTTCTCATTTAGCCCTTATCTCAGTGAGACACTCACACGCTCGCTTGTCGTTCAGAATAAAATGACACCGCCATCGCCCACCCACTCGGCCCATATTCTGCTGTTCCATTCCTCTTGTCACGCTGGGGGACGACCGTCGAAAATGCCACGGTGACGCAGACGGTGCTCGACTCAGCCGTGGGCTTCGTGTAATGTATCTCCGAGCATTCTCAAGGACCATTGACTCGTCTGGGGGACAGGAGAGGAGGAGGGAGTGCGTGCAGGAGGGAAGCAGGCGAGTGCTGATGCACTTTTTCGAGGCTCTCCATCTTTCCGCTGTCCAGTGATGCAGGGAGATAGGTCATTAGATCCTCTCCATCTCTTCCATTAATCTAATTAAGCCTTGGGGGTTGGGCCTAGCCCCTGACATTGCTGCAAAAGAGCAAGAAGCTTGTCTTGTTTTTTTGTTTTACTCGCTGTGCACTGAGGGAGAGGGGAAGAAAATCCTTCAGTGTACTCAAAATGTTCAGATTGTACATGACTCACGTGAAATAGAAGAAAAACTGTTTAAAGCAGATGAATGACTGCATTTGCAATATAACTCCGGATTGAACCCTGATCCTTCACCTGCTCTCACTCTCCACCACACCGCCCTGACCTCCAGGATGTAGGCAGCTAACAGTTTCAGCTGTCAGTCAGCGGCACGGTGACAATAGACCCTGACAGTGGCAGAGCTCGAGGTAAATTTATAGCACAAAGTGGAGGAGGCTGAATTCTCCGGTGGCCGGTGACATATGACTCACCGCTCTAATTGGTGTAATACAGAGCAGCTCTCAACCAGGGGTCTGCAAATTATAAGACAGCCGAACCAAGGGAGGCCAATTCACAGAGTAATCATAGTGGCAAATGCCACAATGATTACCACTTTAACAATGCCATAAAAATCAAGCACTGTTCAGTTTCTGTGTGAGGGGTCCCCCTTCAGCGGATGGAAGTAGGAGGGAAAATGGCCGTGATTTGTTCCCAGAAAAAGGCTGTTTGAAGGACGCCATAGGAAATCAATGGGTCCTACAGAGAAGAGGTCCAGAATATTTAGAGGGTGGGAGCTTTGACTCATAGGTTGAATGTATATTTAGAAAGTTTAAATTGGTTGTGATTGAACAGGTGCAGCGTTACATAACCACAAAATTTGCGAGGTACTGGTTAATGGTTTCTTTCAAGTACTAAATGACAACGATCCATTGTTGCCTAATGTCGGCTCTGACTGGTTTTGCATGTGGGCAGCTTAACTACGAACAGCGAGAAGCCACCTGAACGCACCATTTTCAAGTTTCAACAGATAATTCACATGGGAAGTTTCTGTATTTATGTCCCCTTTAAAGGCTCACATGGAAAAATTGATGTCACATACAGTATATCTGTGCACCAATCAGAATTTAGCAACATGTTAATCAAATTGTGGGCTCGTTTGCTTCTGTTAAAAGGCCACCATCAGTTGAAAAGAAGATCAGTTTTGAACCAATCAAATCGGATTAAATAACAGCTTCACTTAACAAAGTTTTAAATGACAGCGTGACAATGTGGACGGGGCCTTTAACTTCATTCGGCTCTATATTTAGCTCTGGCCCACAATTTAACTGCTTTGACTACTCTCATAGTGTCCTTTTCACCTGACGACAGCTGTTTTCAGAGACAAAGCTGTAGTATTGATGCATTCTTATTACAGAAACATTGAGTTAACTTTAATTTAAAAACATACCGCACAGTAATAAATCAGTGTGAACAATTTCATATCACCAGTGAAGGACAGAACCCATGTCATGGACCCATCCAGGCTTCTGAAGGCTGGTTGAACCCAAAATAACTTTTCATTCAGAGACGATCCAGTGCCGACTCGCCAACTGTTTGAGCCATGAGCCTTCATTGCTTATTAATGATGTAGCTGAGTTTAGAGTTGTTACACATTATACATTATATTCACCTTTTTCACCGGTGCTCTGCAAGTATTAAATCGTAAACCTCCAAGCAGGTCCACAAGGATTAAAGTAATAATCCTTGAAATCCCTGTAGGGGGTGTTTGGGGAGGTGTTTTGGCCACGCTGTTGCTAAGCATTCTGCTATTTTGCGGTATTTTTGCTGTTTTGCCGAGAAAGTTTGACTTTCATAGGTGTAAGTTTTAATCTTTCCAGCCTCGCCTGGCCCTCACTGCTCATACTTAATACCAGGTTCTTCTTAATAACATTATATATTGCCATTTACAACATAATCCTCTGTTAAAAGTGCATGCATGTCCACCAGGAGGCAATGCTTTAAACCCCGCATAGTGGTTGAGGGAGTACACATACACTTCTGCATACGATATCTTTCTTAGACTCATGAAAATGCTCTTTAATTCTCTGTAAGTGTGCTTCTGGAGAACTTTTCTGCTCCCTTTACTGTATAATCCTGTGTTTGATCACACAAATCTAAAATCATGATATGTCAGTGTTTAGTGTAGCTCGGGAATAGAACTAAATCTATCTTCAAACAGAATATCTGAAAAGTGAAAAAGGGCTGAGTGTTGGTGTCAAATGAGGTCTCAGTCCTGTTGAGGGCTGCATTTCTGTCTGCTGCCAAAAGGGGGCAGAGCGTCCTTTCGTATCTCTTCCCTCCTCTCGCCTCCTCTCCAACACACGATGGAACTGTATTCATTAGAATTACCCAGATGCTCTCTGCAATTATTCTGAGCTCCAAGAAAGCGAAAAAGAGCAGACACCAGTGTGACTTATAAGCATTTTGAAGGCAGCAACATCTGGTGCCACTACAGAACTTGTCCCAAGAAAATAAAGAGAGCAACTAATTCAACTTCAAATCCAAGAGAATTAATTCTTAACATCTGATTCTTTTGGATGAGGCACTTTTTGGCAATGAGTGTGACTGTTGATACTTTGGGTGTCAAAAGTTTTGTTTTCAGAAAGTATTTTCAAGTGAGTGATGGTGTTTTTAAAGAGTACAGAGGAGACATATTTCAAGGAAGTTTCCACTTAAATTCTTCCTCAACATTAAAAACTTTGGTTTTCATTGTAATTTCTGTGTAAAAAGTGTTCATCCATGGTCTGTGTCCACTAATTGATGAATCTTTGCATTCTCCAGCAGCTTCCTCTTGTATTTATCTTGAAAGCACACCAGATTCACATTCGGATTTCAAAAAAACACCTAAAATTTCCTGGATATTTGAATGGAAATCAATAATATTAATCATGACCGATTTCTCCTTCATCTTGAGGTGCGTTTCAGTTGCTAAGGAGGGTGAGACGAGGTAAAAAACAAGGCTGCGGTTGTGTTTTTATTGGAGGAGAACTCCACATCTGATTCCCTGACATTCCCATTGTTTCACTCTTTCCATTTCATCTCTTCCCAAGGTTGCACAGCACCGCTTTATTGGATTTTCCCGCTGAAGATGTGTGTGCATTTGTGTTTTGTAGCATGACAGGCCTCTGTGTGTGTTTTCAGTGTGTGTTTTTGTGCGGCAGGTGCGCAGCAGAGTCCCACAGAGCACTGAGGTGTGTCATTGAGAGGGCCTGTGGGGCTTAATGCCTGGCCGCTCGGTGTGCACATTAATCTGAATGAAGGCACAAAGTGACAGGCCTGTGATTTAGACCGCCCATTAAAGCTTACAGTCACATGTTTCCCAGAGTCACAACAGAGAGGCTTCGGGACGGGAGACATCGGCCAGCAGCTCGGGTGCTTTGGGCCGCCCACTGAGCGCGGGGGGCTGCAGTGACAGGTGGCCGATAAGCAGGGATATGCTAACACTTAGCATTTCACATCAGGCCTCCAGATCTGCTTTGTGATGCTCAACATCTCTTGTGGCTGTGCTTATTCATATCTACAGTATGTCTGCAGTATTCTGTCCTCTTTGTCCTTTTCTGTTGCTCATACGTGCATTGTGGTCGGATTCAGATCAGACTGCAGACTGGGCTGATAAAAGTTGACGAAGGCAGACGATGATGCTTGGACTGAACCTGGATTGAACCGTTTTTACGGTAGAAAAGCCTGGAATGCAACATGTTAAACATTAGACGGAAGGAAGGAAGGAAGGATGGAAGGAAGAAGGGAGAGAGCGAGTGAAGGAAGAGAAAGAAAAGAAGGGGATGAAAAGAGAATGAGCGAGGAAGAAAGGAAATAATGGTGTAAAGTGGAAGATAAGCAAGGAAAGAAGGAAGAAAAGGGAGGGAGAGAGGGATGTAGTGGAGGAAAGGAAAGGAGTGAATGAAGGAAGGAAGAAAGGAAGGGAATGCAGGGCAATACAAGGAAAGGAGAGGGAAGAAAGAGATTGAGCAAGGAAGAAAGGAAGTGAGGGTTTGAAGCGAGAAAGGGTGAGTGGGGGATAGGAAGTAAGCAAGGACAGAAGGAAGGACTGGGACTGAGAGAGGGATCTAGTGGAGAAGGAATAGGAGGGATTAAAATGAAGGGTAGGAAGGAAGTGAAGGAGTCAAAGAAGGACAGAAAGAGAGAAGGATGGAAAAAAGGGAGGGAGTTAAGTAATAAAGGAATGGGGCAAGAACAGAAGGGAGGAAGGAAGGCAAGGCAAGAAAGGAAAAGGGAAGGAGGGAAAGAAAGATCTGGTCTGAGTCCAGTCAAAGAGAGGGATATGGGGGGAAAGGAAGGGAGGGAGTTAAAGGAAGGACAAAAAGAGGGAAGGCTGGAGAAGAGGGGGTAGTGAAGGAAGGAAAACGAAAGGGAGGAAGTGAAGGAACAGGGAAGAACAGAAAGAAAGAAAGAAAGAAAGAAAGAAAGAAAGAAAGAAAGAAAGAAAGAAAGAAAGAGATAAGACGATCCTCAATCACAGGGCTGAGCAGAAGAAAGATGGCCAGTAAAATGGATCAGTGCTGTCTGAGAGATGACAAGTGGACGCTCTCCCTTTGACACGGTGATCATTTCTCATGAATGTTAACAGCCCAATTTCTTTTTTCTCTTCTTCATGTCAGTGTCTGACACACCCCTTGGCACCAATCAAATCTTACATGACAAGGTTGTCAGCTGGCGTTAAGCTACAGGTCTCCTCATCATAACACTTTGAGCCTGACAAAGGTCAACTGATGCTGGAAAATATTACTGCCTGGGTCAACACTTCCTGAATTAGTTACACTGACTGATGCAGAGACGGTGACATGAAACTTTAATGATGCGTGTGGTGGAGGTGGACGTTCCAGCTGCAGACAGCTGTCGGATGTGGAGGGCAAACAGAATATTTACACTATCTGATAGCTACAATATAAAATAAATATTAGCACCAAATTACAGTAACTAAGAATGAAAAGAAAAAAAATGAATTAAAACAATGTATTACTCTGAGTCTAACTACTGACAAACTCTCAGATGATTTTATGAGTTTGCAGAATTATTCACCTTGTAATATAAGTCACTTCTTCTCAAGATCTGGAAAGTTTTGTTCCTTACAGCTCCGTCACATCAGAGTTTTGGACCAGTGATCAGTGAATTCATCTGCCGAGGAAAACTAATTGAGTGTGAAGCTTTTGGTTTGGGTTTGCTAAACGTACAACCCACAAATCTGCAGCTCTTGACCAGTTGTAATTGGTTGTGACAGCTATTGGTTTTTCTCAACCTGAGAGTCTAAAATGGTGGACGGATTACAAACCGAGCTGACTAAACTCAACAAATCAATGAACCATCTCAACAGGTTTGTACTGCTAGATCCCCTGTACCATCGCGGCACGGCTGTGTAGTTTGGTTTTGGTTGTTTACACCCACCCTCACATGCTGACATGACTAATTACAGACTTGTACATTTTCCTTTTTTTAATTTTATGGTATTTTAGTCAGTAAACATGCACCCTTCTATTGTTATTGTATGGGGCACTAGTTTTTGTATTTAACTCCTTAAACTCTTAATATTTTGTATATTTCATTAATATTTAATGCTCTTTATTGTGTTAAACTGGGCCCAGTGTGTGACCCTGACCTGGGGAAACCACTAGTTGTTACTGGTTTTTCTATTGTATCTCTGGCATAACAATTGCCTTCAGGATTAATAAAGTTCTGTCTTATCTTATCTTATCTTGTCCTTATACTGGTTTCCTCTTCATATCCATTTTGTCGTCATTAGTAACAAAATGTGTCTCTCGTGTTCCTCCTAAGCCAAGTCTAAATGTCTGCTGTGAAAAAGATCAGTAGCAAGCTCTCACAGCACAGAGTGCCCATACACAATCATTGTGAATGAAATGAACACATTTTTCACGACGTGAATCTTAAAATGTAGTCAGCAGGAAGTAATCCAGCTCAGATGGGCTTCAATGCAAATTCTCTATGGGCACAAAACCATGGAAGTCTGAGGAAACACGTTCACTCTGTGAGCGACGTTCACTGGAACGAGTGGAGCGCCATCTTTGATCCACCTCTCTGCTCTCCTCTACATTCACGGCAAATAGTCACTAAGTCACAAAGCGTGAGGCAAAACCTGTTTCAAGGACGAAGCAATTGACTTTCAACGTGTCCGTGTGAGGCACGACTGAGAGCGGTCGATCACAACTTGTCTCTGTCAGAAAAAGCTGGTTTTTCTTTTTGTTCCGGAGGATTTCACTTATCTTCTTCAATGCAGCTTTATTTTTTTATTAGACTTTTATTTGACTTTCAGAATAAATGCAGATCATACAAAAAAACATCACATATGTCATATAATTCACCAAAGACGCAGCAACTGGAAAACTCTATCTCTATGACTAAGAGCAGAGTTTACACACACACCTCACCCTCAGTAACTTTCCACACACTTTCCAGCGTTTTATCTACCATCTGACCACATAAACACACACACACGCACGCACACACACGAGAACAAGAGGAGGAAGGTCAAGGTTAATGAAAGGTGTGTCTCTCATCTTGTCTTGTGCCACCCTCCACAGATGGAGACACTGATAGCATCCTCCCTTTTCCTCTCCTCTCCGAGCCCCGGCTGCAGCCTGGCCCCCGGCTGCCTCCCCCGTCGAGCTCCACTTCCTCTGGATAAGAGCCGCACCACCGACTATCTTCATATCTAGGCTACGGATGCCAACTGCAATCTGTCTGGTCTGTGTGTATGTGTATGTGTGTGTGTGTGCGCTTTATATGAGAGGAATATAGGACAGTTTCGTGTTTGTGCATGGAGTACAGTTACGAGTAGTACCGCCTTTTATGTGAAAATGATCTCCTGAAGATAAAGCAGCCATGTAAGAATAACAAAGGGAAGTTGACCTCAGCTTCAGGATACATCATTTGTTTCCAATTGGTGTTTTCAAAGTGATAAAAGCCTGTTTAGCTTCTGATAGTGTTGTCAAGGTGCAGCTTCTGAGGCTTGTGCACAGCAGGTGGACACGCATGGGAAGAAAAACTTCAATGCTACGTTTATCTGCTTCTCACTTTATTGTTCTTCTCGTTACGCTGAACATTTAATGTGCTTTAACTTGGAATAAAAAACACCTCAGTGGAACAATGCGTCTTCTTTTGGCAAATTTCTTGAGATGTAGTTTCCGTTTCTGTATGTGGTGGTTTACCTTCTGCCTGTTTAATGTTGGTGACTATAATCTCACAGTAACCACCGACTGTCGAGCTCTTTTTCTGTTTATTCCAAAACAAACAGGATACATAAACACATCCCGCCCTGTCAATGAAGGGTGATATAAATAAATAAAAATACATTTTAAATACATTTAAAAATAAGCTACTTTGGCTCTAATGCAGCATGCCGCCTGCAAAGTGACTAAAGTTACCAAATAAATGTAGTGGAATAAAGTAGTAGAAAATGGAAATACTTAAGTAAAATACAAGTACCTCAAAATTGTACTTAGTTACATGACATCACTGTGTCACCATGTCACACATTTGCATAATTTATGTCTGTATTCATGGAAGTGAAGCTAATTGGAAGCTGAAAACACAGCAGAGCTGACCGGAGACACAGTTAGCTGTGCTGGCTCAGGCGTGTGTGAGCTGACCAATCAGAGCAGACTGGTTATGCGGGATGGGGGGGCCTTAAAGAGACAGGAGCTAAAACAGAGTGTCTCAGACAGAGGAGGTATTCAGCGCTGCTGCACTGGACAGTTTAAGAAGACTGATGTGTTTTTTGATCATTAAAGCATGTAAACCTGTTCTAGTAGTGACCCACAATAAAACTATAAACATGAAAATGAGAATAAAACGTCTCCTGTAATGAAACACATTTCTACAACAATCCTGCAACACAGATTGGATTTGCACTAATGCGATTCAGATTTAGTTCAACATGTTAGCTGGGAGTTGTAACACAGTACCCATCATGCATTTTTCATGCATGCTATGATATCATTTCCATATCATGAAATGATTATGACCATTAATTTGTTGCATATTCCCTTAATATATTCACACAGTTTAATTTCTTCTGGGTATTGTGAGGACAGCTGTGCTGTGTTGTGTTGGTGCAGCTGGATCCATCTGAGATCCTTTGGGGTAAAGAAAGTGTGTTTTTATTGACACCTCCAGCAGCCTGAACCGAGCCTCCCCCTGCTCTCGCACTCGGTACCGATTACACCTACTTTCAGCCACTACTGTACACTTCCTCCACCCTGCACCTACGCTTTGGCTTCCATTTAGCCCGCAGCACCGCGGAGGATCATTTTTTCGCTGCCTCTCATTTGTTTAAACTAGGAATGCACAGACTGTGGTGGAACCAAAAGTTGTAGCTGTGCACCTGCAGGGCTGCGAAGAGCTGTGTGTCTTTGAGGAAGACTGTGGCGCATATTTTCCAGTTGATTTAAATGGAACACAAAAATTACACCATCAGCTGAAATTAAGGCTAATTTAAATAAGGCACGCTGTTTATGCATCCAGATTATTTTGGTAGTTTCCAAAATATCAGCTGCAGAGATGTCTGTCTTCTCTCCGATGTAATGTGTGCACACACACACAGAAAATAAATCCTACATGAAACTGCTCAGCAAGGTCTGTGGATTATCTCGAGTAACCAGGTCTTGGTTTCTGAAAAGAGACATTGCTGTTGCAGCCCAGTCGCCAGGATACAGTGTTAGCAGTTAATGTTTCTGCAAACCACAGATACATCCAAGGTTGGCATGTGTAGCAAACCGGGCGTATCACATTCACAGTAAATGCTTATTGAGTGACTTTCATGCCAGGAGGTGGAGGGCACAGTGGTGGCATTAGTACAGCCAACAAGGCTGCCAAACGGCCACCGAAGCAATGTTTTTTACTGTGTTTTTCACAGGACGTCTGACAATCGCCATCCATGATTTTGGCGAGCAAAGCACAAGTTTTAGGCCAAGCCGTGATGTTTTCCTCACCCTAACCAAGGGCTTTTTGTGCCTAAACCTAACCAGAGCATCAGCACAGCACTGTGACACGAGAGAAATAGAAAATTTTACCTAGATCGCTGTAAAGTTGCAACATAAAGGAACATTCAGTTGAAACTGATTTGTTGTTAGGCAGGAACGGTAACTCTGTTGATTGAGTTGGCTGATGAGCTTTCCAGATGTATTTTTTTTGGCGCTTTGAGGACCAAAAGCTGCCATCTAGTTCCATCATGTTCCAGAGAAGGCTGATATCTACAAAACTCATACCAAAACAATCTAGATGAATAAATAGCACTACAGGTAAGAGAACTCATGTGTATTTTGATTTTGGGGTGTCACTTCCATGGTGGTACAGCAAGTGTACCATACTATACATTCATCAGTCCATGCATTTTCTCCACTCATGTTTCCCCAGGGCACACTTGTCCTTGGGCTAGTGTCCATCCCGGCACACATCAGGTGAGAGGCAGGGTACAACCTGGACAGGTCTCCAGACTGTCACAGCACTAACACCTGCGGGTATATTAGAGTCTCCAATTCTCCTGACCAGCATGTCTTTTTGGAGGAGACCGGAGCCCCAAGAGGAAACCCAGTGACGTGAGAAAAAATGTTATCCTCACACAGAAATGACACAAATTACAGCTGAAACAAAGATCCTCAACCTTCACATGACAGTGAGACATACAGAAGACATCCTGATTAATGAAGTCCCACTGGACAACTGGCAACTTTGATATGTGACTGTACAAGTACAGCAGCTGAGATTGTGTGAACTTCACAACAATACATCCTCTTGGAATTAAACCTGCTGCAATTATATATGCTCGTGTGAGAACGCTGACCAGATTTATTATTAATGAGTGTTTTGAGTCTGTGGGAGTTGGGTAGAATCGGTTTCATGCAGGCTGAGGTGTTAATGTGGTTCAAACGGGTCGGTTGACTTTTACAACAGACCTGCTGAAATGCATTTATGGTGTGTGTATACTGTATGTGTGTGTATACTGTGTGTGTGTGTGTGTGAATATACAGTACTGCTGACCTTATATCACTTCCAAGTGCATTGCGGTTTTTTCCACCTATGCCTGCTGCCTCACCAGATTTTCTCTTTCAGAAGGGCTGGGGGCAGAGTCCCAATAGTAGCATGCATACACACACACACACACGCACACATTTCCTGTGCCTTGTTCCCGTGAGAGCCTGACTGTGTGCCAGACAGGAATTGCATACATTGGCCCCCCTGCCGTCATCCTGCAGGGACGCAGCACCTGTCCCTCCACCCTGACCGTGTCAGACGATGCGTCTCACTGGGACAGGATGAGATGGGTGTCCAGCCCCGGTGCTCATGGGTAATGGCCAGAGGGACAGGATCCCTTGATGCGTGAGCTCAGCAGCTTGTTTTCTAAAGGAGGACGGGACTCTAGCAAAGAACCTGCTTTGTCTGCACTTTCACACTGTTGTTCTTTCTGATTTTGTCTATTTGTGTTTCTTTATGAATCAGCCATTCCTCTCTCCCTCTTAGTCTCCTTTTTCCAGCTCCATTTCCTTTTTCCAACCATTCCAGCATTGTTTCAGTAGGTGGATACAGAGAGAGAAATGACTGTTTTCCTCCCCTTCTTTTCCGACTCCAGTTTGGAGCACCAGCTTTGACAGCGCTTACCGTATCTGACGTTTACCTGATTTTATGTCCCCATGCTGCGCCCCATGAGAAGACAACGATCGTTGTATTTCCCAATGATCAAGGTCTGGCAGCAGGGGAAAACTCAGAGAGTGTGTAACAAAGTAAACTCAATAACACAAAAACTAGTTTTTACTGAGCTGTCAACCACATCTCACAGTCAATCAGCGAGCCAGCAATACTCACTGATGAAGACAGTGAGATGTGGTTTAAACCCTGAAAAAGACGCTCAGCAAGAAAACACAAAATAACTGCTGATGCACCGGAGTCTTTAAGAGTAGGACATGAACAAAAAAGCATTGAGTTGTTAAAATAACAGCTTCAAAATCATTTAGATGGTACAGTATACAGTGCTACAGTGAGAGTTAGGCTTGGACCACACTGCCCGCTTGTTTAGTGCCTGGCGGCTGTGTCGCTGCTGCCAGCCCCATCTTCTAACATGGAGTTTGCCTTTAATAATTACCAATAAAAATTATGACGTGATTTCACTACGCCCCCGTTGAAAGAGAGAGAAAGCGGAAGGGGAAACTGCCCTTTAACTGCTGTGTGTATTCTCTTCATGTCTGTGACATATCCCACAGATACAGACATTGACACTGTAGTGAAACGCTGGTATGATGACGATATGACCGCCTGCAGGTCGTTTGCACGCGTGTTACGGTAAAAATAGACGAGACTCTGAATCTCTAGATGACGCGTCGCTGCAGCCTCGCTTGACACATGCGTGAGCAGCACTAGTCACACCGGCAGTGCGTCTGCTCTGACCTGTTTACATGGAGTAGTAACAATGCTGTCATGATGATGTTAAGCAGGTATGATAATCTTCATGTTCATCATCTTAGTTACTGTAGTGTGCGAACATTTGCTTATTAGCATGCAACAACAAGTACAGCTGAGACTGATGAGAATGTCATTAGTGTTGAGGTATTTGGTCATAACCCAAAGCCGAAAAATTACTATTTTGACCTGATGGTGGCGCTAGATGAAGAATCAAATTCATCCTGAGGGGAAGGTGAATGTTTGGAAACATTTCATAGCAACTCATCCAACAGGTGTCAAGACAGCTCACTGAAAACCACAAATGTCAACCTCATGGTGGCGCTCACGGGAAAGTCAGGAGATTCAGTAAAGTCATGGATTCATCCTCTGGGAACAATGAATGTAGGAGTTCATGGCAGTCCATTCAATAGCTGCTGAGACATGTCAGCTGCTTGCATGGATACCAAAACAAAGGAATCGCATTAAAATTAAATTATTATCACTGAATGTCAACTCGTTTTTGTTTTACAGGTCCAATTATTTAAAAAAGAGCAGTGATGTGATCTCTTTAACCAAAGTGACCTACAGTAAGTAGCCTGATGGACAGATGACAGAGGCTGACAGAGAGGACAGAGAGGCTCAGAGTAATGTCAGTCACTCTACTGTCTGTCACATCACTGTGAATGAGTGAAGACCTGTCAGGTGGGAAAAAAGGAAAATAATTAAACAAATGGAAGCGTGCCAGACAGCCTGCTGTCCCTGCGCTGTACACTGCAAATACTTCTGGGAAAAAAAAGCACACACACACACACACACACACACAGGACACACAATTACTGCAGCTATCCATTTCCGGATTTTCCCCGTCCCAGCTGGTGGTTCTGCTCTTCTTAAAGCCATCTATTATCATTATCCATCTATTTGCTGCGACACCATTATCCAAGATCTTAAATCTTTATTTATTATATATTTAATCTTTATTAGGACATAATGGCAGGTGGTGCTACTTAGAGCAAATGGGGGATTTACGCAGCACTGGGGATCCATATTGGAGAGATGCAAGCTCAGGGAAAGAAAAAAAAACTGCGGCAGCTGAAGCAACAAGGTATTTATTATCCGCCATTGGGATGAGCACAATCAATAGGCACCATCATGTTAGAGTGGATATGGAAATGTGATAGTCAGCCTGCTCTGGCTTTGTGTCTGTGTTTGTTCACTGAACCAGAAGCTGTGATCAATATGCGGCAAGTCCCGAGGCAGCAGACATAGTGACTCACGGTCTAAAAGCTAAGCTCATTGATGTGCCCGCCTAACCTGGTTTCTGTACTGTACAAACAGTGGAGAGCTTCGGTCCTCACATGGGTTTGTGATGCATTCACAGAATAATTCCACTCTAATACAACTTGGGTCTTACTTTTGTAGTTCTCAGAGTTATGACTGCTTGTGTACTAGGTATTCAGAGAGATCTGTAAACAATAGTAATATCGCCACAAGAAGTTAGAGTACGATGGGAGTCAGAAACGTAGATAAGTTGAGAACAAGGCAACAATTCAGCACTTTTCTATGAAGGTTAAAACCAGCTGTTGGCTCAGTCTAATGATGGCAACAGTCTGCCATTGCTCAGGAGAACCACATGTATGCATAACTACAAGAGATAGGTCAAAGATGAACCATAAAGTCGGCCTGTAAACTGTGATAGACGTTTACAACAGACACTTTGAGTCATCATTTTACAGTTAGCCATAATTTCCTCTTCCAAATAATTCTGGTGAAGCAGGGGGATTGTTAAAAACCTAGTTGGATTGTCTGACAGCTTGTGTTTCTTGCCCTGTCTGACTTCCTTTGACAGAAGCTGCTACATTCCCAGATCCACAAGGAAGAAGGATGGGCGGGAGTCTGAGGGGGCCGCAGCCTGCCAGAGCGAAACACAGTGGAAAGAAACATTTCATCTTCAAGACAATCTCAAAAAAACTAGACTGGTGCTCAGTGGAGTGCACGACTCCATCAAGGCCCGACAGTCTCCTTCATTTAAAGCCTAATCCAGTATCAAACTGATAGCCCTGTGTCACTCTAACTTTTAACCACCCATAATTTCAGTTTACCAGATCACCGCTCTGCATCAAGTTGGGCTCACTCAGAGATACCAGCCACCTAATAACATACGCCTGACTTTTTGCATCAATATCCATGCAATATTCCCCTACGCCAATGTTAAAGCATTGCAGCAGCCTGCAGCACGTATTCCAGAGCGTGATATCTTGTACATCTATTCTCGTGCAGTAGAAACATGCCGTTAAAGCAGGAGTGTATGCGCAGGGCGGAGACGTGCGGAGGTGCAGTGCCAGCCGGGGAGATGGAAAAGATAGCTGTAAAGTCTCTGCCAGCACTTTGCCTGCCACGGAATGATGGAGCGAACATCACTGAGAAGGCAGCGCGTCACTCTCCAATATGAGACAGGTGCTTGGAAGCGGCTTTGTAACACCGAGGCCCGTCCAGCGATAAAAACCCTCCAGCAGCCATACAGTTCTGGAAATACAATATCCCTCCAGATTACTTTCCCCCCATCATTTTCACCCTTACCTCATTTTACACCCATCTCTCTCTTTTTTATTTAAGTGTGTCTGACACTGTGCCGAGAGGGGAAGAGGCAGCAGGACATAAATATCACCCGGGCGCTCATCGTGCTGTGGAAACGTCAACACTGAGGAAGGAGTGGAGAGACAGGAGTCGCTGAAGGAGGACAGACGGGAAGTTCCCCTCTCATCTGGTTCTGGCAGAGGAGAAGTGAGTCATCATGTGGAGCGCCACAATGCTAAATGACTTTTCCTTCCCATCTCGCTCCTGAGGGTCAACTAAGGTAGAGAGTCTTTGAGGACCAGTCAGGTGCGTGAAAAACCTACAAGGCTCACTGTCAGGCAGGAAACACCACGTCGTATTTCAGTTTTTCTAGGCTAGGCAGTCGTTTCAGGGCAGAGTGAAAGGTCAAAGGAGGTGGCGGCGTCATTCATTACGAGTGCATGAACTCCTCACTCTACAATTGCCTATGGAGTGCCTCCAGTCTGGTGGTGAAAAATGAGAGAGACTGAGAGTTGCCCGGGGTGGAGAAAATTACAGAGTACAGCTGAGTTTACAGTAGTCACCTAAGGAAAGAGAGAAACAGAGGGAGAAGTAGAACGTTTCAGAATAAGGTCGCTGAACTGTGAATGTAAATGTGGCAGTGTGGTCACCCGTATCTACAGCCTGTTCCTGTATGGTATTACATGACTCCTTCTCTGCATCACACAGACATCACTGAATATCAAGCAAATGTATAGCGACTGTGGTTGTCGAGCATCTCTCAAGAGAGACAACTTGGACCAATGAGAAACAAGTTCATCTTTCTGGAGACACGACAAAGGAAAATGACTGTTCCCACTCAAAGACGGACGTCCAGACACAGAAGCCAGGAGTGGAATGTGTTATTAATAGTCACAGACAGATGTTAAGGGGAGAAATTATCCTCAAGTATAACACATGAAGTCACGGTGGTTGACTACTGGAATGCCTCTTAATTTAATGTTCGCAGTGTAATGTGTCTCAGATTATCCAATTGTCATTTTGTTCTTTTTTTAAATGTACTTTAGCATTCTGTGATCCGACCCAGCAGCGGCAGGATGACATCATCTGTCAGTGCCACCAACAAAAGGAGATCGCCTGAGATCTGTCGCCGCTATGGTGAAGAACAGAATGGCTTAGGGTGCATCTGAGATTAAAGGTGGTGCAGCTACAGTGACCGGCAACAGCAATGAAAAATAGTGTAGGTGTTACAGTTCCAATCAATCAATCAATCAATCAATCAGTCAATCAATCCTTAATTGTGTAGCGCCAATTCACAACAAAAGTCATCTCATGACACTTTCCAAATTGAGCAGGTCTAGCCCTTGATTCATTTATTTACAGTGACCCAACATTTCCCCCATGAGCAAGCAGTTGGCAAAATTGGCGAGAATAAACTGCCTTTTAACAGGCAAGAACATTTCAAATGTGTTTCAAGTGGTTTTACTGAAATATTTCATCCTGCCAGTTTAGAATAATCATTCAAACTAGTCACACTGACAGTTCACAGTCATTCTGAAAGGCCTAACTCAACTTGTGCATCACATTCAGAACAACATAGCCAAATAATCTCCTTATATAAAGTGTCATGGCAAAGACACCCTCTTGCTACAAAAGAGTTAAAAATAAACTATAAAAATAACTTTTTCACACTGTTATTCCCATTGTTAACTTGTATAACCTGCCAGTAGAGACAAATAGATATAGATAATGGGAACCCACATTACTCAGTCTTGTTATCTCCATCGCCTGAGAAGGCGTGCTGCTTTGACACCTGAGCACATTCACAATGATATCAACCAGCAAGTGAGGAGCCTCCAGGATGTTTAGTCAGAAAGTGTTTCTGACCCTGATTCAGACGAGCTGAAACCTCCTTGAACTTGTTTACTTTTCTCAGCAGCCTCCTTGTTCCACCCTACAGTGAATCAAATCACATCAAATCAAATCAGTTTTATTCATATAGCCCAAAATCACAATCACATTGCCTCAGTGGGCTTTACAGTCTGTACAGTGGACGACATCCTCTGTCCTTACACCCTCGATCTGAGTGAGGAAAAACTCAAACCTCAGGAAGAGCCTCAGAGGAGGGATCCCTCTCCCAGGACGGACGGACATGCAATAGATGTCGCATGTATAGAACAGAACAACAAAATCACAATTTACAAATTGGCATTGACAGAATATCTGATATAAATTAAATAATATATGTAAAGTGTGTGGAGCAGTCCGAGGCATCGCCAAGTGGTGGGGGCCACACAACCTCCTCTCCACCATGGTGACCTGGACGAGGGCAGACCACACAAGATAATTAGCAGTTAAACAGAGAAGATCAGAGTGAAGAGGCATCACATTTCACAGAAATACAGATATAAGGAGATAGTAAAACGGAGGAGAGCAATGATCCAGCGGAGCCCAGGGTATGACGATCCATAAGCATCAATATGTGAGCCAGCAGGAGCCAGCAGAGGTCGATGTTCCCAAGGGCCCGTGGTCCATCAGAAGGGAGTGGGGGAGAGGGAGGTGGTTCTGGTGGTAGCGAGCTAGTGCCAGTAGCCGGTGTAGTATGAGGTTTCATGGTCCACAAAACATTTCTGGAGCTTCACAGCAAAACAGTGTTGCAGCATTCACTGAAAACAACTGGAGCAGATGGGGACTTGTTTTAAAACATAAAAAAATGAACGAAGAAAAGAACATAAATGGTTTAATACAGCTTGTAATCTAAGTCTCCTGAAGCCCAGAGATCCCAAATTGATTTGAAAAAACATGATTTACACACCATCTGCATGTGGTCGAGCTTTTGCATCCACTTCAGACGGGATGCGTGCTAATGCTTTTAGCTAGAAGCTACAGTGAAGATTGTGGCTTTATAAAGGGCGTAAATAACTTTTTATCAAATTAATTTGAGATCTTGGGGCTTCCAGAGATTTGGATTATACTAGACTACTACTTTATGAGAATGCTGCAACACTGTTTTGCTGTGAAGCTCCTGAAATGTTTTGTGGACTATGAAACTTCACCTGACTTTCCATCAGCATCGGGTGAGTAAATAATGAGTGAATCTTCAAATTTGGGTGAACTTGTCCTTTGAGACACACCAAAGACTTGGTTAGAGAAAGATTATGTTTTGAGGTAAAATAACTGTTAAAGTTAGGAAACAGCAGTGGTCATGGTTTCAAGAAGCCAGTGTTGACTGTTGGTAGAAAAGTGGAAGTGTGCAGCTGCCTCTGATTTCAATGTCAAAGTGTGACTTTTTGTTGAACCACTCAACAACCCTGACCTTCTCTCTCTATGTGGCTCTTTTCTGTCTTTGCTCCCAGCAGACAACAGCCATAATTCCAATAGACATAGGCATTACATAGCCACCACTATATTACCTTTTCATCCATCCAGCAGCTCTATGAGCAGCGAACACCAGTGGTCTTCAATAAATCAGGTGTTGGTGTCAACTGCTCCGAGTAGCTTGAGCTTCTTCCTCAAGATAACATTCCCTAACAGCCAGAGAGAAATCCAATTATATCCATCAGGGAGACAGTTATCACGATACCAGTGTCTCCACCAGCACTACCCGCCCTCTACACCGTAATGTACTGGTATCTCCTTGGATCTGTCGTCTGTAGCATCAATCAAAACTCAAACCTTTCTTTCATTTTTTTCTCATTTGAAAAACCAGCACGGCACATCATGCTATTCTGTTCTGGGCACCTATTTGTCTTGGCTGGAAAATTTTACCAGATCGTTTTTATGATTTAATCACAACGCAATATAATGTTCAGAATGATATATCACTTGGTAGGAACATTCAAGGGCAACATCCAGCTCTCATAGGCCAAGTTGGACAGTGGTGCTTACAGCAGGCCAGCATCTCAGATCTCCCAACATGAGAAATGAGAAAACTTAATGCCAAAATGATTCCAGACTTAAATAAAATACTTCGAAAACTCATTACATCAGTAACAAGCAATTGCTGTGTGTTTGCTCCTGTAAGATGAATGAATATCTACTGCTCTGTCTATATTGAGCAGTGTGTGGGGTTTGAAACAGTTTGACTATGTATCTTAAATACTTTGATCTAAAGGGGCTCTGTGGAATTGAAAGTTGGTGTTAGTTTGTGTTAGTGCACTCGAACACATAAAGTCACAGTCCTTCAGAAAGAAATCCACAGTCCAGCAGCATTAAAGAACCGAAAGGAGACATATCACGCACATTCACATCATTCTCCCTCTGTTTTAGCTCCTCTCTCTTGAAGGCCCACCTCCCAAATACCCAGTCTGCTATGATTGGTCAGCTTATGCACGCCTGAGCCAGCACTGCTCACCATGTCTCCGGTCGGCTATGTTGTGTTTTCAGCTTCGTGCTGGCTTCACTTCTTCTGTGAATATAGGCATAGATTATGCAAACGTGTGACATGGTGACGCACTGTGATGTGAAGAAGACACAGATTTAAAGGCGGGACTACTGATGAGGTGGTTTTCTGTGGAAGAGAGGAGCTCCCTTTGGCGTACTTCCTTTAAACAAATCGTCTACAGCCTTGTATAGGCAACTGAGAGGGACATGGATGGTCTCACTTTTCACGTAACGTTACAATCTGTTCACATATGGCCAATAAAAGACTGATTAATACATGTTAATTGCTACCAATTGTTACAGAGTGCCCCTTTAATGCTGGGTCACAGTGCTAATGTTTGATTTCTAATAAGATGCCTGATCCGTTGTGCGTTTTCTCTCACTGCTGTCGGAGGACCTGCTGCTGAAGACTGAACTTTGTGGTTTCTTTACAAACAAAAGAGAGAACAACTATCTGATAGACACTTTTATTAAAGAGGGCTTGTGCTTTTCTTTTTTTCCTTTTATCATACTGTGTGGGGCAAATGTTATTGCCAATAACACAAAAATATACTCTGGCTGTTAGGTAATATAATAGACCTGATCTATCTCATATTGGATTCAGAAGAATCATCCTCTGCTTTTTTTTCTCCTCGCCGATCTCTCGCTGGCACTCAGATTGGCCGCCGCAGAGCCTCATTTCATTTGAAATATTATCACTCTAATCTCTGTGGTGGATTTCTTTTTGTCGAGACTCAGTTCTCCCAGGCAGAGGTGGGACGTAACCTCGAGTCCCACTGCCAGGTCTCTCTTCCAGCTTAAAGACAGCTGCTACTGCTGCTGCCGGGGAAAACCCCATGAGAAAGGAGTTCTTCTAGACACCCATTCTTTGTTAATTTATTTTCGTCTTTGTGCAGGTCGTTCTCATCCTCTGGCCTTTTATTTCTTTCACGTGTTAACAGTTGGAGAACTCAGGGCATTAATCAAACCCAGTGTTCCAGTGGCTGGTGCTGGGATTTGATGGTGGACACTGAGCCCTCTGGCTCCCAGTGCTGGTGCTGCTGACGTTTGGCAGAGGCTTCCAGAAAAACATGGTTGTTAGAATGTGGGAAGGGTTTGAAGTTTCTGGGTAAGTTCAGTATTTTTGGTGCTTGTATGGTCTGTTTTTCACTTTGTCTCTGTGTTGGCAGCGCCATCGAAGTCACGCCTACAGTAAAAGACAGCACCAGACTGAAATACGACGGGTCCTTTAAGGACAGTGGAGGACATTCAGCCTCCTCTTGAGACGTTTTTCCCCTCTTTTCTTCTTTACAATGCATTATCAAGTGACAGAGGCATTCTAGGCCCTGCTCTCTTCCCCGTGATGGATGGTCCCCGGCACTCCACAGTGGCCACAGTGATTGGCTAGTGCTGATAAAGCTCTAAATGGCTTTAGTAGGAATCTCATTGCCCCACAATCCCCCAAAGACAAGACCAGACTAGAGCTTCCTCTGCAGTCCCCTACTGCTGCTGAAATTGAAACTTAACCAGCCTGTCTTTTTTTCCTCGGGACTGACCTTTGACTCTTTCAAGTTCTTTCTTCAGAAAAGTACAGCAAAGGCAAGAGGAAAAACACAAACAACAAGACAGTTGAGACTGTCACAGAAGCAATCAAAGTCTCAAAGTCCCACTGATCAAGCCACTGAAGGCCTCTCCTTCACAAAGGGGAAGCTGCACTTTGATCACCACCTTTCTCTTTTCAACCCTAACCCTGCTTTACCAAGTGTGCAGTCAGTGGGGCTTTTTGCTCCTTAACTTTCAGCCAGATAGCTCTTATCAACGGTGCCCCATCCTGATGATTTATGTCACTCGCTGGCTCTTCTTGAGTGGCAATTTTCTGCTGCCACATCGACTGGAGGCGGTGGGAAAAGGGAGGCATTTGGTGGCTGGTAGAATAGTGTCAGATGGGCCGAAGAAAGGCTCCAAGATAACGGCCCTGTCACCAAAGTCTCTTGCTGATACCGACACCCTGAAAGCTACAATGCGAGATCTGGGCATTGTTGGACCTGAAACTAATCTGATCCAACACCTCGATGCCCAGAGTTTAAGTCGTGAGAGCCGTTGATGTGATGACGCTGGAGGAGCAGGATGTGTGGAGGTGGTATCTGCATCAGTGTGATTATTAATGATGACAGTTTGATGACGGAGGACATGTACTTTTTTTCCAACAGTTAAATGCCACCAACACATAGCTATAACTCCAGAGAGTCAGATTATCCTCAGTCATACAGCAAGCTTTTTTTTTTATCCAAGAAGTCTGCTGAGACGTGAGCCAACTCGTGTAGCTCTGCCAACTTCTATGGCAACATACCAGATCTGTCCTTGTGTTTGCTTTCATCTTATATTAGCATGTATCTCACCAGCTTTGAGGAGGATTAAAGAAACTTTTTTACCTTCAAGTAACAGTTTTAAAATCGTTTTGACGGTACAGTGTCTTGTAATAGGGTAAACGGTGTCTCTGTCTCAGCCACTCCGCCCCCCCATCACTTGTTTCTGCACTATGTAACTTCAGTGAGAGGGTAGGATCACAGTGTTACATATACATAACTTTTTGTTTTCTTTTACAACACTGCTGTAGCAAAAGTCACTGAACACATAACAAGACATTTGTACTAATAATAATAATGATAATAATCCTCTTATTAATCCTATTATTGTTGTTGTTGTTGTTATTATATATGTGCAGACTAGTTTGGATTAGATTTGGATTTTGGATCTTTTTTTTTAATAGCTTCGTCCTTCAAAATGTATCAGATTTATACTGACAACCTCACACTGTAACATATTATTCATGGTACAACAACAATTTCTATTAACGTCATCATCACTCTCTGGCTACATTGAACACATAATGTATGATGTGCAGTGGAGGGTATTTTATTGGCACCTGCAGCAAATCTACGGCATAGCTTTCGTCTTCTGGATTGTGTTTTTGGACCGAGCAGTGCGATGTTAAACTTTAACTTTGCACCTAGTTTGTGTAATATGGGTAAATTAACATCTACAGACGGCAGTAATCCAGATAAGGTTACTGAGCAACCACCAGCTGTTATATAAATGCAGACAGACGGACCGGTGACACCAGGACCAACAAAACAGGTTCCTTGTCTGTCTTTGGCTACTGTGGCCCTAGCATACTGTGCTAACTTTAGCTAGTCAACCTGAAGAAGTGTAGTTTAGAAGTACTAAGTCGTAGAGAAAAGGCATTTTACGTGACTAACAATGAGAAATTGTGTTTCTTAACAAGATATTAGCCGGATATCTGCTAGATAGTGTCAGCTACCCGGCAGGTGGGGACAGACGGACACTGCTCCTTCATCCCCCATCACCACTTGTAACCAGATATGATGCCTTGTCAACATAAATCAAGTGAGCGCTCAGTTTTATTTGAGTTCCTTTGATAGATCCAGCTGTTAGATATTCTGACATATTCTCATATCTTATGCATCACAGTTAAGATAATAATTGTAGCCCATCCTCTGTGGCGTTATATTCAGCAGCTACTGAAGCAATGAGTTTCAAAGTGTCTTTTTTAACCAAAACATTAGTAGGAATGACAATTTGGTTCGAATAAAAATGCAAGACAAAGACATGGAAGTGGAAAAAGCAGTGGAAAAGCTTTTAAGCAGGAACAGCTGAGGATGATTGAAACAGAAAGCTGAAACAAACTGTCAAAGGCAGCGGGCGCAAGATGAAGAGAAATGACAACAAGAAAGCGGATGGACTTGCGTCAGCATCTGTCGGTGCAGGAGTTGAGATCATCTCACTCTCTTGTTGTGTTTTTGTCTCTTCACTACCGTGTTTTAGTTTTTTTTATTGAGTGACAAACTCTCTGGAGTCCAGCATCAACAGAAGCTGTGCAGCTCTCTCAACTCAGCACCACACTGCTGTGGCACTTAGCTGAACCCCTCTGGCATAGGACACAGTCTGTCTGTCTGTCTGTCTGTCTGTCTCTCCATCCCTCTCTCAGACTCATGCGCTCCACACACACCGACACACACTGCACCCCACAAATTAATCTGCCACCCTACTTACACAATTTGCCCTTTTCTGACTGCTCAGCTACTTGCTCTCTCTCTCTCTCTCTCTCTGTGTGTGTGTGTGTGTGTCTGTAAATCAAGGAGCTACAAATCCTTGACACTGCAGAAAATGTTATTTTTTTCCCCAAGAATAATTCAAGTCATCCCTGTACTCATGATGATAAACTTCTCCACCAGTTAATTGTGAGTGTATGCAGGGATTAGAGGGGCCAATTATTATTATCACTGGGAAATGTATGATTACTGTCACCAAGTGTTGTATGGAAATAGCAGTTGAAGCCTGAATTAATTAGAGATGTTTGTTTACTGTGAAAGCAGGATGAAGACCGAGCGCTCCTCGTGGCCTGACCTTGAGGTTTTAAGAAATGCATAGTTTTGCTATTTAAAGGGTTTTTATTTATCCTCTGAGCTGTGGAGCACTCTTTTACAATCAAATATAGGTCCAGAGAAGGCCACTCGCCGTGACCCTGCCTTAGAAATCCAAAAATCAAAAGGAATAACTAATTATTTAAATCCACATTGCTTCTGAATTAGTGAATACTAAATGAGCAGATATTAAGTTTATATTATATATTACAATACAATATATTATTAAAATATATAATGTTAATATCTCTGAAATAAAGAGGGGGGACAATTCTGGTTTCATGTATTTCATGCACTTAATACACTATGGGGCAAGCTGACTGATAAAATCGGCTACTAACTAAGCAGCATTATAAACTGCAGAAAATCATAGTTAACAGTACCAAAAAGGTTACTTCTGCATTAAGGGAGCTAAATCAGAAGTTAGCCAGCTTGGTCGGCGGAAGTCTTCAGTGCGCAGGCTCTATTGGCCCCACATCGTGGAAGATCCGGGTAGTCCAGGAAGTCACTTTTTTTTGGCTTCATGCGCTCATGAGCAGCTTTGATGGGAGTGAACAAGGCTCTGCCGCTGACGCTGTACCTAGAATGCCCTTGTTAGAGTCACATTCACAACATGCTAACATATTGCTGTTTTAGCAGGATTAGTGTCCAACATGTTCACAATCTTAGTTAAGTGTGTTACCATGCTGTCATTTGCTAATTAGCACTAAACAGAAACTGAGAAATTTGGTCATAAACCAAAAGTATAACACAAACTTAAAATCTGATGTCATGATTGGTTTAGGTGGATCGCCAAATGATCACTTATTACAATTAATCCCAAATGGCATCACCTGGTGAAAATGTAGTTGGTCCAGTATTTGGTTTATGACACTGCATCATTCTTAGCTGCGCTTTGAGTTAAGTGCTAATCAGCAAAGGTTAGCATGCTAACACACCAATAAAACTAAACTGGTAAACATAGTATCTGCTGAACATCAAACAGCAGCATATTAGCATTGTCACTGTTAGCATATTAGCATGCTGACATCCACATCCCTCAGCCTTATGGACGTTATATGACCATTGGACCAAAAAGGACCTTAACATTACAAATTAATGACAACCAAAAGTGCAGCAAAAATAAACTTGATGCAATGTTTTCATGCTGGGTTTGTTGGTCTGAACATGGATCTTATTAACATTATTATGATTATTATAACTATACATTATTATTATTTAAATGCATTTGCTTGTATTTTCACTGCATCAATCCTCAGTTGTTGTAAATGTTTTGGTTGCCTGCAGTGAGAGTGAAGCACCAGCCACATATACTGACGTCTTCAGATGATCGTAGGAGGTCTTACTTTGCTAATTATCCAGACGGGGATGGTTACAGCATGCTTTGTTTGTGCCTACAGCCACGGCATTACCGAACCGATCCTTCTTTTAAAGGCAACAAATGCACGGTGTCATGAGACCTGTGATGCCTGTAACACTCCGAGAGGAAGCACATTTAATTATCTTCAGGTCAGGGGTCAAGACTAAAGATGGCAGCAGCTAAAAGTCTGGAAGGGAACAAGGTCGGGGAATCGAGGTTTGCTGTCGCAGAGATCTAATTAGCGAAGAGTCTTCACACAGATTGTGGAACCACACAGCAAAAATTCATGTGGTGTGGTTTGATGACTGAAAATGTGTGGATATGAAACACTTTTCTCTAATTTCAATTTTCCGTTTGCTCTTGTAGGTATTGTAGAGCTATGCTTTTAGGTACACACAATGCTCAGCTGTTTGGATCTCTATGCAGGGAGGAAATTCAAATCCATGGAGTTCTCCTCATTTCCATTTTGTTGGTCAGAAAAAAAACACATGTGGTCCCTCTGAGACTGAAGAAGAAAAGGAAACCCCTCTGTAGTCCCATGAATATTGTTTGAACAGATTCAAACAGCACAGCTCAGCATTATGCTGCCGGCTTTGGCTCCAATATATCTGACAAACTGAGCTCATCCAGTCTCTTATGAGGTGCAATAACCATAAACTAATTATTACGTTATGCTTGCAAATGCAGCGTGCCATGAGAAGGAAATCAAATGCAGACACCACAGGCTGTTGGCCTCAGTGTGACTAGATGTATGAGCATTGATTTAGCATGCAGGCTCTTTGAGCTCGTCTAGCACTGAACCTTTGAAATAAGCTGGGAGCTATGAGGCAGAGCTCAGCAAAAGTCATGCATGACTCGGTCGGAGAGGACAGAGGTCCTCGGTGTTGGGGATTCATCATCGACGAGCCATGCCCGACTTGGCAGGTGGGTGAGCTGCAGGGTGGAAGAAGGAGTTCGCCATCTGACTTTTAAAATGTCGACGATCACAAACTGCATGAAGAGAATTCCATATGAGACTTCGGTACTGCACATATATATATGGAGGTATACTCTCAATGCCTTCAGGTTCTCCAACTGTTGGTCCAGGCCATTCTCAAACAAGTTGAGGTCACAGACTATTTAATTGCTAATGCTATTAGCAAACTTTCCACTGATTTCCTTCCCTGAAGGTGAGCTCAGAAAATTTACAGTAGTTTGGTCAGTTTCAGCCGAATCCCACTTTACCAAATGGAATATAAGCTGCAATATTAAGGCTGCATTTAATCAACAGCACTGTGTTAAGAGTCAGCATTTCCATTCTTCAACTACTGCCGTGACAATGAGGGCTCCACAGAAAAGTTCATGGCAAAAGAAGTTGATCTGTTGCGCCAGCCAGTCCAACAGCACAAACTGCTGTTAGACGGCACTGTTACGTGAAAAGTATTGTACTTTAGATCACAATCATTGAATTAGTAGATTAAATGTTTGTTTTAATGCCAACCTCTTGCCTGCAGATGGCAATTAAGGTAAAGATCATGGTTAGAAACAGGAAGTGAAACATACTGTACCTGCAACAGATCCTTCAGTAATAGTATTTGGCAGCTTGGTACTGTATCAGTGAACATTGCTTCATATCCTGTTGGACGTGCTTCCCTTTGTCTTGTAAAATTGCCTCTTGCAGCTATGTTCTGTTTTTGTCTTTGGTGTGATAAATGTACGAGGCTGTGACGTCTCTGTCTTCAGCCTCGACAGCGTTGTGACTCTTCATCTGTCCCTCGCTAAACAACACGAGTCATGCCAACGGCTGACTACAGAACGCCATGTCGACATGCGAGAGCGTTCAATATAAAAGCACCGCTGGGGGCTTTATGTTTACTGGTTCTGATAACACGTCGAAATGGATTTTCAAACAGAAAAACAAAAAGATTTATGCAAACATTGGCACAAATGTGAAGTCTTACTTGGCAAGAAAAAAGCTAATCAAATGTGAAAATAAAGCCAAACGGCGAATGCACAGTATTTCTGTGCGGCAGCTGTTTTTGTCAGGTCGTAAATTAAAGAGATTTGCCGTGTTGAATGTCCAATGTGAAGGTGGAAAGAGAAAAACATTCGCTATGTGTGATGTGGCTTTTTTCTTACATTGTGAACACGTCTCCAGAACGGACAAACACAAGTTTCTGTAATCATATAGAGCGTGGGCCCACACCCTTAAGAGTAAATGAAAAGGCGTACGCAATAACATCTCCCTCCGTCTCTCTCAGACTCACGCACATAAACACACAGCGTCAACAGACTCCCAGCAGGCCTGCATTGTGGAGGTTTTCTGTGATTGATGTCTCTGACCTATTCTGCGAGCAGGCAGCCACATCGGCAACCTAATTACCCTATCATCATCACTGACACATGCACATTCACAAACAAAATCTCAGTAACAACAACTTCCTGGTGACTTTTTGAGAGTATGCATGGCAGGTTGCAGTATTATTAAATATAATTCAGATGTCTGACCTCGGACAACCTCCCACAGGGGAGAACGTGTTGTTTCACAGTTATTCCTGAGAGCATTTTACTGTAATGCAGAAAAAGCTGTGTTCTGGCAGACTATAGGGTATGCTATCCATTTCCTGTTTGGATTACTGTGCACATCTTAAATGTCTGCACTGTGGGATGTTTACAGGAACAGCGAACACACTTTCTCTCTTTGTGTCTTTGTCTCTTTCTTTGTACCGTCTCCATGTACTTCACAGTTGGTTAGTCCGGTGGTTAGGAGTGCTCTGGCTGGATTCCCTGAAAAGCTATCGGGTTGAAGTGTCCTTTAGCAAGACACTTGCACCGTGCAACTGCCAAAGCGCTGTACAAGCTGACAGGGCGACCCAACACTGCAACAAGGTTTAAGATCGAACTTTCACTCCAGGGGATCTATGATCCTATCCTGTTAATGATTTCGTGACTCAGCAGATTTGTCTCGTGATGCCCAGTTTCAGAACCACTGATTTAAATGCTACTCATTTTCAAGAACATTAAAAAACACCAGCACAGTTGCTGAGAAAAAAAGTATGAATACTTAATTTGCCTGATTTGAATTTGCAGTTGATGGACACTATTGTTCCACAACAGAATCCAAAAAAGAAATTGGAGGCCCTGCTCACAGCTGGAGAAAATTAAAAGTAATTGTGGGCAGACGTGAAACAGCTCCAGGGACAACTTGGAAAGCAAATAAATTCAATATTATATCTTTGGACAAACATTTTACTTTCTTGACTGATGTCATCTTATTTCCTTTAAGTAAAAAAAGGTTCAAAAAGTCAAATTGTTTTCTGTGTACCACCTACCAAAACAGTAGCCTATACGTCAAACACTAGTACTTCATATTATAGTTTAGTAGTAGTATAAAATTGTTTTATTAGTCTGCCAGTCCTGATTGTTGCTGACGAAAGGCCTGGATAAGTGAAGTCTGACACGTGAACTCACACCTATGACCTATGTGCTGACCTTTGAGGGGACAAAGAACCAAATAGTCCAAACCAGAGAAAGCTACTGAAACGTCCTCTTTTTGAGTAAAAGCACTTTCATCACAGAGCGATGGTTTGTAGACAGTTATGAGAGAAGAGTCGATGGTGCAAATACAAATGGTACTATGTGTTTTGAATAAACCGTGTGAAGTTCTGTGAGCAACCTGGGGACGGCCTTCCACTCCGAAACACCGCTGTTCCGAATCCGACTTTCAAGTTCCAATTACTTCCCATTAGGGTTAGGGTTAGGGGTTCCCCAATAGCCTTTTCGGAATAGCGGGGTCTTTAGAAAAAATGGGAAACCCCGCCATTACGAAGAATGGAAGTCTATTTTCGGAACAGCGGGGTTTCGGAAAGGCGGGGTGTGACCGGCACATACTGGAGTTCTTTCCTTCTAGTCTCATATGTCTTAGACTTCACTTCTGATACCACTACACCGCTATCAAGAGACAGAAGGGTCGAGAAGACAGACAGGTAAGAAGTCAGTCAGGCAGACAGGCAGGTGGGTTGACAGACGGTTACAACTCGTCTTCTGTTTGTTTGCACAACTCCTGTGCAGTCAAAGACAGCTTTGATGTAATTGCTTTAGACAGCCCCATTCCCCGCCACCGCTCTCTATCACGCTGAAGACACAAAAAACACATACAATCACCATTTATTATTCATCCTATTCACCAAAGCCATTTGAATACATCAAGCAAGCAGGCGCTTCTGTCTGTGCGCCTATCAGATTTAGCTGTAGGGAGGCAGGAGGCAAAACAAACAGGGAGAGTCTGCTCACGCCTGGACAATCATTAGACACTGATGTTTGAGTGCACACACTAATGCACATATAGGTATCCAAACGCACACGCATGCATATCATACCATCCTGAATCCCCAAACCGCATTTTCCAAGAGATGATGTGGATATGAATATCAGGAGAGCTGTATGATTGCCCCAAAGCAGTCCCATCTGCCTCTGTTTCTTTTAATTATTCAGTCTCTATCCATCCATCTATAATTCACTCTCCCCCACATCTCTGCTCCTCAGCTGAGGAGCTCCTTCTTCACGTAGAGTCGGCCAAATTACCGTGAACAATTTTGGAAAGCCCTTCCACATGAGGAGAGCGGCAAAGAAGGAGGACGTGGAGAGACGACGAGAAAATACACGTGAGGAAAGAAAGGTAGAGGAAGGGTGGAGTACAGAAATGAGTGGACGGGTGGGAGGTAAGTGGGAGAGGGACGACAGGAGATGAGAAGCACGGCAGGGAATTCCACCACTTGCAAAAAACTCAGTCAGCCATTTAGCCTCTGAAATGACTTCTCACTTCTGAAGTAGCAACAACCAACAAATTGAGGCTTGAAAAGCACTCGCTCCTTTCTCCTGCCGTCCTCTCTCTTTTTCAAGTCTGCCTCTGTGCACTCTCTCTGCAAGTGAATTTTCAGATAACGTTTGGGCTGGAACTGACTAATATTTACATCACTGATTTATCTGTTGATAAATGTTGTCATTTTTTGATTCATCTACTATTATATGTAACATAATGGCCCAAAGATATTCTATTTACAATGGTATAACACGGAGAAAAGCAACATATGTTGATAAATGTTTGAGCTTGATTTCTGCTGCTACCAAACTGTGGTGTGTAACCAACATCTCTTCTGGTGAGTCCTGGAAAAACATTATCACACCGCTTATAGTAAACAGGTTGGGCACTAGCATCGGGCCAATAGACGACGGAATTGTCCATTGCCGATGGCTGACAGTCAATGACTACTGAGCCCTATGCCAGTGTAACATCGTGATTCAAAAAAGCTGCTTGTCAGAGCTAACGTTAGCTTTAGCTGTTTAACTTTTAGTCTGTCGTTGTTCTTCTCAAAGTGTTTTTCCATGTGTTTAGTCACAGTAGCTCTTGATGTCATAACCTACTTTGGCCCGAGATAACGTTACTGAACTAACTCATTAAATCCTTTGCCCTCCCATAACTCTGATTAGCAGCATATATCCTCCAGCCGGTGCTCACACTCCCCTGCCCCCCGCTGGCTAGCAGCAACGATGGCTGCCAGCCATTGTATATGGCAGCAGGGTGCTTGTTCTCAATATGGTTCAGTGTAGTGCTATAGTACTAAACTGAAGTGTAGCCTGTAGCCTTTCTTGAGGAAATGATCCCACACTGAGCTTCTATTAGCGTGCTTTACTTTTTACCTCAGCCGTTAGAAGACTGTCTGAATGCAAATTGACCAATAGACAGATGCAACCAGTCAAAAATACTGTTAACGATTAACTGTTGACACCCCTAGTTTGGTTACATTGGGGAGTGTTTCATTTCTGCAGGTTGCCTTCCCAACAACGTCAGCATCCATTGCAATGTACGTATCAATGTTGACATCATCATAAGCCAATTCAGTGGACATCGTGCTGGAAATCTCTAATCTCTTCGCTTCTGGAGTTGCTCAGGAGGCGCAACATGCATGGGGATCATAAAGATTGTGGCATGGTATGGCCTTAATTGACACAAGAACCAAATAAGGCAAGAAATGGATGGACAAAGATGCGTAGCAAATATTTCAGTCTATTTATATGATGAGATTCTTGATGGGAGGTTAAGGATAAAACAAAAACAACACAGTTCTGTTCTTTACCTTGTGCATATTTATGCAGTGCTTTCTAACAGATGGTGACATGTCCTTGTCCAAACAATAGATGGAAAACATGTATTAAATATGTTAAAGAACATTAAAATATGTGATAGAGGGGAACTGGGTGACCAGACAGGCGGAAACATTTAATATTTCAAATGACATGAGGCATGAGATGGAGGCAGGGATGTGATTTTAAGGTTACGAGGCAGTAATGGGTTTTGGGATGTGAAGCTTTTCCTAAAGAGATGTGTTTTTAGTTCACAACGGCACAAAGGGACTGGCTGCCTGTGAGGTAATGATTGAGCTGGGAAGGTCACTCCTCCATTGGGGAGTCGTTGTTCTATAAGCTATGATTACATCCACTGATTAAATTATGGGCTGTGGGTCGTTGGAAACCACTGAGCTAAATCAGCAACACATTTAGACTATAATTAATGAGAGCCACATGATCCATTGGTCAGATTGAACTGCTCTTATAACCGTATCGCAGCCTCCCCAAACACCTAGGTTATTACATCTTATTGTAATCCTCGGCTGCCAAATAGTCCTCAAATGTGTTTACTGCTCTTGTTATCTGTTATCATCTGCCAATATGACATAAGTGTGGCACTTTTGATGAAACCAAACTGCTTTAAGAAGCTTTGAATAAACCACCACGGAGGCTACGAAAGGTCAAAACAAGTTTCAATCCCACCAACTAACTGTAATAAAACCACATTGAGACTTGAAAAGCAATTTATTGCTGCTGGCGCTAACACTAAGTAACATTTTGCCATCCAACACTGCTTCTGGCCGCCTTTTGTGGGGTTTAAACATTTTGTTTTAGTTTTCACGATACTGAGTATCAAATGCTGTTTTAGTTCATTTCATTGCACTTTAAACTGGTTTACAACTGTTGCCTGTTGAGAGAAGCAGTCGTGACCGCTGCTGTTTTTAGTACCGAAAGAAAGAAAGAGGTTTTACGGGCACAATACTCACCAAGTTATTCATGTGGTGGAGAAAAGGCTCTGACAGACCAAAGGGAATTATAGATGGAGATAGAGAAAGCCAAGGTTCAAACGTTCGTAAAGATGTCATGCCCTAAAATGTGTGGTTTGACTGAACATCGAGTGCTGTTGGAGTTTTGACCTCTTTAGACTTTTTCCTTCTCCTTGGAAGAAGCTGAAGTTGGTCTAGAAAACCTGTACCCTGCTTCCTGACTGGGAGGGATGTCATATGTGTCGCAGTAAAGCATGTTTAGCATGTGTAGCATTTTATTAATCTTGTAAATTGTGAACTCATGTGAAGGCTGGACGATAAGGTTCAAAGAATAATAATTTGATTATTTTGACAGATACTGCAACTGTGAAATGATTTAGTTTAAGTAGTTTAGTTGATGATTTGAGTTGAAGGTGAATGTAAACACTGTTTTATCTACCAACGATTCGACGATCAAAGTGTTATTTAAACAAGATGGCTGCATTCTTATAAATGTTGACAGACAAATGCAGTGTAGGGCTAACTTGTGAAAAAATGCACGGTCAGATATTCATATTTAATTCTAACATTATCTGTTGTCATGCTTAGCTCACATACAGGAGAGGTTAGTTATATGCTTTCTTGTCGTCAGTATCTGAAAATAGTTATACAATAGTAATAGTTAGTTATTTTCTCATAAACGAGTTGCTAACTTCCCCAAATCCAGTAAAGAGGGAGATTAAGGTGCTAACATTAGCATAAACCCTGATAGCATCACTGCCTGGCGTCAACACAGTGAATTCTTTATGTAACCTGTAACCACCTGTTATAATATCCACCTTTTCCCTAGCTCCTGTGATACCTTTTAACTGAAAACGGTGAACACTATTATTATATATTAGCCCATTTAGCTAACGCTTCTGAAGCCACCAGCGCATCAGTTATTATGATAGCTTGTTACTTATGCTAGCTCCACCGAGCACAGGACGTATCACCCATAACAGTTTCCTCAGTGACAACCACAGGAAACTCATGGCTAGCATGAAACCTCCTCGGCCTCAGTAGTAACACTATGGTAGGGTACTAGGCAGTAAGCTAGATAGCCAGACATGCTAACGTTTGCAGCTTTGCAGTGCTTCAGAGCACATAAACACACATTTTTAATCCATTTCATACACTTTTTGTTTTGGAATAAGTATACAGGACATGACCACTAAAGTCCTTAAATACATGTAAAGACAATGTTGGAGGTGTGGATGGATGGATGGATCTTTTTGCATCATGTTTAAACGCACGTGTCACACATTTTATTGCACTAGTTGATGACTTTTTTTGAAAAAATCGTTATCTTTTGTTTTTTTCATGAATAATATCCACCGGGGGTGAAAATGACACGTCCCACTGAGACATGCTGAAGCTCTGCAAATGAAAATACTTCTATTAGATTGACCGTTGACGACACTGTTGAAAACCAGGTTCGATTTATGAATCAATTTGTCATCATCAAAGACTGTCAAAGCAAAGCCGACACTCTCAGTGGTTTTTCATTTGTCATTGCAGGATTGTCTCTGCTTTGATAGGAGCCATTCTCTCTTTCTCACATTCGCTAAATTGCTTTCCCTTTGTCAGACCTGATAATCACTCGTATATTGTAGTCGGTCAATGACTGGGAAAGAAGTCTGGCACAAGAACCAATCTGGAGAAAAAAATCCCCCCTGCCTGGTTTGTAGACAGAGAATAATGACTGAATGTGTCAGGAGTAAATGTCAATAGCGGGACAGCTGTTTTATGAAATTCATGACAGTAAATGTGAAATGTGCAATGTCAGAAATGTCTATTTTTTGCGTATGTGTTTGTCCCCTGAGACAAAGACAGAAAGGCATAATTGTGCGTCTCTGTGAGATAAGCCTCTGCCATGGTTTTGATGTCTGGCTTTTATCTTATTGAAGGCTGGTTTATTAATTGCCCGGAGAAGAATAACAAAAGCTGAACGGGAGTTTGCTGAAATCAAACTTTGAATGATTGATATGTTTGATGGGGGTCGTGCCATAAAATCTGTGAGTTTCGACTTTCAGCCAGAGAGTAGCAGCATTACGACTCCCCCTCTGCTCGTCTCTCCTCCCTGTTACTGTTCGCCAAACATTGAATTTTATCTGTTTTTAAATAGTTAGGTGTGGCCCTACAATCTGGACTCAATCTGTAGAAAACATCGACCCAAAGGACCCAATAGAAGTTAAATCATCCAGTGAATGATGGCACAATCAAAAAATCCACTCCGTCAAATCATTAGGCTCGAGAGAATGACACAACCCTAAAAAAAAAAAAATATTTACAGCAATAAAAAGTAATCACATCACATGTTTATTCTGTCAATCTCTGTGTACTGGCTTTTTAGAGCTGCGCAGTAAAGCCAACAAGGCGATCACCCACTGTGTTGTGACCACTGAGGAGTCTGAAACACTCAGAATGTCCCTCCCTGGATATAAAACTTTGTTGTAAATCTGTAAGTGGTTCCAACTCCAAACACTTGAGAACTAAATGAGCAAAATCTCTTGGTGGTTCACATCTTGATGGCCCACAAATCTGAAACTCCAATAGTCCTATAAATGATCCATTTAACAGAAAGTCCGACAGTCTGTTGTCCCGAATACAAACACCCATTGTTCCGAAGGCCCGTTGCTCCAAAAATGCAAACTCTCCCTGTAGTTGTTAGTTTGGTGACAAGCTGCCCCGTCCGTGATGCTGAATCGGCAGGGAGTTTGAGTCTGGCCTCGCATCAAACGACATACCCTAACCCTACCCTGATGCCAAGTTAGTAAGGGCAATAAAACTCCAGGGAGAGTGTGTATTTTTGGAACAACCGGCCTTCGGAGCAGAGGGCTTTTGTTTTATTTAGAAAAACAGGCTGTCCAACAAATGGGCCCTGGGACAAGAATGTGACATTTTTCGGACTATCGGCATTCTGGAGTAATGGGCTGTTCGAACGGGTCGTCCACCTGGAAACTGCTAATGGAAGTCACTGCTTCCAGCCAAGAAACAGCCTCACATTAAACCATGTACCGTATTGTCGTTTTACATGTTATTTAATTTGTACTAAAGCAACCCAAATTAAACGAGTGAGTTCAGAGGTTGAGACGAGCCTCTTAGCTGGCCACTCCCTTCAGTCTGCAGGGAGATTCAGCTCACCTGGTCCGGTTGCAAGACTATATTAGCAGGTGGCAGTGAGCCAGTTGGTCTTCCTACAACTGGCATCCACCTTGCATCATTGTCTTTTCATTTGCATTTGTCATATGATTTGTGTTAACCTTACCAGTAAAATCTCTTGCATGTGACAAGGTGCTGGTAGCTGGATTTTGTTACCTTTGGCTAACCTTCTCCTGGTTACAGCTACATACTATATACACAGAGTGGCAGTGATCGCTAACAGCAATAATATATAAAAGCATATATTCCATTACTGAAAACGTTATGTTTAGTGCCTGAACCTAACGTCCCTTCGTCTGTTTGTTGGTTGGTTTGAACGGATTTCCACGAAACCTGAATGGGGGATGGGTCTCGGCCCAGAATAGACCGTATTAACTTTCGGTCAAGATATCAAGATAAAGGGATGGATCCAGGAGTTTCTCTTTCTTTAACATTGCGATATAGTTTGTTTGTAGATGTTTTAGTTGGTTTCTCAGGGAATGATGCATGACCCTTGATGAAAAAAAAAAAAATCAGGCATATCAAGGTGGTTCGTATCTATAAGTGAGTACAATCCAAATAAAAATGGATGGATCCAAATAAAAATCTAGATCTAGCTGATTTAAATATGATTTATTTAATATTGGATTAGGCTTGATTGAATTAATGGGGACTGTTTGGCCTTGGCAGAGGTATGCACTCTACTCAGTGCCATTCTAGTCGCATATGCTTTTGTTCAAAACAGCTAGCAGGGCACCTGGCAATGCATTGGAGTGTATCTGGTTGTAAACAAAAGCATTTGTCACGCCTGTTCTTCCTGGTTACAGAACGACCAAAACGATCTTTTTAAAGTAGCTTTAAGTCATTCTTCAGAACTTCACTGAACTTTGTCACTGAAAACAAAGAGTATGGTTAAATGGTGCTGCCACACTGAGTCCACTTAATCGTTCTTTGCCTTTTCTTTCATGAAACAGCCAAGTGAAACGAGGCTTGCTGACAGATTCTGAAAGCATTTCCTGCAGGTATGTAGAAATAAAGGTTAGAGTTTCAGTCCTACTGGTTTTACCTTCCTTCATCGATATTGGATATTCACACCTGTCGGTCGTCTCGATTGAACTCCACTGCTTCTGTTTTGTGAAGAAAGGATGGGAGTGATGGTGGAAAAACTAACTGTGAAAGAGGCCGAAGAGGAAAGAGTTTGTAAAGAGATAAAAGGAGAAAGAAACAGAGAGAATGAAATAAAGGAAGAAGCAGATAGATGGAGAGAAGAGTGAGATAACAGCTAACCAGGCCGACGGAGGCGAGGTGGATTGATTGTGGCTTATCGGCGCCTACACCCGACAGGTGAGTGACAGCTGGATGCACGTCCTTTCAACCCAGATCCACACACACACTCACAGCAACTCACACACACAAACACACACGTTTACGCACTCTCAAAATGAAGCCGTCTCTGTCTTAATCATTTTCCCTCATTTACATGCAACGATCAAGGCTCTTGACTCAGGAAGGAAGGGGGAAGAAAATGTGTGTGTGTGTGTGTGTGTATGCGTGTGTGTGTGTGTGTGTGTGTGTGTGTGTGTGTGTGTGTGTGTGTGTGTGTGTGTGTGCGTGGTCTCACCTCTCAGAGTGCTCGCTGCAGGCAAGAAGTAAAACACAGTCGTTTGTTTGTGATTGCCCAAGCAAATCTCTCCCTGGTCTGGGTGTTCTTGTATTATGTGTGTGTTTGTGTGTATGCGTGTGTTTGTGTGTGTGAGAGACAGAGTGAGTGAGAGAAGGACACACAGACACTGTACACAAAGAAATTGTGGTCAAAATGGTCGCCTGCAGGGAACCAGATGAGGCAGAGCAGTCACTTCTCTAAAGTCAGGATCAGGTCTTACAGAAGCTTTGATCCATATTATTATCATAATGCAAAAAACACAAGTTTGTAGGAGGTTTGTCTGCAATAGTTTGTATAAAAATGTTGATACAAACATGTTAAAATCAATACTATTCTGTTTTCTCTCAAAAGACAAAACCTTGAAAACATAATCAGTAGAGTAATAAACTATAAGAATACAATTTGGTTGCAACCAAATGATGAGTGAAAACTTGGAGCCAAGTCAGAACAAGTACTGTCCAGATATACTCACCATACAGAACCTGAGAGTGATGTCAATCTTCTCGCAAATAAGAAAATAACACTGTATACATTGAAACACAAACACAACGGAAACAACATGCACAACAGTGATGGTTTAATAACTAGCACAGTAATAGTTTTAGTTCGTTGCAAATCAACCAGCCTGTCCTCATCAGAAATACGACCATATGCTATAGGTCGACTGTAAAATCAGCTTCTTACGACCTATACTGATAATTATTTTTAGGTGGCGACCTTTTAGGTGACGGTGGCCTTTATCAAGTGACAAGAATAAGTATAATGAGCTTCAAAGTCCAAATGAGGAGGAGGTCGGGGACGGGTTGTTGGGTCAATCAAGCACAAGACTTTCACCCAGAATGCCGCAGTTGGTGTCCAGAGTGAAACCAAATGTAAACTGTAAAGTATATTAACTTACTAACGTGGAAAAGTTATGTCAAGTACATAAATGCAGTTACATCAGTTACATAGTTATTTAACCCAACACTCAATGTTTTCCTAAACCTAACCAAACTGCCAAAAGCCCATATTGTTGCTGGTACGCTGTAATGGTCATGTTGTTTTTTGGAGTGACTGGCAATCAACCTATTCAGGCGTTCAGGTAGATGCATGTGTTGCAGTAAACAACAGAAAGGTAAAAACTATATTCATTTCTGTGTGTGAAGACGGCCAGCTGGAGCTGAGGATCTCCAATATGGCTGCCAGTTCATTTCCTACAATCCCAAGACACACCTCATCACCTCATCACCTCAGTTCAAACGTTGCTGACAACTGCAGCACACTTGAATCAGCTGGGATACATTTCTCGTCTTAACCAGCCTTTAATAATCAAGCAGGTGTCGTGTTTTTATCTCTTCCACAGCAGAGGATCATCTGGATGTTAATGAAGTATTGACAGTTTAAGAGAGGCTGCCTGTGGGAAGCTGTAAGATCTTCTCACCGAGAGGCTTCTTCTTAAGACTTGCTGACAATTAAACAATGATCTCATCTACAGAGCTCTCCATAATGAGCACACACACAGTAGTCTGACACACAGCCCTTGTGTTTATGACATCGTTGGATATGGTGGACTGGCTGTGATGCTGCAGCTGCAACGCACACACTTTTTCACACACATAAAAACACAGTGCTCACAGGCCCTTTGGCTTGCCTGGCCTGATTCAGACAGGAGCTTCACTTTCCCACGCTTCCAAAACTGGAGCAGACTGCTCTGGAAGAAGACACCGTGGAATATTTGAACACTGGACACACTATCGGAATATTGTGTCTCATATCCAGACAGTCCCGTTAGTCCACTGGCCTCTTTTTGTTTTATTTTCATCACACACACACACACACACACACACACACACACACACACACACACACACCTACATGGAGGCCTCACAGATTGTTTTGATGGATTTCTGCACTTACAACCGAGGATCAAGTTTACTGTACATGCAGGCATTTTAATCCACGCAGCCTGATGGATTACATGCAAAAACGTGGTGATTCATTCATAGTGTTGTATAGTGAACAACCTGATCGATTTGCCATGCCTCCTGCCTTAATCCTGTAAAGACTCGGGCCCAGGCTCGAGCTTGCTGTCCTGTTACATTGTCTTTTAATTGAGTGGGACGGCTCAGCGTTGTGGCATCACTCCCACGCCCTCAGGGAATGCAGGTGGTAAAGCTTACAATCCGCTACGTATTGTGTGGCTGTGGTAGCGTTGGGTATCGTTCCCACTGAGCTATCAGTGGTTGAGCAGCAGTGTGTGTACACTGATGTTACGTGATACATCCTCAGGGAGTGAATTCATTTCCTCCTAAAGCCTGTGCGTTTGTTGGCATCTGGCCTCGTCTAAAAAAAAATTCTCAGCTGTCTTTTTCTTCTCTCCTCCCTCCATCTATTTTCCACTGTTGCTCTATGTGCCAGGGCTGCACACTACATTATGGACTGATTATAGCTCCAATGGCCTCATTACTGTCAACGGAGGGCTCAAACAGGGTAATAGCTGCCTAATACTGGGCTATTAGAGAAGATGATTTGCCCCCTTATTAGCCCTCTCTGCTTGGTAACTAGACAATCAATGAACTGAGCTACAGTGAGTTTGTGTTCTTTGGCAGCGAGATGTAAAACAGACATGAATGTATACACCATGTCAACGCACGGTGACGGACAGACACACAGAAATTTAACTTATGTTGCACACTCAGACAGTAATCGCTTCAGCTGCCTCCACAAACCAGTAAGAGCGCTGGTGTTAGCTGCAGCCCATTAGCGTGGTGTCAATCACAGATGCCAGCTTCTGACTTCCAGAGCATACATCACACTTAAGCCGGCAATTTGTAGCTGATTAATAAACAGCTCTGCTGCCACAACAGCTTGCTGTAGTGCTGTCAAATAGAAACTGTATGGATGATTCAATCCAATTAAATGAATAAAGTCAGTATTAGCGGAGTAACTTTTTTTTTTTTTAACACTGCCACTATCAGAGCAAAGTTCTGCCAATTCTGACCTCTACTCATAATATGTTTTCAACATGGCTGGCTGGTAAGAAACTTAATCATACTAGAGCTAAAGAGTAAACAAAAATATGGTTCTGAAAACATTTTAGGAGATAAATAGGCTTTACAGTAACAGAATAATGATTAAAGTTTGATCAACACTGCCTAAATTTAAAGTTGGCATTGAAGTTGATCAGAAATTGGCAAGACATGGTGGAAAACTTCAACTATTAGTTACGTTTAGTCAAAAGTCTAACATGGATGGAAGAAGAGCTCAGAGATTGCTTTATGACTTTCTGGATTAAGAAAGTGGTTTCATCTTCACTCCTGTCTAAGATGACTGCAGCAGCAACCTGTGAAGGTGAACTCCACTGTCAGGTGTTTATGTTGACTGCTGACTGAAGCTGGAGGGGAAATGTACTTTACTTCAAAAGAAGAGAGAGGATCGGAGTCTCAGGTGAGTGCTGAATTCACTAAGAGTTGACCTGAATTTAAACATGAAGACACACATACCCAGATAAACACTGCATGAGTAATCCAAATAAACACGTACGATCCTTCACTGCTGGTGAAGACACCATAAAAACAACCACCAACGATGATCTGATGTGACTCAGCTTGAAATGTTCACTGACAAGGTAAAGTATTAAAGTTTTATTTGTGTAAAGTTTCTTCCCTGCCCTGGAAGTTGTGATGGGCAACTAAATCAATGCACCGTTATCTTGAGTAAACTTGTGGATATCTCTGGGTCTCTGGGTCAGAAACATTTGGGGTAATGGAAGTACGCAACTCAATAAAATATATATAAGAACGACTAGACCTATAGTCGCTCTTAGACATTTTAATGCAGAATTCCAACATACATCTTAACCTCAGTCTTTCGCACAACAGGATTCCCTCCATGCTCCATGTTGTCGTTTATAAAAATGATTCCAACGTCTTCCATGCAGTGAGGTATAGAGACTTTAAATATGGAGAATTATTACTGAAATGACAGAACAGACAGAAGGAAGATGAGAGCAGCTATACATGCACTGAAAATCTAAATAAAGGTGTTAACAGGTACATTAAAGCCTCGCTCTCACATATGGATTCACAGGCTCTCTCTTACCTTTAAGCCTGAAGCTTGCAGGTGTGTTCAGCATCAAGTGTGTAACTGCAACACTCAGCCCCGTTTTAGCATTTATTTTCTCCTGTTGCCATTTTTTTAAGTCCCGATAGCTTGTTGAATTATATCAGATAGAACTGGAATCGTGCTGATTGTGATGATAACCTTTTTCCTCTGTTTTGTATTAGGTTCCTTTACATAGTGAAGTGGAGTGGAAAACAACTCAGTGCTTCAGTTCACAGTCAAATTGGTTATTTCCAGTTTATCAGGGCCGTACATGAAAGGGCTCTTGTATATACTCGAATCTTTCTCAATGTCTCACTTTTGAAACTCTTGAATAGCAGGACGTTATTTTGAACTTAGGTTCACAATAAATGGCACCCTTGTCGTGCCTCTGTTGCACCCTGAAAAGGGGAAATATCAATAAAGAATATATTGTTTCAAAAGTATCAACAGAAGGTACAAAAGTTACATATTTCTTACATGTGAAACATTACAATATACAAGAATACGTATTTTCTCCAAGTCCATGTTCTCATTTTCTTCTGTCCTTCAACAGGTAAACAAACAGGTAAATATATTTTTACATTTCTCACTTTCTCTTTCAGCATTATACTATACTGTATGTTGAATGCACATAATGCGTCATACTTATGCTCAACGACATGTGCTCCCATGCCGCTTACCGAGAGGACGGAGTTAAGCTAGCTGCTAACTAGCATACCAGTTAGGAATCCAAACATTAAAAAAATGCTTCTAAAACACTCAAAATTCGGTCAGCATGTTTATAAAATATACACAAAACAGTTTAGCAGAGGTAGTCCAGAATTCCAGCGCAGAAAATAGTTTCTTACCTGAAAATGGGGAAATATCGATGAAGATGCTCAGACTACTCAGATGCTCAGAAGATGCTCCGACTACAAATCAATAAAGGACATTTTTTTACATCTATATCTTACCTACTTATAAATGACTTCTCTTGTCACTATGACGGTTTCTAACGACTGTTTTTAAGCTGATTTTAATGATTTTGTAAATCTGTCTATCACACCTCCAGTGTTTTAGTCTATATATGTGAATGAAGGGCTGCATAATAGAAAACTATTATATGAGCTGTGCTGCTGTGGAGGACGGACATTTTAAAACATCCTTTTTTTTCAAATGAGCCATGACGCACAGGAAAAATAAAAGAAGTTGCAAGTGTTTCTTTGTCCAGATCTCCTCCAGAAGACTTCACATTTAAACACATTTAAATGTAAGACAGTGGAACGTGCTCGATAATGGTGGGACACGAGACAAAGGAGTGAGGAGAGGATGAAGGATAATTTCCTTCACTGAAAGCTTTCCGAGCCTTTTCTTCTCAATTGGAGGGACGGAACAAAATTCTGCAATTATTTCAGCTGTCTGACGGAGACACCTGCCACCCCCCAACTGACAGTGAGGGGAGACGGGAGCATCTCACCCTGTCACAAGACCTGAACACAGGTGTTGGGTAGGCCAACGTCTCATCTCCACACACATACACACACATCTGACCTACAGGCAGGACTGATACTTCCTGTTTGTGACACCTGAGGCATCACAGAGATAAGGCTTAAAACAAAAAAAACCAGCCACAAGCACTGTTGCACCGTCTCCTCAAAGTAGTCGATCTTCACTTTAATCAATGCAGCTATTAACAACAGCACACACCACTCCTCCCAGCCCCCAGGGAGAAATTATCTCTTTTTCTTGACCTCCTTCACTCTTTTTTCTCTCCGTCTTTTTGCTTTAATGCAGTTATCAGCTGAGTGTTAGCACTGAGTTGCTCTTTTGGTTCTTTACGCTAGGATTTAATGGGAGTGCGGCGTCTTGATAGCACTGTGTGGTCAATGGAAACAGATCTAAACTCTTTGCCAACCTTTTGTTGCGTCGCTATCTCTAGAAAACACACGCTTTGAGTTAAAAAGAAAAAAAAGGGACCAGTACAGAGACAATTCGGGTTCAATTTCTATTATGTTTTGTAAAAAAGTGCTTTTGCTCTTGAACTTTTGATCAGTTCATCTGTGACTGTTTTTTGCTGGAAGGTTTGGGTATGGTCCGATATATCAGCTGAAATATCAGAGGCTTTGTCCTCGGCAGGGTTCAAATCCATCCTGTGGCCCTGTGCTGCATGTCATTCCCCCTCTCTCATCCAGTTTCCTGTCACCTTTCAGCTGTCTGTTTAATGAATGCACAAACAAAAGTGGATTTATCTTCACTCCTGTTTATCAACCTGACTGCAGCAGCGACCTGCAGAGGTGACCTCTTTTGTCAGGCGTTTATGTTCTGTAATGTTGACTACCAACTGGAGCAGGAGGGGAAATGGGATTCATTACAACGAGGAGAGGGAGAGGGGAAAAGATAGAGAACCGTTGCCGAGTTTACCTGAATTTATATTTGTATATATGTATATATATATATATATATATATGTATATATATTTTTAACATATTATATATTTTTATTGAATTTATTTCTAACGTCGAGGTGTCTGCAGCCAGCTGATGCCAATGTCACTCATTTTAGATACAGGCTATAGCGCATAAATTTAGAGCTGCAATCAAAATCAAACGTCTCAGGTGTCCAATTAAACCGTCAAGTTACTAAAAGTTAAACCACACCATCCACCCAAACAGAGATGGATTTTCACTGGCTGTGGTATTTCATCCTTGAGAACAAATGATTCAAGAAAATCACAGGATTCTCACAAACGAGATTGGTACAAAATGAGCAAACAACATGTTGAAACAGATCCTAATGAGATAATTACAATAATTATACATCCACTTTTTATATTTTAATCCTGAATCCCTCAATATTTGACATTTAATGACATCTGCCTGCTGTGCCCTGAGTTTTTAAAAGCAGCAGCTTGTCTGCCCTGCCATTGCCCCTCGATATAAAGTCTCCTGTCAGGTGTGCATCCCATTTCCATGTTTTACCACATGACACTAGCACTAACATGTCTTTCCAGCTGCTTGTTAAAATGCAGACCACCAAGTGCTGATAAAAAGTCAATCTTCAGTCAACTAGAGCAGGCATGCCTGTGGACACTGCTGCTCCATCTGCCTGAATAAAGGCCTCAGGTGACAGGAAACTATTTACTGTCCGTCAAATATCTCGTCTCTATTTTCAGCCACTGTGCTGCTGAAGTGAAAATATATGCTATGAATATATAAACCTGCCCCCTTGCACTGCTTATTACTTTAGCCACTCTGCATAGAAACATCAGCCAAACAGCCGAGAATGTAAATGTATTGAAGAAGTCTGCAGGCAGTGAGGCTCAATTATACCGAGCATCAGTGACACAGAGACAGTCTCAACATTTAAATCCAGGCTAAACAGTCACTTGTTTAGTGCTGCCTGCTCCTCCTAATCCTCTGTTTGTTCTCTTCCTCTTACATTTGCATCCATTTGAATCACTTAGAATATATTTCTCAGAGACATACCCTTACACCTCTGGAAGAAATGGAGGAAGCTGTCTGCCGGGCCAACTACTTGATTTAGTTATGTACGCTCACTCCATGAATTTCCACACACATAATGGAATTCCCACGAGCGGCATTTATTAGCACCCGTGTTAAAACATCAATCGCTTGTAGTTTAACTTTGGCATAAGACTTAACCATATGGAAAACGGTGTGCAAAGGATGCTCGCTGCTGCTAACAGGCAGTTTGTATTTCATGCTTAATTATCAATTTACTGCTTCATGTCCACTGGGAAATACTTCTCACCAGTGCTTATATTTAACTTCAAAGGCCAACGGGATGAGCCTCTGATGTGACAGTACTTTGGGACAGGACCACTTGTGATTTAAGTTGACACAGGCATGTCCTAACATCCAACATCTTTTAGGCTTCACATGACCTCACACACATTTCACACCTGTCGCTGTAACGACTTTTGGAACTGGTGTCTCCTCAGTCGGATCCTTTTTTCCATGGAGGCAACCCATCTGCTCTGTCCTGGTTTCTGTGTTTCCAGTCCACATCTTGTATGAACTAATGAGCCCATGAGAGGCTGACTTATCATCTGTTCCAATCTGTTTCAGCTACGCACTAGAAGAAGAAGAAGAAGAAAAAAACATGGCACTGAGGAACGACACAATGTTCCAGGAATGATGCAGCAAATATCAAAGTTTCAAGAACAAAGAGACAACATTTTCCGAGGGTTAGGGTTAGCTCCGCCGCTGGTTGTTTGTTTTTACAAACCAACTGCAAGAAAAAACACATCAACCCATTAACACCAGACAACCACTGAACTTACAGTTAGGAAATAATAACTTGTCAGTGACGCTGACAGAGATTTTTGTGGCCCTGGTTGTCTGCTGGACAACAAGAGGGAGGGAGATCGGTGGGACCCGTGGCTGAGTGTCTCTTCTTGGCTGTCCTCCCGTGCCACACCCCCCTGGGTGCCCTGGTAGCACTGTACAACCAGAGGGAGGGAGCTCTGGAGACTTCTGCCAACTACGTCGGTTAACTTCATTAAAGATAAAATGAGTTAATCATGCAGCTATTCTAGACTTTCCAAATTTTATTGGACCGAATGGCTCAAATTATGACAGTCAAATGAGTAATTTCACAGGGGTTGTGACACTCAATTTACAGCCACTTCTTTCACAATGTAAGCTTATGGAAAAAGGTTTTTTGCGCCCCAGTGCATCAGATGACATTGTAATTATACAGTTTGGCCACTACAAAAGTTGGCTTCAAAGCTTGGAGCTCTTCCTGTGGGCTTAGTTAGATCCCAAGTCATTCTTATTCTTTTTCAGTTCCTACTGCAGATTACTGGGGTCTGTTGATTTGTTGAGATCTGAGTCATGAAAACCAAACTGCGTCAGCTGCACTTGGCAAATCTTGAAGTACAGACATGATGGCCAAATTGTCCTAAAAAGACAGCATGACCCTGCTGTTTAGATTGGATAAAAGCCTTGAGGGATTTTCCCCAAACACGATAAACGATGTAGAGCTCCTCAGATTTCCTGTTCTATAAAACCTCAGAAAACACTGGAAAATGTTTTTCTCACTTTTGACAGCTGTGGGTCCACAGTGACATGCAGGTGTTTAGCTACATCATAAAGAGCAACACTGCTGACTGGATGAAATGATGTGTCATAAGAGACATGTTTTTACGTGAGAGCAGATTGACTGCCTTGACACAGTTTGGTTGGCCCATAGGGAAGCTGCAAGCGTTATGTGGGTTGCTGGGATTTGTCAGCAAACATGACAAAGAAAATCTGCCATATCTACAAAAACATCACCTTTAAAAGTTGCTCAACACATACAGTAACTGAATAAACAAGTAAATGGAGGTTTTTTCCTAATTTTCTACACCACTGCTGTGATCTCAAGGAACAAAAGTAGCAAATGATCGGCCTATATTTTTGTTGGAGCGCTATTTTCCTCATTAAATGAAAAAAACAACAACAATTTACTGTACATCACGCTGGCTTCTCTCAGGTCACAGAGGATGAATGCACCTCTGGCAACAAATTACGTGTGTTGTGAACTAGAATTTCTGCAATTTATTTGTTGGCCAGATTAATTAAAGCTGAATGTGGCTTTTGTGAACAATTGGTAATCAGTGGATGTCAGTGCCAATTATGCTGGTTCGTGCTGAAAATAAATAGCAGCGTTCAGTGAAAACTGTTTGTGGGAGCAGTCTCAAGCGTTGCTTCTGCAGAGCCATTGCAGTATTGATTGGGGAAAGTAAATGTAGACACCAGCTGAATTCATTATTGGGCATGTAGTGTATATTTTAGGTATGTGGTGTGTCTGCCATCCATTTAAAAAAACAAAACAGGAAGGGTAGGTCTTGTGTAAATTCAAATTTTGACCTAATGATGGTGCATTATAGGAAGTTAAGGTATTGTCAAACGTTTTACTCTTCATTATGAGAGAAACAGATATGTCTGAACCGAATTACTTGGCAAACCCTCCGATAGGTGTTAGGAGACATTTTACTGAAGCTACACTCAACAAAATTATAAATACAACTGTTTTTGTTCCCATTTTTCACAAGATTCTTGATAAGTCTTGAATCTTTAACTCGTATTGTCACTCCAATAGTTGTTAATACTGTATATTTCAGTATGGACCAAACAGACCAACGTTGCCATTTGTAGCTGTACTACTAGCTTAGCTTACAAGAAGAAGACATAAGGAGTCAGGGGGGATAAGATCAGGGTAGGATCCATCTATGTGTCTTCATTGTGTTGCACTGACCTGATTTCCTTTAAAAGACAGAAGGAGTTACATCAGTGTAGTAATGATAGTTATTCGTGCAGTGGGTCATTTTGCTTTATCTCTCTATCACTGAGTCACATTGAGAATCTGGGACAAAGCCATTTTTCTCTAGATTGAGACAGAAAAGAGAAAAAGGAAACGACCAATCACACCCAACACAACCTTTGACATCTTTGAATGATCATTAGCAAGGTAGCGCTCAAGCGTTGGTGCTTGAGCTCGAGTAGGTTCAACAGGAAAGGTCCACTTGGATTGGCTTCCGTGGAAATTCAAATGGTCATTATAAATAATGACAGAGATAAGGTCTTCGAAAGAGGGATTTCACCAGAGAGGTTTATTGGGGGCATGAAGTCGAAAGCCTTGGGTGAGTGATCAAGGTAGAGAAGGAATGAGAAGATATTTCACAATATGATCATTAACTGTTAAAAGCAGAAACAGGAGATGTCAATCACATAATACTTCTACTGTGTTTTTCATTCTGAGGTTGATTCTTCTATATTAAAGTCTGCAAGTAAGTAATTTATGGGAAAGCAAGACAAACAGTCTATGATCGACACTCTCTGAATGCTAAGGTCAGCAGGCTAACATGCTCACAATGGAAATGCTAACATGCTGACCTCACAGGTATGATGTTAACCACATTCAGCAACTGAGTTTAGCATGTTAGCATGCAAACCTTGGCTAATTCGAACTACATGCAAATTACAGCTGAGGCTGATGGGGATGTCAGTTTTAAAGGTACTTAGTCATAAACCACATTTATCCCTTTTTGACTAAGAGGTTCAGGTGCTGCTTCATAGCTGCCAGTTCTTTGTGTTTCGGCAGCCAGACATAAAATGGGGGCCGGGTTATCCTGACCAAGGACCAACTTAAACCGCTTTTGACCACCATTTTTATAAGCTAGTGTAACATGTTCTGCACGTGTAGGCATGCAAAGCCAGGAGCAACACTTGTAAAGAGTCCATGTAGTTTGCCACAGTTGTTCCTGGCAATGCTGGGAAATTGTAGATGTATACAGTGACTTAATGATGTGACTCTACGGTGGCTCTCATGCCCGTGGAAAAGCAAACTGATACTTAATAGTTTTGCAGGTTGAACCAACTCTGAACCAGCACCAGCACAGACCAGCACTTGGTTCAACCAACATTACCAGTCCTGCAGTAGAGCCACACTGCTACCACGGCTACTGTAAACATGATAATGGAAACTTCCAGCCTCACACTGGGAGGCAAAGCGACTATTTCATTGTGAATTACTTTATGATTTACCAAAATGAACAGCAGCACTGTTCTCATACAACTTTAATTCATACCTCCTGGGCTTTTATGGAAACTGTGTGTAAAGCAAAGTCCTGTAATGCTAATTTTTCATGGGGTTTTCATGTAAATTGATGTCTTATCTTGTACCATCAGCTGGTAGTATTTGAGTCAAATAGTGTGAATGACCTCCAGCTGTCAGAAATGACAGAAATAACTGATATTATTAGCATCAGCTGTCGGGGACTCATTTGAGTACTTTCTGTCCACATAATATTTGATATGACAGGCCTTTGTGGAGCACCTACCATCCTGCTTTGTAAATGTGTGTGTCTGTGTCTGTCTATGTGTATGTGTGTGTGTGTGTGTGTGTGACCTGAATCACGACTTGGACACAAACGCTGACTTGCTTTGACAGTCAGCAGAGCTAACTAATTCCCTGCCAGCAGAACCCAGTGGTTTCTCTTTGTTTTCTACCAAAGCGCTCGCTCTCTCTCCGCCAGTCTCGCCCTCTCACTTTCTTCTCCCCCTCCTCCCTCTGTTTGTGGTTGTGTCATGTAAGACGTGTGTTGGGATTCTGCCAGTTTCCCAAGACGATTACAGCAGTGTGCGCTGTGCTCTATTATTGCCATGGCTCAAATCCTGCCTTAGAGAAGAATATTCATTATGGATGCTAATCAGTCCAGCGCAATCCCTTTAGAGTCCCACGACTGCACGTCGTCATGCTTGCACAGCTTGTGTGTAATCATGTCAGACTAACAGGCAGACGGACAGACAGGCAAACAAGTAGGACAGGATGACGGACACGAAGCCAGGACAGCGAATGGGCAGGCAGGCAGATGTGCACAGGTGCAACACAGATACAAGGTTTGAGCGATGGACGAGGGCTTTACTCAGCAAACTCTAAAACTGGGTTTCTATTAATTTCGTTTTCAGGTTCCGAAATGTAATCAAACATACAAGAAAGCATCTGTCCCCCTTTCAGGTCAGGAACTCAATAACTTTTCCTGGTGATCCAGGTCTCAACAGGCTTGGCGAGTACCGCAGGGTCAATTTTCTCCTCTGGCCATCAGAAACTTTGGCCAGTGCTCCTGCCAGAGGAAGCTGAGCCCAGCTGTTGGACTTGAACACTGCCTGGTGTCTGTGGTCTCCATTCAGAGAGTCCAAGCCCATGACTGGAGACTGTCAGGGTTCACTGGAAAATCGTAAAATGAACCTATACTGTAGCAGACAAAAGGCCCAAAAGCAGGGTGGTTGGCACAGTTTTTTGTATGATCCATGCAGTATTGACTATTTTGGTATGTAGCATAACTTGGTACAGCCAATCAAGATGTTTAGTTTGACACACAAAGCCACAGGAAGGTAAATATCCTGTTTCTATAGAGAGTTACCTCCTGAAATACCTAGAATGCAGCCGGCCATCATTCTCCGACTCCTCATCCATGCTTTCATAACCTCCCGTTTGGACGACTGCAATGGTGTCGTGTCTGGGGTAACCAGCAAAGCCCTTGAAAGGCTGCAGTAAGTCCAAACCTCAGCTGCCAGGGCTCTCACCCGCACCAAGCCCTGGCAACACATCACCCCAACCCTCCTCCACCTTCACTGGCTCCCAATTAAGTTCTGTATCAACTACAAAATCCTCCTTCCCGCCTACAAATCCCTTCATGCCCTCACTCAGTACCTCTCTGACCTCCTTCACCCATGCACCCTGTCCCAGAAACCTCCGGTCCTCAGACACTGGCCCCTTCGGAGAGAGAGCATTCAGTGTCGCAGCCCCAGAACGCTTCTCCCTGCTGACATCCACAACGCTTGGACATGTTTAAAAAAACTCCCCGAACACCGTCTGTTCACTGCAGCCTACAACCTTTCCTAACTCTGCTTCCCTGGCAGACACTCATCTTTGTTACCTGTTTCAATTGGTTTGTTTGTCTGTTTGTGTAGCGTTTATTCTGTTGTGTGAAGCGTCCTTGTGTCTCGTGAAAGGCGGCATATAAATCCAAGTTATTATTATTATTATTATTATTATGATCTGACCTTCATTTCAGAGCCCTAATTAAGCTAATCTTCATGTTGTAAAGAGATTACAAACAATTCATTATCCAATAAATACTTACGGCTTTTCAATGATGCATCGTTAACAAGAACAATTTGCACGTTCAGTTGCCTCAAGCTTCATATCCAACATAAAGACTGACTTTCAGGGAATCCTGAAACACAGTTCAGCTGAACCCATGAGGCTCTACCTAACTTGTCCCCTACACTGGCAATGTGCCTTAATATCTATTTTCGGTAAATCCCACATCTGTTGTCTGGCAACTCTTAAAAAAGAAACCTAATATAGGATTTGGGGGAAGAAAAGTGGGTGAATCTCTCCTATGATTTACAGCTCAGTAATCTGGGCTGTAATTTTGGGACATCAGCACTTGCGTCATCAACAACCTAAAGTTAGATTGCATGGGTTTTTTGGTGTGTGTGTGTGTGTGTGTGTGGTTCCTGTCAATGGAATAACTTACATGCAGGGATGTGGGAAAGGGTGTGGATGAATGGGAGCAGATAAAGGCAAAAAGCAGAGTGAAGTGAGTGCGAGCTTCCCTCCAATAATAACATTTTTCACCAGGATTGCAAAAACTGAAGCCGACCTATCAAGACCAAACCACTTTTTTTTAATCATGTGTCAGGCTTCATTTTCTAATGCTTGTCTGTGTTTGGTCTTAAGTGCTAATTTTCGATGGCGTGTCTGTACATTTCCTCCAATTTTTCATGACTTTGCTGTCGTGCTTGATTGAGTATTTTATTACAGTCGTACAACATGGAATTTTTGTCATCCTTGACAAGGTTTGCTTACATTTTCATATCCGCTAATGAACTAAAGTGTGGTTCTCCACCCAGGAATCAATCACCCGCAGTCACCAAGGTAGAACATTCATTTAATAACACACCTTAATAATGAACTGAAAGCCTTTAAATTGTTTTATGACTATTTATTTATAGACACTCTGCACTGACATAGGATCTAATGAATCCAATAAAAAGGCTCCTGCTCCAATTCTCTCCTTATTGAATTGTGTGTTCAAGTGCGCCCACATTGTCTCATATATGTGTGTGTGTGTGTAGGTGACTCTTCATTTGTGCCTGAGCATGTGTCTTGTAAAGGCAGATAATGAGTGCGCAGCATGCATTCTCTGATTTCAATCCGGAGCCGCCTGACTACCCCAGCAGAGAGCAGCGGTTTGTATTCATAAACATAATGCACATCGATCCCTTGATTTGTTTCTCCAGCCAAATCAGTCTGGGTGTCTGTCTGTCTCTAATTCGCTCTATGATTGGTTATCTGTTTCCTATAATTTTGATCCCACCAACGTGCCCATGAGATAGTCGAAGTAATAGCACTGCATTGATTTATATACGTTCTCCTGCTGTAGATAATGAGTCTGCTTCGTGTGATGCATTCTTTGTTTTTTCCTGTTATGGACACTCTTGGCACAGGAAGGTAAACAGGTGGGAAGATATTATTGAAGCTGTTAATTCGTCTCATATATTCGCATCCCACTCTGTTTAAAAGTTGAGTTAAAGCAGACAAGATGAAAAGGAACTCGTGCCATTCAAACGTTTCTCTTAATATGAAAACACTGGCAGAAGTTATGTGCTAACATCTGAACGCTGTGTCGTCTACACTCGGTTTATTCAACGGGCCAGACATTGTGCGATTTCATTGATGTTTTTATGTTGCGTTAACACACGCAACATGTTTGATCAACGGTCAAATTATACAAGCTCTATGCTCCCACTGAATATAAACACAGATCACCCAATCAGCTTTGACTGTTTAAAAGTCCTGTTAAGTTTAATTCAAACAAGATGGCCCGTCCACAAAAATGTAGATGAAAAGAGAAATCCAGGGTTAACTTGTGAAGGTCTACTGTGAACGGAAAGCTGAGAGAAAAACAGAAGAATTGTGGACCTGAAGACGGAAAGGTTCGGAGAATGTGGTCTGTTATCAGCTTGTTTTTTTGCAGAGTTCGGTTTCATTTATATCAAAGCACAGTCAGTAAAACAGTGTGCCATAACATGTAAAATACTTCTCCAATAAATTCAATTAAGATAAGTGCAGTTGATAACAATCTGCAGCAAAAAGGCTCAATCTGCAAATCAGCCAACCAAAATTTCCGCCACGCCAGATATCCATCAGATTGCTCAACAGCACCACCTTTGATTGTTTTGGCAATTAATCAGGTGTCCTACTCCCCTTAAACCAACAAGAGATGATAATCAATACTGGAAGATTTTGCAAAATCTGATCCTCAATGTTATGATTTTATTATAGTGTATTTTTTTTTTTTTTTTTTTAAATGTTTTTAACATTTCCTGTTTCTACAATATCTGCCCGTGGCACATATGCTAAGGTGACAGCTAGATTGTGGTCATAGAAAATAGTTTGTTGTAACGTCAAACAACAGGGCCATATATAAAGTTTCGTTAGAAAACAGCTAATGTTAGGATTCAACCACTTGCTAGCCAACATTACTGTTTGATACACGTAACATGATGTGATAGAAGAAGAAGAAAGTCTGATATGAGATAAAATATTATGAAACACATTAGACCTATACCTTCTATAATGTAGCTTATAATGACATGAAAAGACAAAAATCCATTTTTGTGTACCTTTTAATTTTAGTCCACAGAACAAGGAATGCACGGTGTGATTCAAGAATGTAAATTAAAGTGCACTCTGAGGATTAGCTTCATCATTAGGCCTACGAAATACAGCTCATCTCAGTCACACAGAGACTGAGCAAGGAACTTATAGGCTCGGCTTTATTACATACAAATATAGCCAATATTAATATGGTCATGTTGAAGTGGATGTGGATGTTCACTTTGGTCAGTAACGGAGTAATGTAACATATTGTGTGACATAACTGTAGTAATATAATACTGAAATATCATTAGTAACACCTTACATTACTCAGTTACTGCTAAAAGTAATATATTACTGTAACGGTACACCCAACAATGCTAGTAAAGAAGTCAAAAGTAGATATTTCTTCATTGACCAAAGCTTTACCCCTCTCCTGTAGGATACACATGTTCACATGCTGCCTGTGATGCAGGAGGAAGCCAGATGTTGCAATATTCAGATGAACACAGGAACTTTCTCTGCCAAACCCTAATTTGCTGCTTACAGGATGACTTCACTCTAGCAGATCCCACTTCTGACAACACCGCTCATCAGATTTTATCCAGACTGAAACCATCCATCACAGCTCTGAGCTGCTGGAGCATCAGAGGAACTACATATCTGCACTCAGTGTTTTGTAGTTCTGTAGAAGCTGGATTCAGACCAGGAGGGTTGAAGCTAGATAGTCCTCGAGTTGTTTTGTTTATCCCAAGAAATATTTACTGAAATGTGTTTTGTCTTTTGTTGCCACGGTTTCCTTTCATTCTTTGTTTGGTTAGATGGGTCAATCATCCAGGTCACTCTTTGTGCAGAAACTACTTTCGCAATGTGACAGACAGCACAAAGGAGGAAAGGAAATGTCATTTGATATTTGCTTTGCTTTCAAACATTCACTGGTAGAATGTCACAGAAGGACATCTCTGTATTTCAAGTGTCAAACAGAGACTGTGCGGACAAACGGAGACCTTAAAGAACACCGACTAGACTGAGACTTCACAGACCTCGACTGACCCTCCTCAAGAGTCTGGTCCTTCTCATATTCCCAGTAGAAAAAATAGCAGTTCTGGTCATCCTGAACTGAAACAACCCGTCAGCCTGGGGGAAAGTGATTCTAAAACTAGACCAGCGACTGAGACCATCATGTTAAATGACCTGCCTTGTTTTCCATTTGATCATATCTGAGCGCTCCCCCTTTATACACCATACATCTCAACTGACCCCAAAGAAAAACAACTTCACGGTCACGTCGGTCTATACTCACCATTTGGGATGCGATGAAAATAGCTCTGGACTCAGATCACATCAGGTAATTACTGCTCCAGTCATTACTTTTATGCCTCACTTTATCTGCAGAGGTGGGGAAATATTCCTATCAGCAGAGATGGTAGATGAAAGGCCGACATTAGCGTCACGCTGCGTCGTCGGTTGTGCATTTTGAGATATGCGTCTCTGCTGTCACTGCTGTTTCCGTGACTTGTCAAATAAAAGCAATTAATCTCAATCAGCATCTCTTTTTTTCACTGATAATTGTGACAGAATTTGTCCTGATGACTTTGGTTACAAAAACAGCTTCCCTCGATGTCTATTGTTTTTTCTTCCTCCTCAAAACATTCAGTCGATGTAACCTTTCTTTTATAGGAGATTTCATCGGGTACACTTCCTCCTGTCTGTGTGCAAATGGCTTACTCATCCAGACAGTGACTCATGTTTAAATGCAGCCCAGCGAGAGCATTTCAGTCAACATTGAGAGGTTCGGTTATTGTTCAACTAAACAGCGGAAAAGGGGAGGACATGTGATTTAAGACACTTTGTACAGAAAATTATTGCTGTGCCAGACAAACTGGTTCCAGCACCAACCGTCCCGACTCTGCAGTCAACAGCAAAACATATCAGGCCAGAGAAAAAAAAGAGGTCAGACTCATGAAGGCTAACTTGTTGGCCACAAGCATACAAATGCATCCCAGGATGACATCAGTATGTTGCAACGCACTGATTGCAAGGTAAAAATTCAGTGTAACATTGACCTTTGATTCCATCCTGTTCGGTTTTAGCGCCACAAAACTATGTTCAGATGTTTTCCATGGTTCATATTTGTTTTTTAGGAACCGATTCAGCTTTATGTGACACGCTTGCTGACAGCGTGCACATTATCAGCCTCAGCAGTGCATTTTTAGTGGAATCCTTGAGTAGAAAAGTGCATAATTGTCTCAAAGTGCTTTTGAATCAGGACAGTGACTTTAATTCAGGCTGTATCTCAGAGAATGGGGTTGAAGGTGATGTTTGCAGCATGAAGCTGCCACCAAACAAGGCTAATACCATGTCTGCACAGGAGGCGTAGTGTGAGCAGCACGTGTGGGTCACCACATTCTGGCAGCCTGTGTAGACAGCTGTATTGATTAGAGCAGGGCTGCCCTAAGTTTGGCCCGTGAGCCAAAGCTGGCCCATTGAAAGGTTTGATGAAGTGAAGAATAAAAAAAAGGAGAGTAAAAAGGATTACCATCTTAGTTCAGTATGTTAGAATGCTAACATTTGCTTATTTCCATTGGTTATGGTAAGTAAGGCTGAGGTTGATGGGAGTGTATTTAGGCTATGTTCAGATCTGCCAGCCCAGGTCCATTTATTCTGGCAGATCACGATTGTATCCAGATTGATTTTAGGAAGTGTGGACAGCAAAAAATCACGTAACATTTCAGATCCAAGTCACAGTTGGAGGTAGTCTGAAATGTGTTTCCAATCGGCATTACGACAGATGCTTCTCAGTCCAAAACCTCTGATGCTTAAATTTAGAGTCGTCTATGGAAGACAACCCGGAGAACAACTGCTGTGGACAGTCACGCTGAGATAAACGGTCTGCTGCGAGATGATGGATCTCCATTTCACAGGCTTCCATGTTGGCAAGCCGTGTCACCAGCGTACGTTGTTACCACAGCAACCTTTGCAGATAGGTTGGTGATGTCGGGAGACAAAAGTCCGATCTGATCATTTGTAAATGAAAGTGTGGATATTTTGTCTTAAAGATTTGCCTGCAGTCTGAACACAACCTTAGTTTGGTAGGTATTTTGTAATAAACCAAAGTATGAGCCAACCTGATTATGGCGCTTGATGAAAGTACGTGGGATCACTAAAGTCCTCCAGGGACCATGAATGTCCGTAAAAAATTTCATGGTAATCCATCAAATACCAGTAGTTTTTATTGCAGTTTGGACTGAGGTGGTATTACCAACCGGCAGTGTCTTCCCTCCAGTGTGCTCGTAGTGCTGCTGTTGATGTGGAATCTCAAAGGCTTCAAGATTTTTCCTTAGAAAATGGGGAGCTACCCAGTGTGAGGTGCAGTCAAGAAACTAGTAAACTGCTGGATCAAGTTTAGAAAGGCTTGTTAGATCAAAAACTTTCATAAAAGTCACAAAATCCCAAAACTGAACATGAGAAAACTCACATTTCTGCCCTCAGCTTGAGTCTGAGCCGTCTCCTGTTTGCCAAGGCCGAGGTACAGGGGAGGAGGGTCACAGCCAAGTCATTTCCGCTATTTGGACTAAACCCTGTGCAAATGTCCCGGGAGGCCAAAGGACTCATTAGGTGCGGTGACACTATTGCCGCAGGAGGTGTCACCAGGAAACCGGCTGACAGGTCCTTAAATATAACACACACTTCCTATGACCTCACATCCTGGAGCGTGATCGCTGCTCTGCCTCCGGGGCCAGTATGTCTTCAGTCATCGTTTACAATACACACACACACACACACACACACACACACACACACACACACACAGGTGAATGAGAGTACTTCAAGCACAAACACACATCCATGTTATCATGCAACTATGAGCCTGAAAACTTCATTTAAACGTGCACTTTTGCCTTAATGTGCCTCACCTTAATGTCAGTGAGAGGTTCCTGAAGCCCAGGAATCCTGTGACATGGTGTGTTCAGTGACATTCATGTGATGCTTTTTACTCCCAGTTTCTCATGTAGTGACCCAACAACCACACGGGTCACCGGTGCTTTATGCCAGCTGACAGAAAAGGAACAAGAGAGGCTAAGTTGGCTACGTTTCCCTGTTCCACTTAATTCCACTGCTTCCTCCGTGTGAAGAAAAACCAAACAATAGGGCAAATGTTTCACTTTTCAATCCACTGTCAGGGGAACTAGCTGCTCCACTTTGCATGCCATTGTTGTTCTCTGAATGGCTCTGTGCTCCACGGTAACACAGGCTCAGAACATCAACTCACTCACTTCACTCAACACCTGATTTGCGTTTGTGGCTGCTACAGGGGAAGCAGAGGTGTGATGTGCTGCCAGGGTACCTTACTGCTAACCAAAGAGAGACCGGGGACACAAAGGTCTGTTACACTTTCTTTTGCAGAAGTGTGTCCTAAAGAGATCTACAAATGTAGAACAATGTTTTCATATGCTTTTAGGCCTTTCTCAAGTTGTTGTTCCTGTAAAACCTCTTCCATTATTAAGTTTACATTTTAGACTCTGAGGCCTATTTGTATGTTAAAAATGTTATTGTATCACATGTTGTAGTGACAGCTGTGCCACAGGAAAATGGGGATGACGATGGATGCCGACCGCTCCACACCTGCAAAAATATCAGAGCAAGGTGTGGTCGCACAAGAAATCTTTGCTAAATGTTTGGTGTGAGAAGCTTGGTGATGCAGGGTTAGTTGATGATATAGTGTAGCTCAAGCTAACTGCTAACACACTAGCGAGCTGTTTCCTCTGCATTGGGCCATTTTCTCCCTCCTGGCCTTTTGTTTTCAGGACGGAACATCATCTAATAGTTTGCAAGGGGAATAAAGCTCTCCGGGCTAATGTGAGTGCTGACTTGCTAACTGACTGTTAGCGTATCTCGGTCCCTACCTGTAACTAAAAACATGGCTATTTTTGAGGCGGTTTATAGCTTCTAGCAGGTAAAGTTAAATAAAAGAGTACGATGCAATAAGATGGAGGAAGCTGGCTCTCTATTCTCAAATTGGTCAACGCTATCAAGACTCTTTGCTTGGTCAATGGTGCAAATTCCTAAGTTGAACTCAACATTTTAAAATAATTGCACGATCATTGACTGGTCGATGTGAGCTACTTGTCGACCCTGAGCTCACTCCGGTCGGCTCCCGAAGCATCCCTGATAAAAATGGAAGAAGCAAGAACACTTTTGGGGGGATTTGGAGTGTACTTGGCAAAATGAGCACTTGAATTTAGGAGACAACTACTTCAACAACAACACAAGTACAAAACAGAAACACAGCTTGAGAAAGACCAAACGCTCTGAGACCTCAGTGATGACATGAGCACATTCTTATAATTATCTTGGTCACACGCCAAGTTGTGGCACAGAGCTGTGTACGCAGCAGCTATATCAACCCCACCTGCAGTATACTAGATATACATTACACGCTAATAATCAACATAATCCTCGATGTGGCTGATTAGTCAAACATTGCCGGTGCAGGCTGACCGTATCTGTAACACGGCCTGAAGCAGGTCTGCTGACAGAGGACTCCACACGGTGTCCAATAATAAACATACTGTAGGACACAGAAGGAAACATGAGACCCGGCTTGACTTCTAGTCCTTATAGGTAATCCATCATCGTTGTGCTGACCGGCTAACTTTCAGGGACCCATGTGGACGACATACAATACAGTAAGAAGAGTATGAGAGCGTCGGGGCCCAGTCACGGATGTGTTATGCCCCCCCCGTTGACACTCACATTGTTTCCCACTGTCTCCGCTGGCTCGTCAGAGAGCAGAAAGGATAAACAGAGCACTGAACTTGGCACAAAGTTTGTCCTCCTCCCTAATGAAGTGTAACCTCCCGAGCCCAAACACCATTCATCATACTCCAGCCTGGTTGTGTGAGTGCGTTCGCGTCTATACCCGATGTCCGTCCGTATCTGCGTCTCCTTGCTCGTGTTTTCATTTTCTGTCCTGCAGACTGCAGGCACACACAAGTAGAGCCTGAATGACTTTAACAGAGAAGACAAAACAAATAGTCCAGTCTGACCCGTTTGTTTTTTGCCTTCTGCTTTGTTTGGCACAAAACGCACACATCGAATTTCCTGTCCATTAGATCGCTATCAGAATTCTTAATTATATCTGATTTTCATGAGGAGTTACACTGTGCAGGGCGAGCAGGGTAACTTTCCATTGTTGATTTATGTAGCCTTGTGCCTCAGCCCTCCAGTTATTCATATAGGAATTAGCTTTGCTGCAGCTGTGCCATAATATTTACATGATAAATCGTTAGCTTGTGTTTAGTCTGTCCTCGGATATCTCAATGTAATGTTTTTCCCCCCCATCACAGTTTGGCAGTATGAGTTATGAATGTCTACAATAAAAGTCATATATGGACATTTGTCCTTGAGATCTGGGTCAAGGCTGAGAGTTTGTTCCCTGCGTCGAAACCGTGAAACGATCCAGGAAATTGGAATAAATCAGAGAGAAATAATTAAAAGATGATTGTTTGATCAAAGTCACCGTTGGATGAGGGTAAAGAGCAAAAGGAAATTATGCTTGGAGATAATTCTGAGAACCTCAAATCTGGCTGTGGATGTGTGATATCTTCCATATGGTGCTGTGCTGTTTTACAGCTGTAGCATAACAAAAGAAGTTGAGCAGATCCAGACGAGGCTGTGCTGAGTGTAATATATGAGGGGCCGGTTCGCCTGCTTTGTTTCTTATGTTTGCTTGGGCTTCACATCGCGATGGCTAAAACTCTGAGTCTGTTTTATTACACTGACAAATCCATTTATAATTTTCCTCCGATTCTTAACATAATAAATGACATCAGTGTTCAGGTCGCAAAACAAAAGATTTAATGCAACAGACGAACATTTAAGCTGGATCAGCTTCTACATGTTTTATGTTTGAAAAGTTAAAGAATGACGTTTTCCTGAGGTCGAGGTAGCATTTCTTTTACATTTCGACCTCTCTGGTGTGAATAATGTCCACAACTTTTACACTTTTTACAGATCTCCATTTTATACTCCTTTGCATTACAAGGCATTCAGTTTCAGGCCGCGCCGACTGGCTGTGGCTGGCAGCGAGTGAAACAGCTTACTCTGTGGCCAATAATCGCCTCTGATTGGCTGGCAGGCGGACAGTGTGCATTAGGACACCTCAAACACAGCTGTTTTCTACTCGCTGTTGTAAATCAGCGCTCACAAATTAGCTTGTTTTTCTCCTGGTAAGCTGATGTGTTGTATGTTTGATGATGTGATGAGAGGTGTCCAAACATAGAAAGTAATGGATTTGGTTGATTTGGGGGGATTTTTGGTTGCGTTGTGTTGACTAAAACGCAGAGAATTTACTCATTGTTAATTACCCCAAGTGTGTCTTTCTGCATTATGTTCTGTAAAACAAAAAAGGTTCTCATATAGTTGCGTTTTGGACGTTTAATCTATGCTCAAACAGCCAAACCAGTCCTTGAATTCATACCTTGATGAGTCTCGTACTGTTGAAATGACCTGTGCGAGAGATCGGTGTTGCTGTGTGGTTGTTTTGTTCATGTCCTCTGCTTCAGTTCATGATGGAAAGTCATAAATGTTATCTTTGTGTTGACAAGATGTAATCTACTTTTTCACATTTCTGTGGGACTGCTTGTCTCGAGCATTGTGCGCCGCTTCTTTGATTTAAATTCAAGGCGACATCGTCAACAGAACAGTTCACCTCGGATGCCCCGCGGTCTCACAGGCAGACGATACGAAGCTATCATAACATCAGGTAACGTAAGGATAAGCAGGTCACATTAAGGATATGAACCTCTGCTCGGCTCTGTGTGTCTGAGGGTGTGTGCTCTCAGCAGTCTCCGCTGATAACGCTCCCCCTATCTCGACTCCATTTAATGCCGCCATGCCTCGGTCTGGGTTACATCGACTGCCGCCTCGGGGGAAATAAGGATACGGCTCTCAGGTTCCCAGCAGGACCAACATATGGGAGCTGCTCTCTCATCCAGTAGAGATGAATTCATCCCAAACTCATCTCCTCACACAGATTAATTTGGCAGACATGGCGAGGCAGGTGGGGAGTGTTGAGCAGCATCTGCATGCGCGTATGAGATTGATGTGGATACTTTGCTTTTGTGTATCTCACTTCTGTAGCGCTGGAAGCCCAGGTGATGGAAAACGGATGTCAGACGGTTGTTATTTATTGTCATCCGGGCGCTGTTATTATTAGTCTCACAGACAAAAGAAGGTGCATCTGTGAATCAACGCTGACTTTGTCATTATAGACTTTAGTACAGCACAAAAAATAAATAAATACAGAACAAGACATAGAAGGAAGTTAAGATCAACATTCAAGTGTCAGTTTTGTGAAACAAACTATTTGTATTTTATTAATTTATAATAAATAGATTTGTTTATACATTTCAGTGTAATTCAGCTGAAAAATTTTAGCTTTCATTTTTAAGAGCCATTTAAACTCTATTAAGCTACAGACAGCAGCCAACTTTCCTAGTTTGGCATACAGACTAGGTGCAGGGGAAACAGCTAGCATGGCTACGTCCAAAAGTTAAAAACTTTGCCTTAGCTTAGCTAAATCGACTACTGGCTGTAGCGTCATATTCAGTAACTCTGGGCTATGAAGCAAATGAGCATGAAGTTGTTGTAGCCTTTGCTACAGAGTAGCCTTTGCTGCCTCTGGCTGTTAGCTTAAGTTAGCTTAGCCAAATTTATGAGCTTTAGCGGCAGGTAGGTGGATTTTGTTGATAGAGCCACTCGAGCAGTATCCCTTGTTACTAGCCTTTGTGCTAAGCTAGGCTAACTGGCTGTTGGCTGTAGCCTTATATCAAAAGAAGCTCTACAGGACTTATGTATTGTATTGCTGTTGTACGTTCATGTCAGTGGACTCCATTTCCAAACTCACGTTAGCTACTGTTGCTCTCCGTTAGCGTAGAAGAGTGTGGCACTGAGACAAAGCACGACAGAACGAGCATAAAGTCACAACCGAGTCCTTCACAAAGAAATCCACAGTCCAGCAGCATTAAACAACTTAAACGAACCATCCACAGGCTTGTGTAGGCGACCGAGAGAGACGGGGAAGGTCTCATTCTTCATCACTCATCACTTTACAATTCGCTCACATATGGGCAATAAAAAGGGATTAATACATGAAAATAGCAATAGATTGTTACACAGAGCCCCTTTAAACATACAGTAGTACAGAAGTAAAAACAATTTTCTCATCTGACTTTTTTTTTTGCCAGAAAGTGAATTAGTGTAGTCTTCAAAATGTCAAACTATTCCTTTAACATGTAAAGTTTATTGAAGTTGTTTTCTCAAGCTTAGTTATCTTAACTCAACTAAAGTTTTCCAGCTCGTGAAAGTGCTTTGTTCAGATGAAGTTCAGTTAATGCAGTTTTAAGGCAGAAGGGGAGCTTGAGCTTTTTTGGCTGAACCAGCTTACAATGTTTTATAGTGTACTTTTGTTTTGGGTGCAGAACTTGCCCATGGCTAGGTCTGAATTATTTATCAGTGGAGAGCAAACCCTGAGCCTGCACCTTGTGAATCTTGTCTTTTCTAACAGTTCTCATGGGGAAAATAATCCGACGCTCACATTGCAGCTTCTGAACCCCAAAAAATCAGCCTAAGCGCTCGACTGAACACGTCTAAATATAGACGTGCGTTGACACAAACAGACAGTTAGTCGGTCAAGTGAACCTTCCTGGCTCTGTTAGGCCCACTTCTAAATTCAGAACGAAGGGCAGACATATAAAATAATAAGATAATAACAACAGAGAAACTGGTTCAGCCTTCAGGCTGTTGGCTCAGTTGAAAAATAAAACCATATGGTAGCAAACTCAAATAGCCGATCATCCAAACCAACAAATACAGCCCTTTGGTGCGGTGGCCTCCTCCAGATATAAGTCAGATGCTTCATTACCTTGCTGGTTTTGGCTGGAAAGAAGGTGAAAGTTAACAGATTTGGTGTCTGAGGGTTGGCCTCAGGTGACGGTGGTTAATCTTCAGATTTTCAGTCTTTTTGATAACAGGAAGTGGTAAAGAACGGGCGTTTAAACAGCAATAAAAACACATTTTGTGGAGAAAAATCAACATCATAAAAAGTGAAATCAAAAATATGAGACAAAATAAATCAACTCACCTTGAAACATTATTACACAGCCATGTTTATTACATCATCAAACTGATACAGAAGAATTAGAGCAGCTTATTTACTGTCAGACTCGTGAAATGGAACAAAAGCAGTGCATGAATAATGTAATACGCTTACAGAAGTCAGTCTGAATATAACTTTCAACCCCTACAATACAATAAAAATCCTTATATTATCGAGTGCCACACAGCCAGAAATGCACCGTCTCCAGTGGCTACTTGGTAAACAATTATAAACGAGAAAATAGCAATAACATTAATAAATTGTTTTTCAAATTAATTCCCTTTGTCTGCGGTGTTTGTTCAGTCCCTGAGTAATGACTGCTCATGGAATCAGAATAGCCCATAAAATAAAATATTCACAGGGTAATTGGAGATGCAAATGGGAAAACAAACTATGATTTAACTGCAGACTGTTGCACCGCCATGATGTAGCTGTCCTCAGACTCAGTGGTTTCCTCTGTGCAGAAAACCAGGGACCCTAAAACCTCATCAAAGACACGACGACTCTTTAGACCGGCTGCCAACTTGTTGGTCTATGGTTTGTGGCAGAGGTTAATAACCACTGTGGTCGCTATCTGATGGTTTTCCAAGGGTGATGTGAATGTGTGTGTGTGAAGAGAAGGCAGAGGGAGAACATGTCGCTGGCCCTGGTTCACTGTCTGAGTTTTGCTTTTGGGAAAGTAAACGTATTAATAGCACACTGGCAGCGCAAACTGATCGCTCTCCCCAACTTAGCACACGCTACCCGTGTGTGCAATGTCAGCTGAGATTGATGCTGCAAACCAAACATACCAAGGTAGTAGTGATCTGGTGTATGGTCACACCAGGAAGTGGAACAGCAAAATTCATCAAGTCGTATTCGCAAAACGTTTGTGGAGTAGTTGGTGAAGCTGTCGAGCTAACTAGCGACACGTTGGCCAGTCGTAAACAGCCAGCACTAGTAAGTAACAGCAGCTCTTTGGGCTTGGGCGCCCACCAAGATGCAACGTCTCCCTTCACTTCAAGGGGGAAAAAACCCTGAAGCATTCGATTACATGTCTGGGCGTTGATTACCACCAAAGTTGAACACGTCATCAGTTTAACCATTTTAAAAACAAGTGTAAGAAGCATTTAAATCACATGTTTAAGGCAGCAGGGGGAGCCTTTCTGCTGGGGATCATGCAGCCAGGTATCTCAGCTGCAACAGCACTGCCAATTTTTTGCTGGTCTCATGACTCAATCGTCTGAAGGTTCCCACTGACAGATTTGCTCTCAAATCCTTTCACCGTAAATTTGGATTTATTTACATTATCTACAAAACGCAGTCATTTAAGAGCTAATGTGACACAAATGTGGCACCTTTGTGAAAAAAACCCTGCTAAATGCTGATTATGAAGCCGTTTGATAAGCAAAAATAAAACCTGAGTAACGAATGAATTCCACAGAGCCTTTTCCCAGAACAGCTTTGGAAACATTTAACATATTAAATAACCCGCAGCATTGTGAACGGTCCTGCTCCTACTTGCTATGGCCCAAATGAGCCCTCTGGATCGAGACCTCTGTAGCCTTCGGTGGATGTTGTTGTCTTTTTGCCAAATGTGAGTGGGATTAGTTCTACAGTGGGTGGTGAAGGAGTCATTACTGGAGCGGGCCAGCGATTTAAGCCAAATTTTAGGTTAGATGTCAGGTTCTGACCCAAAAGTCTCCCACTCGTCCTGCATAGACTTCTTGGTCATCAGCTTTGCAGATGTTTGGTGGTAACGATTGCTGCTTATTGTGCTTACAAGTAATCTTGTTCCGACTGTGCATCCTGTGAGATCTTTCTGTTCATAAAATACACACAAAATCCTAAATTCAGTGCACAAAAACGCCAAAGAACGAATAAGACTCACTGCCACACTCAATGAGCCATCAAAATGCGTCTAAGTGCAGAACTGTAGCTCTGTGCAGGGTAAGTGCAACTTAAGGCTCCTTTCTTTTTCTTCCTGCCCACTGACTTGAAACAACTACAAGTTTACTTTACAACAGAAGGACTACAGAAATGTTGCGCTGGGAGTAAGATGAAACAACGACAGAAATCTACCATCTAAGTAGAAAACAGCTGAGAGAAAAGGGATCATTGCTTTGTAGTTCCTTAATTCCTTAGGCCTGTATTCTCTTGTAGTTCTCTGGCCTTACATCTCCTCCTCTCATCCCTCCCTGTCACTCCGAAGCTTTCGTCTCCTGCAGCTCCTCTCTCCTCCGTTGCCGCCGCTCATGAGCATGACATTCCTCTTCATTTTCTCAATGGTCTGCCCGTCCTCCTGAGGCTCTGTCAGTTTCTTCTGCCGGATCGCCGTCTCCCTCTCCGTGCTTCACCCGCAAACTTTGAGTCTCTCTGTCCTCTGTATCATCTCATCTCCCTCTGCTGTCCTCTGCTCAGCTCATCTATGTGTCACTTAACCACCAATCTGAGGGACCGATGAAGACATGGGATGCTGGAAGGCATGCACACAAGAGAAGAAGGGTGAATTGTGTTAATAAACCCTCTTGGTTTCTTGTCGCTCAAACTGTGGGACTTCAGCACAGAGCACAAAAAACTCCCGGATAAGAAATCTTGTATTTCATCCTGTGTAGAGCGAAAGCCTCTTCAAGATTCTTCATACTTGTGGATTAAATTCTAGCGCAGAACGTGCTTAACGTTGTTACGTATCTTTAACAGCCTGTGGACTGATTCTGATGTAAAGGACTAGGAAAGGTCTTGGGAAAGGATGTGATGGTTATATGCACTCCTGAGTGCCTTCCCTATCTCCCGCCCCCTTACAGCGGCAACAGTGTGCAACGCTAGCTAACCTTACCTTAGAAATCAAGTCCTCTAACATCAACAATGGACCAACGCAACACAGAGTCAGATACAAAGTCTAAAGTCAGGCTTACGTTGTAGTGTGCATCGTCATATTATTGTTTTAGCTGGCTCATATTGGCTAACATTAGCTTGGTTGCTAACATGGGGAAATTGCAAGCTATACTCCTAGAGCTGATCTAGCTGGTAAATTGGCTAGCTTGCCACTTGCAATTTACTTCAGAGGCTAACTTTGCAAAGCAACCAACGCAAAATCCGCGCGCGTAACTAAATCAAAGCTAGCTTGCTACCCTTAGCTTGCTTGCTAACATAATAACTAGCAAAATACTATCTATGTGGATATACGTTAGTTGGCTAGCTTGAAATCATTTTAAAAGCTAACATGATCCATGATACCTATGTATTATGTCAAACAGTGTTGATTTTAACCAACAATAAATCATGTGATGGTACAGGGCAAATGTGTATAGCTAACAGTTGCTTTCTACCAGCCAAGAGCGATGCAAGTCGGGGTCAGCCATCCAGCTAACTGTAAAGCTAACTTAGCACAGCCAGCTAGCTGTAACTTAGCTACGCAACATGGATATGGTGCATGTTGCTTTGTGAAGTTAGCCGATACTTGCAAACGGCAAGCTAGTTAGTATCAGTGAGCCAATGGTTTAAATAAACTATAGGAATTAGAGATCAGTTGTTCTAAATATGATTGTATATTTTTTTGTTTTCCAGCATTCTTTGTTGTATAGCATAGTATGTCATGTCCCTATTTTAGCTGATGCCCAAGGTGATGCTCGCTCACACCTACAAAGCATAGATTTATAATGGAGCTAGATAACAAAACACAAGGATGACATCTATTCAGTCCAATGAAAATTGCTTGTCCAGGTCTAAATTAAACATTCTTCAGTGCGGGTGCATGTAACAGGATGCTGACAGCAGTTCACTTAATGGTCACTGGTGTTAGACTAATAGGAATTATTCTGAATATTCCACATCGTACCTTTAAGATATGAACGATATGCAATTTTGTGAATATATTAATGATGGGAAGAGTAAGAGTGTAACCACTAAAACCTGCTCTGCCCGTGACAATAGCGCCTAATTGGAAATACAGAGTGGTCTAACACAGATAATATGTTGCTGATAATGCAAGAAACCCCCACCTAATAATAATTTCATCACATTATAACAGAAGCAACCCTGTCTCCTAGAAACTACATTTTTAGATACAACTAATTTGCAGCAGCCAGTATGTTGTGAAGGAAAAGTAATGCCCCGTGGATTCTCTATTAACATAATGAGGAAACGTTCAGAATCAACACAGACAGCAGCCTGTTATTGAATCAAGGCTGAAATCTGACACTGACACCGGCATCATTAAGCTAAGTGATTCAAAATGTATTACACAAACACAGCATTACTGGAGCTGACATCGCCTTCAACTCTTTGCTATCCAGTTTTATCTCTTTGTCAGTGAAGGCCACACATTCATACTGCTAAAGGATGTGAAACAAGTGGGTCATTCTGGTTTCATTGTGTATGGCTGAATAAAATCCTGTTGTTCCTGGTCCCACTCTGTACGTATAAAACAGATGATTTTTGTCTATTTTCAAACTTCTGCATTGTTTAAAAAAAAAAACAAAGGTTGAAAGTTTCCCCAAATTATAAAGAGATGTCAAATAACATATGAGGAGGCACCAATCCTGTTTATTCTCTCCCTGTAATGACTCCAATACCCAAACTGAGGCTATCTCCTGACAACAAACCAGTGCTCGCCTTGTCCTGACTTTTAAAACTGTAAACTTCTAAACTGATTCGGACCATTTTTAAAGGAGACATAAAATGCTCATTTTCAGGTTCATAAATGTATTTTAGGTTACTACCAGAATAGGTTTACATGCTTCAATCCTCAAAAAATGAATCAGTTTTCTCATACTGTCAAGTGCTGCAGCACAGTTTTCCCCCTCTGTCTAGAATGCTCTGTTTTAGTTCCTGCCTCTTTAAGGCCCGCCTACCGAATACCCAGTCTGCTCTGATTGGTCAGCTCACACACGCCTGAGACAGCAGCGCAAAGCATGTCTCCAGTCGGCGCTGTCTTGTTTAGCTTCCAGTCGGCTTCACTTCTACCATGAATACAAACATCAATTATGCAAATGTGTGACATGGTAGGACTTTTTACAAAATCCTGGCTACGGCCCTGCAACACACTGAAGGAAAAAGGGAAAAAGAAAAAGCAAACTAGGTCTTTAAGTAAGGCAAGATGAGGCCAGGGGTGGCACTAAATGTTGAGTTAGCAGCTTGCTGTTACTTTAACTATAATGAGATTGTTATTGTCATTATTTATGATGCCAGTATCGGCCCTGATAGCGATCCATGGAGTCAAAGCATCCCTCAGCACAGAAAACACTGTATGTTGTTGGCTCACCTGTCTGGTTCTTGTTTCAGACACACCGAGGCATCATACAGCAGACACAGCTGATAACTGGAAGTGAAACTACAAATAGAAAACCACAGTTTCATTCCGTCTTATTCAACTCTTTGAACCAGAAACCCATTTAATGCCACCACACTGCAAAGCTTTTTAAAGGGATTCTTAGGACAGTTTCCATTAATCTTCGCCATACACCGCACAGCTGTCACAAACAAAAAGCCACCTCGCAAACCAATTACATGTCGGCGCGGGGATGAAAACACACCGGCGCAGCGACTCGATTAGATGGATGACAAAATGAAACAACAGAAAGGAAACAAATTGCACGGTGTCAGCCGCGCCGTCAAAAACACCCAAAGGGACGCTTGGTGGTGCCGCCTCACACAGCTCGGCTCGCCTCCCGAGCTCAGCTCCTCCCCCGCCGGTACTTCTCACAGCTGCTTGTCTGAGTGATGAGACGAGCGAATCGTTCATCGGCAAAAACAAACACATTTGTTTGCGAGGCGTCATAACCGAGCTCCACTTTTAACAGTTTCAGCGTTCTGTTTTTGAGAATGAAGTATTGAGGGGTGGCTGCACCGCTGCACAACTGAGTCATGTCCATCGTATTAAAGGTAGAAGCCTATATCTACTTTAAGCAGACTATCACCTACGAGTCCACTGTGCTACTCGCACATTGTGCTAACCTGTGTCCAAAGTGCAAACACTGAAAGAACATAAACATTTCTAATATCTAAAATCTTGGACGCAAAGAGTGAAAACCAGCAGCTCGTTCAGACAATTTGCATTTTAATACCGGAGTGAATGATCTGCACAGCGAGAGCTCCAGCATGGATTCACGCTCATAAAGATTTTATTAGAAAGCTATGCATTATCTTGTCTTATTATCGTCCGCAGTCGAGTGAATGGCCCATTTTTATGGCCCCTTTTAGCCTGCCGCTCTGACATTACATCAGTTACCTTGTCATCTCGGTGCACTCCTCTGTCGCCAAGACTGATCTTTTTCTCTCTTTTCTGTTTAATTCTTTATTCTTCTCTCTTTTATGTTTGAACCCAAACACACACACACACGCACACACACACATTTATACCTCTCTCTATCAATTTGTGTTCCAGATGTGATAGCCAGAGTGGTGGACGGGCTGCAAATTATTCATGATGTAATTAGCCAGTGGGGAAATCATATTAGAGAATCTTAACTTAGACCTCAGGGAAACTTTAAGTACTTCATCAAATAATGGGCCAGGCATCCAAATAATATCCCTGACCCATTTTTGCTCTCCCACGGGCGAGACCGCCTCAACCGCTGCTGCGAAAACGAGAAGAACTTCATGTTTGATCCTTCAGGCAGCCAGGTTCACTTAAACCAACATATAAATATGGTTTAATGAGAGCTGCTATAGTTGACTGTAACTGACGATGACTGCGAGGAGGGTAACGCATACATTCTACTTTTCGGTGTTTTCATTATCTGTGCACATACCTCATTCTACAAAATACAAGATACTGGCGTGAGCAAATGTATTTAATTAAAATACATGTCATTTGTAATAATTAAAAAAAAGACATTCAACACAAAACTATTACATCTGAGCCAGTTAGTAGCCTCAATATATATATTTTCTCAGACGGGAGCTCCACGATTAAGATGAAGACATTATTTTGTGTTATTTGGGTTATTAATCACATAACTTGGTGTTTACTTCATCTGTTCTTTAAAACTAGGAAAATCGTCCAACATGGTCGACTCTGAAGGGATCACTTTGGAGACAGAACCAGTTTGAGGTCACATGTTTGTACACAAGTTGGTACTCAGACTTTTTTCTGATATGTAAATGTCATTCATTTTCTCTCTTTTAGTGAGTGTGATTATTAATGATTAACGGATCGTTAAGGCAGCTGATCAATTAAAGAAATTGCTTAAAATCTGCATCCCTGAGCTCTTATTGTGAAACGTTATCAGGAACGTGTTGACCTGCAAGGTTCACACTACATGAAATTTCGCTGCTGACATCTTTCCTCCAGTTTCGCTCAGCTGAAGTCGTATTTCATTTCTTATTTTGATGTTAAACTTTAGAAGAAGACAAGTTGAATTGTTGTCGTGACAAATGAAAACACAGCGTGTTGCAGTTGCCCTGATGGACTGTAGTGCTGCTACATTGTCATTCGTAGGCTCTCATTATGTTCCTCTTGGGAGTGGCTGATTCTCATGTGACATCTTGTGGTGAAATTCAGTATTACCTGTCTGGTCCAGTCTTAGGTCTTTTATCAAACTGGTTTGACAATGTTTAAATCAGCCCAACCCCAGTAACTGGCACAGAGTCAAATATGTCCAACACTGATCGGCTGGTCACCGGTCCTGGCTGGTGATACTGACCACCAGCCAATTCCGGTGCCTAGCTGATTGATTGGTCTCTGATCTCTAATTAGCACGTTTATGCTCCCAACAACACCTTTTCCATAGCAATTATCCCATTGACATTAAATCCGAGTGTAAAAAACTGTCAAGATGCAACCTCTTGGGTGAGAATGTATGCAGACTTTTCTCAGGGTTTCCTCCTCCCCAAACTTGAGTCTTCACCACACATCAGTAACGCGATGCTAACATTAGCAATGAGGAATCCAGAGTTTTGAAAAGTGGCTTTCTGACAACCTGTCATTGTGCTTCAAGATTTGAGAGTCCCACTCCTCGCTGCTGCTCTTCAGGCTACACCCATTTCATGTTTATCCTGTAATCCACATTGATTCCCCAGACCAGTCGGTTCAACACTGCTCCGAGTCATTTCCCAGGCCCACACCAAAACACATGAATCAAGGAAGTGCACATCCGAGACACAGTCTTGCTCCGTCATTAGATTTTAAATGCCTCAGAAGAAACATTGAAATCAAAATGCAGTTATATACAGTAATTAAGGTATTCAAGCATTTCCCTCGATCTTAGCAGAATAACCCTGCACAGCGGCGTGTTGTTAGTTACATGCTAGGAGGAGCACAGGAACCAGCGGATTGGATGACGGTAATTAGGTGAATAATTACTAAAGGGAAATGGGGAATTGAAACAGGATACAGCTCACTGTTTTAGTTTATTGCAAAGTAAAGTAAATCCCAGCGTCGATCCGGGTGGGGAGAGGAGGAAGAAGGTGTGTTGTTGAAGGAGATTTAGTATAAAAACACGAGACACCTGTTCCAGATCCACCCTTCCCCTCTTCCTCCTATCTCCTTCCAACAACAGCCCTTTCTGCCTGAGATCATCTTGACCTCCGTGAAGGCCTACTGTGTTGTGTTCGAGTGTGTGCACAGATCCGAACTGGATAGCACTCTCACATCTGGTGAGAAATAAAAGTCCCTGGGATGGCTCTTGGCGGGGAAATGACTGTTCCTTTTTTATACGCTGTCCTATCAGTCTGAATCGCTCGCTATTAAATAGTCCACGCTTACACTCTATATTTTATTGCCAACTGTTCTCTCCTGCCTTTTGCTGCATCACTCAGCAGCTCCTCAAAAGCAGCTCTGATGCTTTGGGAAGCCTTTTGGATGCATTGATGGGAAAACACTTCGGTTCTCGGCAGTTGCTTTTGTACGTTGTGTTTCGCCCCTTTAAAAATAATGAAATAAAAAGGTATATTCCTCTTCCTTTGTTTACCCGGTGCCGATGGCTGCCTTTATTTCACTCATAAATCTCGTTGTCAGCCTTTGACTGGTAGATTGAGCAGACAAAATGGGCTGCTACTCTGAGCCTAGAAGGAGTTTGTTCCACGACATTACACCGCTGTTTGCAGGATGCCTCCATCCTGAGAGAAGTGGTCCTGTTTCAGCAGGGAGACAGGAAGAAGGGAAATACATCCAGGAATGCAAGGCCTCACTCTGCACGGTTGTAGGACATCAGTCGTAATTTAGTCTGTCCTCAGCTCCGTGGTGACTTTGTCTTCTTGCAGTTTCGCACTTTTATCAACAACAACCAAGTCTTTAACATTATTTAACCTCCTGTAACTAGTATTTGGTCATTGTTAGATAGAAGCATACTCTACGGGACCCCTCTAAGCTTTTTGTCTTTGCTACCCACCTTTCCATCATGTCGAAAGCCCTGACAGCTCTGGGGATTGAGGCGCACCTCGGGACTGAATGGGCTATTAAATGAGCGCCAGCTGGTGTTCCAGTGGCGATGTTACAAACTGCCCGGCGATGTTCGGCTCAGCCCTGTCTTGCATGGTTGCCTTGAAAGCCAATTCTTCTGAAACACATTTCTGTAATGGTAGGCATCTGGATATATGAGCATCTCCTGACGACCCTCCTGCGACAATCGCAGACAGATGGAGCGGCAGAGAGAAGGACGGATGGAAAAGGAGGGGAAGAGCTGGTAATAAAGGCCCGATGGAGACTAAATCAGAGAAAATGAGAAAGAGCGTGCAGATGAAGGAAAGCAATGTAGGAGATATGAGGGATGGAGGCGAAGCGAAACAAGGAACGGGGAGAAGTGTTTTGCTTTCACACTAAATGATCCATCTGCTGAGGTGTGTTGTGGCTGCAGGGAAGGAGTTTGTTTTGCCCTTGGGATGTCTTCATCCTCAAAGTATAAGCTCACAGCTGGCTCCACATTCAGCTGGTGGGCGCTTCAAAATTTGGTGCTGCAGTCAAAAATGTGTGTTTTTAAATCCCTGACATGTTTAAGATGATGCTGGTGAGGACATGAGTGATACTCTTCCCCTCACGGAAAACATCTTAAAAGGTGCCTTTGAAAAATTCGAGCTCCTGCAGCAAAATTGGATGAAAGAAAACAGAGTTTGTGTTTCTGAGAGGTGCCAAGTTATACTGAGAGAGGCTACAGCCATGCTAGCAGCTCTCTGAGGCTATACTGTAGTGCTCAGGTCAGCATGCTAATGCATTGCGCAGGAATGATGTTTAGCGTCATTTGTTTTGTATTTAGTTATAAAACAAAGTTCGGGACAAATATAATTTTGATCGGATGAAAGAACAAGAGGAAACAATTACAGTACAAACCACACAGAGGTGGATTTACAGTAAATATCTGAAAGTTGGAGAGAATGTCACTTCAGATTCGTCCTCTGTGCCCGAATCGTTAAAACAATCCCTTAAATAGTTGAAATGTTTTAGTCTAAACCAACAGAGCAGCAGACTGCCCCGGCCATCCGCCTGTAGCGTGGCTGAAATTGTACAACTGCACCTGCTTCTGCAATTAAATTCTAGTTAGTTGATAATTTTGGACACCAAAATTACACCATGCAATCTTTTTAATAAGATGAGCTGTGAAATTACCAAATGGTTGCTAGCAAAGAAAGAATCCACTGCAACAAATCTAACATTTATCTCATTGAAGAAATGGCACAGTATGAAAATATGTCCAGCACGCTCACGCTACATTAGCCTCTCTCTCTTTCTGTGTCTCCTTTTAATTTGTCCTCATGTCACCTCATCATGGCGTATTAACGACGGAGGACTGTCAGCACCTGGTCATTTCAGGCCATTACTATGGGTGAAGGTCATTCATTAAGGCATCTCGGTGAGCAGCTCATAGCACATGGCCTCCCTTCCTCACTTCCTCACTGCCCCTTCAGCTTTTCTTCACTATATCTTTTATGAGTGACAAAAGCTAAAGCAGGGGATTCATGGAACGAGCACTTCCTCTAACTATTGAAATGTATCCAAAGTAAAGAGAAGCAAAACAGTCTCTCAGCAGCTCCCCTCTCTCTCCCCTGTGGACGTCTGAAATGTGGCCTCTTTCCCTGCTTTGATATGGACTCGGAGTACGGGGGAGGCCCCTCAGGTAACCAGAGCTGGCTCTTTGGGCTGCAGGGCCAGGCTTTCAGAGAGAGACAGATGTGTCATTGAAGACAGCCAAGCATGACCTACAGGCATGCAAGACAGGCAGGGAGGGTCTGACAAACAGCTACCAGATCTCTGCATGAGAACACACACACAGCCACCTGTTTTTATGCTCTTATAATAATCTTGTTGAGAGAAGTTCAGTTTTCAGCCTGGGAACTCTGAGAGGGAATTTCTTTTTCTCGTTTCATTTGCTGATTTCAATCTTCACCCTCTGGAATTAAGCATGTGATGTTTTTATATGAAAAAAAAAATGTGTTAAAGGCCTCAAAAATGTTTTTTCTCAATCAGCTTCTCACTATGAGCGATGAGGTTCCACTGGAGTACAACGGCTTCGAAAGTGTTGACATAGTTACAACTGCTTTGGTCGTTTCACATGAGAAATATGTTTTTGTCTCCTTACTGGTTTGAAGCGGGTGGAAAAAAGTGAGGTCCCACACTTACACACCAATCGTAAATTAACAACGTGGGATCGGATAGATTGTTGGTTGCTTGCTCGTTTCCGGGTCACTGTCAGTCACATCTGATCACACCAAAATTTGATAAGATGCCTCAAGTAATGTCACGTGTAAAGACTACAAGTGAGCGTTGCCTCAGTGACAAAATGTTAACACTTGCTAATAAACTTGTGACGACACCGGACACCGGATTACACCACATCTTTTACAAGATGCTCACTTTCTATATCGTGCCGTGTTAATTTACTGCTAATGCTAACAGAACGTTTCCTCCTGCTGCAGCTTCTCATTGAAGGCATTTACCTGGTGAAACACAGGTTGACTTCTCCTCTGAAGTAGGATAGTCAGAAGAAATGCAATGTGTTCAGTGAATTTAGTACTATAGTGCTAATAGTACTAATAGTACCACTAATGTCCATCAAAAATGCATCTACAGAGCAAAACAATGGTCATTTTCTACATTTGGTGACAGCAGATCAATTATAAATATATCAGAGAGTGTTATTTAACAGTCTACGGAAGTAACTGAACAAGACGCAGCTGTTGGATGAAGAGCCGTATGTGACAGGCTGCACACCTCCAACTTCTCAGTGAGGTAACCAACTCCTTCTCCCCTTATTCACATTAAAGGTTTGAATCCAAATATTGCCAAAATCGGAGGTTTTGCTTTTCACTGTGACAACAAATCCTACGCCATCGTATGGCAGCTGCGTTTATGGCTAGTGAGTAATTCTGGAACAACTTACACCAGACAATGAAAGGAAGCTCCTGTTTACTCAGATCTGTAGTCAACCATCTGACACACACTTTAGCCTACACAGCTAAAACACACCAGCAACATTGAACCCTCACTTCTTCTCTGCTGTCTGTGTTTACAAAGGGTAACACTGTGCCACCTAGTGGCAGACACAACAGACACGGACACAGATACTTTCTGTGCCAGTGTTGGAATGAGACTCAACAATAAATTATCTTTCCACACTTTCCACTATAGTTCATTTTTGAGTCTCATTCCCAGGTTGTCAAGTATTGACACTGTGGGTTGGTGATGCACGCTATCAGTGGTTTCTGTGAATTGTTTTTAAGCTCAATAAACACAGATTGATCGGAACTTCTCCCATTTGTCCGGGACATTGAAATCTTACAGGACACGTGGACCAGCACCATTAGCTGGCATTATAGTCTATATACTGGGATGGCAAACTTGAATTTCCACCCAAACAGTCAACAGTTGCATTGTGGGTAATGTTGTTCCCAGGTTTTGACAAAGACAAAGATTGTGTGAAATTAAAAAAAAGTTTTTCTGCATTGATTTTGATATTTTGTCAATTGTGAGTCAGACAGTGTTGGAGTACTGTTTGATTCAACATTTGTAATGATTGTTGTTATTTTGTCATCGATATTTCATGTGACTAAGAAAAAAACTTAGCACTTTAAGTTACTGTGTGTCACTAATAGATACAGTGATTCATGCTACCACAAGGGCTGAGAAGATGAAAAGAAGTGTGCCAAATGCTGAAAAACAAATTTAATTGAGGAAAAATACGGATACAGATGTTGTCTGCAATGACTTGACGACATAAAATGTCAGAAATTATAACTACAATCATTATTCCTTTACTCTTACACCTTCAAAAGTACACAATTCTTTCTTATATTTCCTTATAAATGATCAGTAAACCTGATAGCTGTGGTTCTTCTTCTTCCTCTGTTGCTGTAAAAATCAATTCCACTTCCAATTCATGTGGATAGTAGCTTAATGGTAGATTGCCAAGCTGACAGCGTTCCTAGCTAAACAAAAAGTGGAGAGCACGGTTCCTGATGCAAAACAAATTGGGATGAAGAAAATTATAGCTTTTGTTTAAACTTAACTTCAGTGCATATTTAGAGAGGGGTGATAACAGCAACAAACTGTATAAATTATACGACTGAAGCTCCTGAACCAGGACGGAAATCAAACTTGTAATTTGTTATGGAGGGAAATGTGATAATAATGTTACCATATTTTCTCTACTACCCAACAGCTATGGGCCCGTATGAGAGTAATGATCCTGCACTGCTGAGCCACAAGCCATTAGATTTGCAGGACAGTTTGGCACACTGACTTGTATGTGGAGGGGCTGATTCGATAACTGGGGCTTTACACATTATACTTAAATGGGGTCATTTGCCAGCCTGTGTCTCCTCTCCCACTGTGTATCTGCGACAGAGATCAATAGGACTCATTCTATTCCATCGACTTTCAATCACGTTTCTCTGAGTTTCCCTGTTCCCCACCAGCCGCCAACCACTGACTCATTACAGAGCTGGGTAAAGGTAACCAGGCCTCTGCAGCCAATGCATTATGGGCCGAATGCCCGCGGGCAAAACAATCTTGTCCTGTTCGTGGTGCTGTAATGACAGGACGCTGATGTTTATGCAGTAAATTTGCTAGCTTCATTCTCTGCAGTAACTTTTCTTGTCAGACAATATTGACTCACTGAAGTCATTCAGAGCAGACTGAATCTCTCATTAGGTCATACTCTGTGGCAACTGATGACGTTTATAAAACAACTATGTACTCGTATATTAGTTTTAATTGATCAAAATCCAATAAAATGGCTCCCTGAAGATATTTAAATTCTATTTATGGTGAGCAGGAGTCAAATGAGCTAACTGCAGGGACAGTTGTGGTCAATAATGAGATAATTTTATGAGAAACACATCCTGAACAGTGACAGTTATGTATAACATCATCAGCTCTCTGACGGTTTTTTCCAATAATAACTGCAGAAGGCAAGATTTATAACATTTATAAAAGCTCTTTTAGGGAATTAAACGTCAAAAAGGTGCTGCAGCCGTACAGTGTTTCCCCGTAACTGTGATGTTGTAGATTCAACCCACAGGAGGTGCACTACATAAATTCTGGGGTCCTTTGGAGCACAGTTAGTGACAAATTACGACTTAAAGGTGCAATATGTAAGAATGTGTGTTTAAAACGTTTAAAAATGATGAAAATTATCACCAGAATGTGAGGAAATAACAGTTTTGACATTATGTCAAAAACATGTATGTATTGGGTTGCAGAAATACCTGCTGATGTTAGCATGCTAACCGGCTAGCCCCTAGGTACTTTGTACCTCAAGAGATAACAGTCTGATAGTAGCCTGAATACTGTAACACCAACACTTCCCCAATGCTCCAAGCTCCCAGTCTGGGCAGTACTAGCTAATAGCATCGCTTGCGAGCTTCACGGTTAACTGAGCTACCAGCTGCTACAGTTAGCAGAAGACGAAGAAGCAACAGCCATGTTTGGAGTTGTTTGGAGTATGAATTTGGCAGGTGGCCAGTTCTTACATATAGCACCTTTAATAGAAAAACAGCAGCAAGCACTGACTCTTTCATGTTCTTCTAATAAATCGCCAGGTTTTCTATTGAATGTTGGATGTTTTTTGTTTTTCTGAGCAGATGGTATGTTCTACACAATAAAAGGCGTTTGATCCCTGTGCTCAGTTGTCCGTGCACCTTTCCCCGCCATCAGACCTGTGACTCCAACTAACTAATATCACTTCCTGTACAGTAAGTAGGACTCGGATCACGGTGCAAACCTGCTGTTCGGAGCCAGAGTTAACAACACCCACCCCATCTGTTCCATTAGTTCAGCAAAAAGAAAAAAAGGGTTTAGGTCCATCTGAGAAACCACAAAAAGAAAAACAGATTCATCTCCTTTGGAAAATATTATTAGGCTTCCACGGCTGTGTGTACACAAGGTCTGCCTGCTGCCAAGCACACAAACACAGATGAGTTTTACTGTCTATTTGGCTTCAAGTGAGAGGTCAGCTGGGACCACTTCCTCCTTCTCTCGTGCTCTTGTTCTCTCTCTGTCTATTGCACTGCAAAAAGTAGCCAACTTCTATTAATCTCCCACTGAGTAGGACTGTCACAACAATCATGTTTGAACAAATCTGAACCAACATGGACTATGTTCGAATAAATTCAGTGCAACCCATGAAGCCAAAATCCTAAACAGCGGAGTAAAAATTGCTTGACGGTGGAGATAACAGGCGAGAAGGCTGCTGTGTGAGACACCGCTGGATATTTTTGTGGATTGACAAGAAGTCGGCGCATCTCCAGCTGTGTTTGTGGCGACAAAACCAGTTATTTTAAGTGAATTCATGATCTTTTCCCGAACCGAAGTGTTTTTTGTGCCTAAACCTAACCAGAGCATAAGTAGAGCTTTTCCTGATTTGAAGAGCTGCTCTGAATCATCCCAAAGATCAAGGATCGTTTTCTTTATCCTGCTGATAGTGCTTATTGTAATGTCAGCATGATTCAAGAATTTGACCTCATTGGAAAATGTACTCTCATTTCCTACATTCCTCTCGTGTTGTTGTCAGTAGTGGGTGATTTTCAGTGAATCTGATATTTCTTTACTCTTTCTTTGCTCTAGATGGAGCGATGGTAGTTGGCGCTAACAGATAAGACACAAACTGTAAGACCGGGATTGGACCACATCTGGTAAAGAGTTCTGTCTTTTCCAAAAGTTAGATGAAATTGGACCTTCTTAAAAAATGTCAAATTTTATAGCCTAATTTTATTGCTCTGGTACATCAGCACTGTATTATAGCCAGACTGGTTAAAAAATCCATCTTCAGTTCTTTGCACATACCTGTGAAAACTGCCAGTATTCACATAAATGGGACATTAAAGATAAAACATCTATATTAGCACTGACATTTTTTGCAGCGCTCTCTCTCATTCTGCAGCTTTCTCAGCATTTGTTGATCTATGACATCGTTCCTTCCATGTGGCTTTGGGAAAGTAGGATGTAGGAGGGGAGAGACATTCATTAAGGTGGCCTTGACATCAAACAGTGGTCTGGAACAAAAACTGGATGAGAAGAAAGGGAAGAGAGGGAGCAGCAGAGATGAGCTGTAGGAATCGAGGCCAGTGGAGAGGGAGGAGGAAGGAGAGGGGGGTGGGACGTGGGAATCGCAGCATATGGACGAGACAATAATTGTGAGCGTGTGCACACATGCCTGTGCATGTTTTGCTCGTGAAGATGATGGAGATTGAGCCATTAAAGACATTATCACTGCTCTGCTCAGGGGGACAATTGATGTCGACGCAGACAGAGACAAAACCATCTCAACCTGTCTCCTTGCCATTTATCATTGTTAGGACGACAGCTGCAGCTCTCCCAGTATCCCCACCAAGTCCCCCAAGTGTGTGTATGTGTGTGCGCTTGTGTGTTTCTAAGAATCCCAACGTCTCAAACTGTATATTTCACAAAGGAGGCAATTTACGATGATGTGAGGGAGATAACGCTCGGGGAAAGAGAGGAAAACAGAAGACGCTGTTGGAAGGAAGCAAATTTTATCTTGGCAGAGGACGGGTGGCCAGAGGGTCGACGGGTGTTTTTGTATTCCAGATGCTCGCTGGAAAATGGGCTGTCGTCTGCATCTCTACGTGAACACAGGAGGAGACAGAGGAGTGACTGGGGCTGTCCCAGTGCTCGGCTGTCTCTCTGTGTGTATTTTTGTATATTCTACAACATTTAGGAACCTCCGGACACCTATCCAAACAAAGTTTCATTGTGCACTTGTTTATGCACGCACACGCTCGTCTGTCCGCTGACTTGATTTCCTGTGTGCGTGTTCATGTTTATATGTGTGTCCAGACCTCCTTTGGGGCTTGTCCAGGCCACAGTGTTGAGCACTGAGCGCTGAGTCAGTGCATTACTGTCATGGCAGATGTATCCTCCGGCCTGTCCCCTGGCTCTCACTGCTAGCCCATAGAGATGCATTCAGCTGCAGCCAGCGGCACTTTGCGTGATGAGCCTGGCCAATGGCCTCAATAAGGACTGATGGCACCATTTGGAGGGGAAGAGGAAGGGAGAGGTAGGAGGAAAGAAAAAAGTGAGGAAGGATTATTGAAAGGAGGCGATATAGATGTTAGGATGGAGCGATGCTGAGGAGAGTAATGGCAGGGAGAGATGGGTAAAAGAAGGGTAATATTGGTGTACACTGAGCTCTGTGTGCACTCAAATGGGCAAACTGCTGGCCATTACTGATAAACAGTCATGTTCTCTGACTGCAGCCAAGCTCAGTCACCTATCATTACCCTGGTGAATTTATTATTAGACACCGGGGGGAAAAAATTGAGTCCATTTCACAGCCACATTGAATCAATGACTGGAGCCTCGTTGGCAGCTGAGTCCGCGGCACGTGTCGGCCGATGGCACGCTTTTAGAACCATCACCGAGGCCTGCCGCTGCTGCTGATTGGAGGGGGGCCAAAGCAGGGGGTGCCATCTCATTAGCACTTCAGATCCATATTGCTGGGACTTATAAATAATTAGCAGTAAGGCACTATGGGGAGCCAGGCATGCTGCTATCTCAAAAGTTAATCAACAAAAGGGTGATTTATTTACTTGGAGATCATTGAGGTGTCACACGGTTCACTCAACACATGTTGGTTAGCCAGATAATGTTTTACTTCACAGTTGATCAGATGTTGACCCCAGGTCAGGAAAGAGAGCATCGGTCAACAGTCAGCCAATATAATTCAGTCTCACAAGTAATATACTCTGTTTCAACAACATGCCAACATCTGTTAGCATCTGAAAAATGTTTCCATTTTTAATTGGATTGATTTGTGACGCATCATCAGCTGATACAGTTGTTCAATGAAAGCAGCAAAGCAGCGTCAGCCCTCTCTTAGTATCTACACATGATGCATTCAGGCTCGATACGTCTGTCTAGGTCAACTGTGTTTCAGCCGCGTTTACAGCTCAACACACAATCACTGTAGTTACACGCACAACACAAAGCCTTGCACACCCTGTAACAGAGTTGTCACGACACTGGAATTTCTAACTTTGATACAATACCTTAAGAAAATTGCCAAAACACTGAGGGAATTAAAACTTCATATTTTTATTGAGAGATAAATATATTATGTGTTATGCACAACAGCATCTGAGTGTATTTACTTCTGGAGGAGTTGGGGCTATGTAGGCACTACAACAGTGCATTTGTCAAGAGAGGACAGCGGGAAGAAATCGAGCAAGTACGCCGATACTGCAAAAAAAAGAGTATTGAAACTGTTTCAAATATCCTATATCAATACTTTTGATAACATTCGCCTAACAGCTGTACTGACTAAAATAGAGTAGAGCTGAACCGTTGGGTATGTATTTTGTTTTCAGGCACATATTATTTTTGCACGAAGACAAATAACTGACTGGTACGAAGGTACAGACAAGGTAGTGGAGGTGTTTCAGAGATCTTTTATTGATTTCTTTGAGAAGAGAGTTTACTTGTGTGGAGTGAAATGAACTGAACTGAATTTGAGTTGCCTGGGAAAAAAGTTTACCTTGGACAGGTCTGAGAAACTGAACTTCAACGGTTGTTTAGTTGGTTGGTTGGTTGGTTGGTTGGTTGGTTGGTTGTTTAGTTGGTTGGTTGGTTGGATTACAAAAAACTTTTTAACAGATTTCCCAGAAACTTAGATGGAGGATGGGTCTTGGCCCAGAATAGATCCCAATAACTGGAATTTTTCTCTCTCTCTCTCTTTAACATTGTGAAATAAGCTGTTTTTCGACAGTTTTGTTAATTTCTCAGGGAATAATGCATGGATTGTGGAGGAGGTGTAATTAGGTGGCTGGCATCTATAAGATGCAGATCCTACATCTGGTGAGCTTAAAGAAGAAGAAGCATTTGAAAATGTAAACAACTGTTGTTGGGCAATAAAACCAATGATCTGTTGATCTTTACAAATCCAGATACGTAACGATAGCAGAGCTGTTAGTGGAGCAAATAAACAACAACAACAAAAAACATGTAAATCAAAAATGTAATTGAATTGTGACCTTAAACTCCAAAGTCAAAAATGAATCATGGTTGTGGAGAACTGTGACACCCATACATCCCAAAAAATGGTATTTGGGCCAACCGTAAAATATAGGGGTGTTTGTTCAGACAGACGATAAACTCAGCTTAAACACCTCCTATTTAAACTAATGTGACACAGAAAGCAATGGAAACGAGTTGTAAGGTTTTAAAAATGTTTGACAGGGTAAAAACTTTGTAACCCACTCACCACTATCTGATAAGCATATATCACATCCCACAGCACTGACAAATCAACACATCAGTGCTGACATTTAGCTGACTGAGACGACAGATGACTCAGTGATAAAAGTGAGAGATCGGCCTGCTGTACTCGCTAATTACAGAATATCACCTGTAAAACCCTTAAAAACCAAATCAGTTGAACTAAAATGATGTTTCAGTTGGAGTACTTGGCAACAACATCCATGGCTATGAAGGAACAACAGCCGCAGTCCACATTTCCAGTGCTAAAATAACAACCATCACTTAACCCGGTGATGTCTGGTCACACTGAAACCGCATGAGACATCCAGGCCCACAGTAATCCTGGTAAACAATCCACTTACATCTTGATTTTGTGTGTGTGGGTTGCAAATGAGTGCAGGGAGTGTTTCCCAGACACATTTATGACTGATCATTTCCTGTGTTTCAATTTGCTCAAGAGTGCTTCTCCTATCAACAAAGAGGACAACTATTTTCTGAATATTACTAAAGTCTCATAATGAGTTCTTCCGCTGAAGGGTCGACTCAGACAAACTGCTTCCTAATCAAGCGCTGATCGCTCGCCGACCTGCTGCATCCACTTCCATTGAGCCTGATTATCTCCATGCTGATTTCCGGCAGCGTAGCAACACTGCATGACTTCTCCATAATAAGAGATCAGTGCTGACGACTTTGACTACTAATTATAATGGAAAGGCATAAAGGCAGGAGAAAGTGAAGCCCACCGGATAACTTTCATTTGAAAGTTTTATGTGTATATTTGGCAAATCTTTTCTGTCAGTTTGGATTGGCTCCAGTCCCACACAACTTTCTGAAAGGATAAGCAGGCATAACTAATGGATGCTCAGGTTTCTCCTTTATCGCTCACAGTGGTTTGATTTTAATTACGTCTCTTGTATGATGCCCGATCAGGAGAATCACTCCACATGATCCTCATTCATTTGCTATTTATTATGGCAATGCTTCACCCCTCAGAGCAAAACCTTTTTTGACGAGGCCCAGTCCTTGTCCTGAAGGGCACACAGGACACAGCCTTGTTTCAAAGCTTCATTGCTGAGTCTTGAAAATACAGATGTAAAGCTGCCCTCACTTCACTTTGCCTCTCCATACTGTAATTTAAGTGATTTCTCATTGTTTAAAGTGATAGTTCGGGTCTTTTGCAGTAGATGACCGTCAGCCCGTCTCCACACAGTGGGAGAGCTGACGGTCATCTCCTGTAGGAAGTGATTTCTGTCGGTTGCGGCAATAACCTTTCATGTTATCGTGTTTCACTTTGCTAAGTCAATATAAAGTTTTGAGGACTGATAACATCCGTTGTATTCCGCAGATTTACACAGAAATACTTAAGATACCACAGAATCATCTGCAATGAAATAACATTGATTGCATTGGATCTCATTAATGCATAAGCATGCATTAGCTTATCACAGTGTTGGTTTGATGCGATGGTAAAGTCAATAACAGCATCTAATGAACTTCATCTCAGTACACCTAATCCACCAGGGGAAACTGTGCGTGCTTGTTTAGAGACGGATGAATGAATGAATGAAGGGTCGCATCGCATCCCGGCATCAACATTTCCTCGTACGATGCTGCGTGTTGTATCTGCTCTGCATTCAGCGTCCTCTTCCTGTCACAAAGCACAAAGTGTTCTTCAGCACAAACCAATGCCCCCCTCCCAGCAAACAGACCCACAGTCATTATGTTCCCATTAGCTGTTGCTAACGCCGCTGCTCCTAACATTATCACGCCTAAATGCTAATGTTATGACTATGATTATCATTATGTGTTCTTGGTGCTGGAAACACACACACACACCAGTGCTGGAGACCTCATTCTGTTCCCTTCCCTGCCGTGAAACAAATCAAAAACTAGTTACGCCCCTGTCTCCGGATGCCATCTCTGGAACCTCACCGCGACAATAATATCAGCTATCGATAGGAGCCGGCTGGGAAACTGTTGAGCGGGCGCACTTCGAAGCTGGAGTCAATTAGTGGGGAGGACGACCTCTTCAGATGCCCAATTATTATTCCCTCACTAAAAACCCTCTGGTTGGTGCTAGTCTGCCCTAATAGCATCTCAGCTGTGCTGCTAAGTAGAACTAATTCACATTTATGGAGGAGCATGAATGTGTGTGTGTGTGTGTGTTTGTGTGACTGTAGCACAGCCCTTCGGTTGCTAGTGGGGACTAGCATCACAGCATACAAGCTGACACGAAACTGTTTGCTTTCACAGATTGTTTTCCACTTGTTGAAACGGTTTCATGACAGTTTTCAATGTTGTAAACCAAAGACAGCCAAGTGCAGTGCAATCAGATCCTGCTGCTTCAATAATGGCAGTGCAATGACAAACAGATGTCCTTGATTGGTCACTTGCCAAACGCAATTTTCTTACTTTGTTTTTTTTCAAGTAGAGACGTGCAGAAAAAAGGCTGAGACAAGAATGTCAATAATTTCCCAACTCCTGTGAAAGCTGCAGCTGCTGCTCGGCTTTGTTTCATTAACATAGACCTACGAGAGGCACTGCGTTAACTAGTGTATTTACTGTGTGCTTTATTTCCACATTTCAAATGCAGCTAACCATATAACTACTACATGTAGCTTTAGCTTCAGTCTTTCAGCACAATACTGTAGCTGTCAAGTGCATATGTAAAAGGGAAGCCTGGTGCAACTCCAGAGGAAGCTGTGTAAAGTCTGACAAAATCCCTGAAGACTACAAGTTAAAACTACAAAAAAAATGAGGATGTGAAAGAAGTGAACATACCGGACCTCTGTGGCCCGCTCCTAGACCCTGCTTGAGGTTAGCACTCGAGGCTTCATTAGCCGCTGCTAGCATAACACAAGCAAGAGACCAACTGAGCAGTCAGGTTGCATTGTGGGTAATGTAGGTGCCAGGCTCTGTCAAGATAGAAGAATGTGTGAAATTAATTTCAGTCAGAACCATTACAATGTCAGCTGGAAATGTCAACTCACGAGCTAACAATAGCTCAAGATGCTAGGTAGCTGCAGTTGATAAATCTAGTGACAGCTGCAAAAACAGTGGTAGCTGATTCTGTCTGAAATGAAGGACCCATTTATTTAAAAAACATCAAGAATAGATGATAAATACATGGTTATCATTGTAAACTGTGACACCAGAAAACTTGAGAAGTAAAGCAACTAGTGTTGTCATGATACTCAAATTTATAACTTCGACACAATAAAAAAAAACGATATTCGTTACCACAGGGAAACATTTAAGATAAAAATTACAAGGCCTGTGTACTGCATGTTAGGCACAACGACAGGCCCATAGACCATACTCAGATATCAGCCATTTTCCTCTGACATCACACTCAGGCTGGAAAAGCTAAATGATGTACTGCTGTGTTCCAAGCAGGCCCCCAGGAAGTCTGTCGGGGTTTGAAGCCAATTTTCGTAGTGGCTGAACTGTGTAACTACAGCGTCACTTGACGCCCTGCGGCCCAAAAAAACATTTTCCCATAAACTAACATTGTGAAAGATCAGTCATTTTGAGCCATTCGATCCAATAACATTTGGAAAGTGGCACGATTAAATTATTTTATCCTCATTCAAGTAAGCCGGGCGCTAAACAGGAAGTCAGCTGGCTTGGTCTCTAGTGGACACGCACTATGGGCCACACAGTGCGGAAGAACCCCACTAATGTTATGACCAGAAGTCGAGCGTTTTTGTCTTTGTGCGCCACTGAGCAGCTTTGAATGAACGGGGCTCCACTTCGAGGGCTGTGTCCACTCGTTATAGGTCCATGGTTTCACGTTGCAAGTCGTAAAACGTAATGAATCTGAATAATCACTATCATTTCACTGCTTCCTTAATTAATTAGCCATTAATTAGGCATAATTTAATGTAAAACAACATATTCAATAAGCCATTACTGTCAATATGTACAGCTAATATTCTTTGTTTGTATATATTACTAATATTACAGTTTGATACAGATACAGGACATGATAGGAACAGTGTGGTAAATTCTGGAAGTAAAAACACAGGATGTGATCAAGCCTGCAGTCCAACATAACATGAAGGTTACGACGCAGGCGTGTCTAACCAGCCTCTTCTAGTTTATCGGTGATTCGGAAAATGAGTACTGAAACCATTTTAAATATTCAGAATTGATATGTATCGATTCATCAATATTTCAGACAAAACCAATTGCAAAACACAACTTTAATATGACTCAGCTTAGCAAACACCAAATGATAATACTAAACTCTCAGATATCTCTCTTCACCACCCAGCTGATTCAAACAGCCACGTGTGCCTGGAAAATCCCCCTCTCAGTATCTCCACTCACCTCCTCTCTCCCCCCCTAACCTCACATCTTGTTCTTTTCCCTCTCTGATCTCACACTGACAGATCTTCACTGCGCCCTTATTTTGTTAACAGTAATTGAAGAGGCATGATGTAAGTAAAATGCAGCTGTACTCCATTTGTAGTACAAATGCAAATGTGACTAACTGAAGTGCGGGGTGCACCTCTTGCTCCTGGCATTAAGATGTCTCTTCTTATTCTTTTCCAAACTATTGATGAATACGAGCTTGACAAGTGTGATTTTTTTTTTTTTTTTTTCAGAAAGGCAAAGGTAGTTCAGTGAGCCAAAGTTCATGAACCCTTATGGGTTACATGTATCAGTGTGAGTTCTCAGATCAGTCCTTCGTTTAAGACTTTATGTAGCTTTACTTAGCTTATGTTGAGCAGGTTTGAGGAAAGGCTTCACTTTCCACTTTTTCTCTCCAACTCATTAAATCCTCCCTTGGACTCCAGGCTTTATTTTGCACAAATTGCATGCTGTATCCTGTGAACAACACGGAAAACAGACAATTAAAAAAACATCTTCCAAACCGCCCCGTCCCTCTCCGCATTCTCAATCTTCTCTTCACCTTCCGCTTTCTAATAACAGTCTTAAGTTGACATTCAGTTTTTCCTGGGGCCAAACACTTCTGCTGCTGCTGTCTGCTTTCTAATTGTAATAATAATTGTGGTTCCGCCTAATCTCAGCCGGGGCTGTGACCCCGGCCCGCTGTGAACGGATTTGAGATAATGAAATAATTGCCCCAAATGCTTTTTTCCCAAACAGCCGCTGAAACCTGAACCCTCCGACGAAACGGCATCAACATTCACTCGGTCTCTATCAGCGGCATTTTCCACTTTAATTGAAATTTAGATTGTTGTTGACCCCCTGGGTGAGGTTTGGTGGACCAAGCCGAGGACAGGGAGGATAGCATGCAACTCTAATGGGGTGGGTCGGCCCGGAGAATGCCATCTATCTATCACTGGAGTGTGTGTGTTTGTGCGTGAGTGTGTGTGTCCACGGTTTCATAAAAAGAGGAAACTCAGATGATATATCTTCCCTATCGCTGCAGCCATTTCTGCATATGTATGTGTTTGTGATGATTTGTACCACACTTCACACACACACACACACATAAAGGACATGTATACCATTCGTAGCCGGCTGGGTGCATCATTTATCACGCAGGAGGCTGGTCGAGGCTCTGAAGCGAATAAATCTCAAGATAATTTCTGACTCATTCGTGATTGTCCTGCCTGTTTAGGGCAGTCTCTGTTCATGTGCTTTCCCATTCCTGGTTAACAGGACCTGAGGGACATCAGTGGTTCTCTGTGTTCGAGCATCAGTGGTTATCCTGCTATTAAACCATTACTCCATCTGCCTCCGTTTCATTTTCGGCCTCTCTGCGTCCGTTCGCGATATCTGCCTCGCTAACTAATGAGAGTGGGAAAATGCCTGTAAATGTATAAAATTACTAACAACTCGCCATATGTCTCTTTAAGCAGCCAGTTCAAGCAGCTTAAGGATTTCAACTCAGTTATCAGCGCAGAAATGAAGGTACAGCTTTCATTGTTGGAGCACGACTGAAATCTCAAATGAGTCTCCAGGTTTTGGACTGCTGGTTGGACAAAATAAGCAATTTGAAGACGTAACTTTAGTCCCTGGGAAATTGTAATGAGCATTTTTCATAATGATTTTGACACTTGTAGGACTAAACAATTGAAATATCCTGGAAACCTCAAAGAATGCTTGATAATAAATATGAAGGAACTCATTTTCATCATACTGTCCCTTTCACTGCGTCATTACTGGGAAACACCATGTTTACATTATACTCAGTTACGCTGCATGCGGATCCGATATCACTGAGTGGAATCACTGAAAACATGAAGCCACCGAGAGGATTCCTCAGAACCGGACCCATTACTGAACGACCTGCGTAATATGGAAACTCCTCCGATGGTCGGGCTTGGATCAATACTTCTGGAGAAATGAGTAAATGAGATGTCTTTGTCTTGCTCTCCCTCACACTCACAGATGCACGGCACTCAGATCCATTGTACCAGAGTTGTAGTCATAAAAGCCGCGATACAACAGCATGAATAATAGTGGCTGTGGGTCCACTTCGGGGCCACAGTGACCACAGCCTCAGGAATCAGTGTGTCTGAATTATTCAGACCGTGGAGGGATGGGAGAGTGGGAGTGAACATGCGGCTCAGGGATAAGAGGTATACAGATGACAATATAATTGCAGCAGGTAAATTATCTATATTGTCTATATCTTTCTTATCTGACCGATGAAACAACGCCGCCTTTTATTTTAATATCAGTCGAGTTATTTATGGCTACAGGGGAGCGTTCCTACTTAAAGTCAGGGCACGGCCGGAGTGATTAAAGTGAATCAGAGGGGAGAAATAAACTTTATGTGTTTATTTAAGACGATGTAATGGTCGATCACTGCACGCTAGTGATGAATATGTTTAATATTTGCCTCCAGTTGAGTCTTCCACCACAGCGCCTCAGCAGAGTAACGACCGGAGAGCTGTTTGAAGTGTTTGAAATAAGGGACAAAGAGGGAGCGTTATTCTCAAACTCCACAAAACGCTCTTCATCCGACGAGCTCCGAGCCGAACGGCATTCAGATCCCGGTTCTTACACTTTTCATCACACTAATTAAACTGACTGGGGAACAAAAGCCAGCTCAGCCCATCCAGTTCCCTTAATTGCTTTTGACGCAATGCGCAGATCGTCGATGATAAGATCCAAAGTCGCTGTTAGAATTATTGCAATTTTTAATTAGCCTTTTTTATAGAAGTCATTTTCACAAAGGCAATAAGAGAGAGACAGGGATGTTTTTTGTGACCATTGAGAGTATTCAAGTGAAGGAATGACCTCATTCAGATAGAGGAGGCAATTTCCTTATTACAATGCTCAACAATATTGCTGTATGACAGGAAGTGGAGAGGCTAAAGCAAATATGAAAACTACTGCTGGGTTTGTAACAGTTTGTCTGAAGGGCCGCCGGCAGCTTTGGTGACACGGGGTAGTAATGGATATATTACATGCTATGGAGCAGCAGGGAAGACACGTTTTTGTAGGCTAACCTGGAAGTTAGCATCGCCTTGGTTCCCTGCTGTGGGATGTTTCAGTTGTATTTTGGATCATTGCAAAAAATAAGCTCTCTGACAAAACCTGAGTTTATGATACTTAAACATTTTGTTCGGTACGAGAATCTCCTCAGATGAACACAACGAATGAGTTTGGAAGCATGAATGCAATCGGCAGAAGTATAAAGCTAACGTTAAGATATAAAGAGGATGTGAATCTTTGGTAATCTCACGATTCGATTCGATTGATTTGATTCCAATTCTTGGGTGTCCAATTCAGATTTGATTCTCGACTCAAAATCGATTCTCAATTGCATGAACAGAAAAGGGGGCACTATGTTCAGTCTTTTGCTGCAGCACACTGTGTGCTCATCCATTCACTGGTGTCCTCCATCTGCTGAAATACAACATGAAACACAACTGGAAATTAAGATAAACGATCTGCAGCCTTTTTATTTTCAAAAACGGTAACAGCATCAATGAATTAGTGAATGTGTGTATGTGGACAACAAAATAAGGGTGTGAGCTCTTCTGTGTTGTTAACGTGTTAGGTCCAGCAGTGAGAGCCTCCTCTCTGCTGCACTGTTAGCTCCGGGGGGTCCATCGTTGTACGAGACGCCGAGCGGAAGCAGAGATTTTCAGGTAAAACGCACTGAGCAGAGTTATTTTATTCACCGCAGAGTTTGTGTGTTGAACGTGTTGGATGCTGCGGTGTGTCTGTTAGCTTGTTAGCGGGTATCAGCTGGTCTCGTTTGTTACTGCTGACCCCTGCTCCGGTTCGTTACTGTTACGTCGTAACATCTCGTCAAAGCTTAATGTTCGTCTAGAAAAGGTAATTATCCAGTCATTAAATAATATAAACACTAACAACCGCAGCCTTATTTAAAGATGAGCTTCAAGATAACTCTGCGCTGTATGTTGTCCGGGTGCTGCACTGCCCTCGCTGTTTTCCTTCTGTCAACATCACATTATTAATTAACAGTTAGAAAAATTGATTTTAGACATTTGTGAATGGGAATCAAGATTCTTATTGAGTTTTTTTACCCCCTCCTTGCAATAAACGAACTACATCAACAACGTCACCACCTCTAATTCTCCTCCTAAACTACACGATACACACTTTAGTATTAACTGATCAATCTACAGGGTGTAAAGCCAGAATACTTTGCGACTAAAGCCAGAATGTAAAGATGAAGTAGTGAGTACATGAGTCTCCTGTTCCTGACAACCTCTGTCTCACTTTGCCACTTGTTAGCAACCGCCTTCTAAAAGACACGTTAACGCTAATGCGAGGGATTTACTGACACATTTCATGTCAGAACAAAACGTGAAAATCTCCTCAGCTTGTGTAAAACCACAGGCCTTATTTCAGGCGTCTAATTGAAAACCAATTTGAAAAATTAATTGACTCAGAGGCGAGGGAACCAGAAATGCAGATGCTAACACATTCCTGCAGCACTCTGTTGTGATGGGTTTAAAATCAATAGCGTTTGAAATGAACCGATGTGTTCGTGTTGGTCCCAGAGCTGGAATTATTAGTTGATTAATGGATTAACCGACTGACATAAAATGTTTCAACATCGTTTTGATAATCAGTCAATTGTTGAAGTCATTTTTCAAACAAAAACACCAAAAATTCACTGATTCTAGTGTCTCAGTTGTGGTTCTGTGACCTTATAACCGGGCTTTGGGCTGTTGGTTGGACAAAAGACGACATTTGATGACATCCACCTTAGGTACAGCCTCAGCTGGGTCACAGATCAGCTAATCTGTTCATGGCTGTTCGTCACTTCATTCACATCACATCATTTGCACTGGATTTGCTCTCTTTATGTCACGACCCTGACCCGGATTCCATTTATAAAATAATTTCATAAAACACGAGTTCAATTCATAAATGTGATCAAGCTAATTCAGTTGTGGGATCAATGTGTTTTCATTAAAGAGTGATTGTGAGTGTACTTGCTGATAAGACCTGCTGATTTGACAGCATCTTAACACGAGTATCATCACAGCCGTTTAGAAGTTTGTTTGCACACACTGTTTGTAATCCACTTTCTCGACATCACTGAAGCCTTAATTCCCGAGCAAACGAGAAATGAGGAAATGAGACAGTTGAATAATCATCGCATGAAGTTGGGCGGTCAGAGAGTCTGTGTGCGGTGGGATTAGGGGAGCGATTTAATCAGATCAGAATCTGAGACGCCTTCAGTTATCAAACAAGAAGTACGGTCCGAGGCTTCAGCTCGCCGTCCAGAACGCTGAACTAACACAGCCGAGTGCGTCCGCTGAGAAATGCAACTTACTTATTGATAAATGCTCGTCTCGGAGTTAAAAATGTAACTGTACCTAGCATTTTAGATTGAGTGCAAATTTATGTTTCATATTTGGAATAAGCTTTGCCCGAGAATTTTAATCCAAACGTTTCAGCCGGCATTCCTGAGAGGTTTGGAAATGAGATTCTGCTGTCGTGTATAATCCACTTCTATAATGACTTTCCTGTAAAAGGGATAGATAGTCTGAGCCCACGGGGGTTTGCTAAGTAACTCTGTCAGAGAGCCACAGCTACTCACCACTAACACAGCCTCTTACTATAAATACACACCGTCTGCTGAACGGCACATATCCACAGCTCTGGGTTATACAGTAAGCAGACCTCTCTCCGTGTCCTCAGTGTACAGGTGACAACACGGCAGGTTTCGAGTCGAGGCTCAAAGAAAGACTTTAATGTTTCCCCCTACAAAGCTCCATCCGTGGCACACTGCCACAGTTTTATCACGCCTGCCACTGGGTGATTAATAATGAAAATTCCATTATGAAGTCTTCATCATTTCATGAAGCCGCGCCAAGTGGTGCACAAGCTGAGAGTTTGATAAGGCAGGAGGGTTCATTTTTTTAAGCCGTCATATTATCGGAGGTAACGTTGCGCTGAGTGTCTGCTAACAAGATGCATTAACGAGCTTTAACAAGTGTAGTTAACGAGAGCCATCGGAGGGAGGCTCCTCGTTAGACTGCACTCATGTTCCATATGTAGTCTGTCCACAGCTAATGTACAGCAGGTGGGCCGTTATAGACAGCACCTTCTCCAGTATCAGGTGTACAGGTGTACAGGTACAGGTGTACAGGTACAGGTGTAAGTAATAGACCTGCTACAGTGTGACTGGATGCTACCTAAACTTCAAAAACTAGAAAATTACTTCATGAATTCAGGATCTATTACTCAGGTACCATCTGTTGTATCTGTTATTTTCTATTTTAAAGGGTCACTCCACCAGTTTCACACATTAAAGTGTGTTAACAGGTCTTGGGTAGTGTTACTGCAAATGTAAAAACAAATAGTGAAAAGTCTTCTGTGGCTCCAGAGGAAGCTGCATGTACAATAATCTGATAAATTGCCTCCAGTGAAGTCACTCCGTGGCTATGTTGCATTGTGGGTAATGTAGGCGCCAAGTTTTGATTTTGATCCTTTGTTTATAAACTGATAATAACTATATAATGAGTCCAACCATGTTATAGCAGTGCAATACTAGAGCAGTAGACTGCTTTTCAAAACCTGGTGCCGACATTACCCACAATGCAGCTCAGTCACTGAGTTATATCACTGCAGTTAATTTATCAGATTATTTGCAGCTTTGTCTGGAGCCACAAAAGACTTTATACTACTTTTTTCACATAGTAGGACTCCCAAAGACCTGTTAACACACTTTAATGTGTCAAATTGGTGCATTGAATATGAAGAACAGCAGAGCGCGATGACACGTTAACACACAGCTTTGAGTTGAAATGTTCACTAACGCTAAGCTGTTAGTCCATGTGGCTTTGATAACACATATTGAACGGGACAAAAAACATTCAGCCTGCTGTATTCCCAATGAAGCCAGTATTACAGGGTAACAGTATGAATCGGCTCTGTGTGTAAGACAACATGTTTACACTCCTTAAGCCAGCACACATTCCCTTTGCTTCTGAGGGAATCACACAAAACAACACAACACACAAGAGGAAACAGTAAACACACTGCAAATCCAGTTACAGCCCACAACAGTCATACTGTAACAACAATTAACATGAACATAACAGCATCATTCATTCCACCGCTGGTATTTTTTAACGCAGGACATGTACTTGTGTTCCTACGCTGTGGTATTGTTACTCACAGGGCTCAGTACTGGTGTTTGGTGACTGGTTTATAAGTAAACGTCCCTTTTCTGCTCAAAATACTGAAAAATGGGATCTCGGGTCCAGTTACAACAATCTGTTATAAATCTTGTTTTTCCAGTTTCACGCACCCTCCAACTGTTTGTTCATGTTACTGTCGGTGGTACATGTGATCTGCTGTGTGTAAGCTGACCTGATTTAGATGCTATGGTCCATGTATCTTTACATACATATGGCCTATAGGCTGTGCGTAAGTCGTGTGTGTGGCCCAGCGAGTGAAGCCAAACCTGAATACACACACACACACACACACACACACACACACACACACACACACACACAAACACACCAGGACACCCATGAGTCACACTGAAAGTGCAGACAGAACACAGATACACACACACACAACATATTTCAGGATTTTCAGGCCACTGACCATACATCCTGTAAGTAGAACAGCATGCGGCTATACCCTTCATTGCCCTTAGTCAGTTCCTTTGTGATCATACAGCGCAGCATACACAACATGCACTTTGCTTTACAAGGCCGCAGCCCACATTTCCTCTGTAAAGAGCCATTTACATCAGGTCGACTGCTTCACGGAGCTCCCTGTCGTTCCCACAGTCATTTGTCTCACACAGCCACACTGCTGTCAGCTGACTTTAACCCTCACTTCCTCTCCTTTGCACATCCCCCCCAGAGGCCCAGTCCATGTTGAAGTCTGCTTATGATCCTAAAATGTTTATGTTTGATATTACAGATGTGGACGTGTTTGACCGGGGCTAATATAGTCTCGTAGATCTTATCCTAATTGCCTGAGATTTGAGTGAAATTCTGCTGAGCACAGGAAAGAAAATTGTCTCTGGAAACAAACGGGGGCCCATCGTGGCTGTAGTACCAAAATAAAGTCCTGAGCAGGGCTCTCATAATATCTTCCCATCGAGGCTTGAGACAAAGCAAGGGAAAGCAAATAAGATGGACTGCCAGCGGGTAGCCATGCAGCCAGCCTCTCCGGACTGTTTGAAATGCGTAACACTTCCTGAGCCCGAGTTTCCACTCACTGAAAATAATCACCGAGGAGAGAGAAAAAAAAAAAGGCAAATGTCTGGGGTGTGTTGATTTAGCAGATTTGTTGCTGAGGTCCTCAGAAATGGCAGTGTTCAACATGAAGAGATTGTATCCCATGTCTCCTGCTGATAAAACTTTATCACTGTCAGAGGAAGCTGTGAAATCAGCGCAGGAAAAAATAAACTGATATTTTTTGCTCCTCTGGAGTTCTCACGCTCGTGTGTCCACTTCTGCAGAGGTCAAAATGCAAACACTTAGCCTCTGTGCATCTTTTATAAAGGGACACTCTGCTAATGCTACACATCGCTGTCAGTCCACACGCTGTGAATGAGCCCGTGAGAACAGTCGCGTACGTCTTTCTAAAGCCGTCAGGTTATCTCTGTTTGGGTTTTAGCCTTACAATTTTAAAAGATACCGATGAGTTGCATTGTGGGAAATGTAGGATCTGGCATTTTTGGAGCTTATCAGAAAAACAAACCACGTAGGTTGAAAGCAGCTTATAACGACCGACACAACACATCCACATGAGGAATAAAAAGTTCATTTAACAGCACTTATCAAAACTAAACAAAAGTGCTTTACGACAAAAACATACACACACAATAATAAAACACAGTAATGTATACATAAACAGGCTGGCATGAGGAATAAAAGAGGAATTAAACAATATATGATTAAAAACCGCAAATAAAACACTGAGGATAAAATGTAAAAGCAATGGGTGAATTAAAACCAATAATAGAGCAGGGCAGGACTTACTGTAAGTGCACAATGTCAAGCATGAAGAATAATGTAACTCAATAGTAATAGTTTCAAAACTGACCAAAACATGTTATCTAGTTAAACATCAACAAGAAAGTGGGAGGTGAAGCTGGTGCTCGATGTTGGGTACAAAGACTTTGTGCTTGCTGAACTGAATTGCCAAGAACATTCCTGTCTTTGTTGTTGCTTGTTTGTCTGATTCCCACAAAATGTTGCTTCAAAGACCCATAAAAACAAATTAATTTGGTGTAGAAATCTCATTTTAGCGGCTCATTTTTTGGACTGTGGATGAGAAGAGAAAGAATACTTAATGAGCAGAAGAAATGTGGGTGCTTCGGTTTCATGGCTCCATGTTCAGGGGCTGGATTGTCCTGCATGGGTGATAAAAACCTGCAAAAGCTGAGACAGAAACACACATTTTGAAAGTAAAATGTGAATCTAAAGAGGCATTTGAGGTTCAAGTATACTTCCTTAATCTCTGAATGATGGTATTCTTATTTAACGACCAGTGTCAGCAGTGTTTGACTGCGTTGTATTCCACAAGCTGATATAAGAAAAATAATATCATCGAGGTTGAAGGAAGAAAGAAAGAAGCTGAGTTATTAAAATGAAACAGACCTACGTTGTATTTGTGCAGTGGAAAGGCAGCGATCTGTCTCAGGCTGAGAAAAATAACAATAAGGTTTCTTTGGCAGGTGTTTGGCAGTTGACAGTTGGTGCATAGTAACGGCCCCACTAGCCTCTCCATTTTCAAATCACATACATCTTTGTGAAGGGTGGATATCAATCAGAGAGAAAGCTCTCCGCTCCCACTCTGGAATCTGGCTAAAAAACAGTTCATAACGTCTGGGTCAAGAAGCCGGCGGAAAATCCATCAGGGGGAGGAAGCACAGAGGACAAAGGTGATGATGCAGAAAGTGAGATTTAAAAGTTTTCGGGCAAATCGCTGTTGAGTCTCACTTTTCTTTTCTTTTTTTTTTTTTTGAATAAGCACGAGATGGAGGAAGTTTTCAAGCCCAATTCGTTCTAATCGAGAAGTAGACAGGTATCGACTGGTCCTCTAAAGACTGAAAAACACAAACAACCCGAGAAAAGGAGCCTCCGGATAAACAAAGACGTTTCAAAAAAAATAAAAACTATTCTCAAAATCCAAACATATCATTCATAGTTATCCATACATCCATGCCGGGCTCCAGGGCTCATAACTGCTCCTGGTGAAAGAGACTGGGGAAGGGGGGATCGCTCTCTGCAGCTGACCAATCAATGGTGTGATTAATGGAGCTAATTTTACCTGGACGCCGCGGATCATTACTTCCTGCTCTCCATCTCCTCCTTCCTCCTGTCTATATGGAAGTCAGCGTGGATAATGTGTTTGCTTCGCTAATGAGAGTCCCGCAGAGACACAGAGGACGGTGGAGGGTAAAGCCACGGACGACAAGTCATCTGGGACTGCAGCCCGGCACGCAGAGATGCTATCGGCAGCAGCCGCTGAAAGCACGGGCGCCGGCTTACGCAGTCGTGACCTTCTCCACAGTGTTCGCCGCTGACAGTGTGTTGACTTGAAATGTTATCCCGCATACCTGTCTCGTCACAATATTTCATTAGTCTGGTAAAAAATGTTTCAGGTGGTTTTTTTCACCAATTACAAGAGAGATGAAATGCAGGTAATCATCAGCTTTACTACAGACAGTCGATTTCAAATATGAGTATTGTTGTCACATGCTGTTTTTATGTGAAGTGAAGTGGCTCTCTCCCCGTTCATTTAGACTGGGCCCTCTCGTTAGATCAAAAATAACTGCGAGACTTTCCCAGAAGGACTTCGGTTGTGTTTGCTCTGCTCATCTCAAACAACACATCCTGAACGCAACGACAACACTGGCAGCTTCACTTGGTTTTACAGCACTATGAGTCCTTGATTTCAGACGAGCAGGCTTTTCATTTCTACACATCAGTTTAGTCTAACTAACCTCCCAAGACTTGGTTGAAAATGAAGGTACCTATAACAGCTGGCTTGTTTTAAATCAATTCCCGGCTAAAATGGTCTTAAATATATGATTGTAGCTTGACGGCTACATAAGAGATATTTTTGGTGAAAGACTGAAGACCAAACCTGCTCGTTCATCCTCACAAGTGTGATGGGAAATGCAAGATCAGTTAGGTTACGGTACCCACTACTGTAGGTAGTAGTTTCAACTAATTAGCTGGACATAGCTGGACTAATGTTTGCAGCTCAGCCTACGTTAGAGCAGACTAAACACACAGTTTCATCCATTCCTCACACATCTTTGTCGTCTGTTTGATTGTTGAAAGTCAAAGACAAAAAGACCGTGGGATACTCTGTACTCTTCCTATCACGCCACTTTAACCTGACAGGCTCGCTATACTATGATGAATGGCTAGTGTAATGCCTGATGCCGCAAAACACATACAGCAGAAATCATGAGATGCAACCTCAGTTTTGTGCCAGAAAATAGCTTTTTTTATCATTATAATCTACTTGCAGTATTACATGTTTGTCTCTGTAGGATGAGAAATGTTTTAGAGCTTTTCTCTTGTGAAGCTCTTCTAAAACATAATGGGCTGTGGTTGAGATAAGGTCACAGAAAAAGCAGAGGCTGGTTTTTCCCGAGCCAATGCAAAGTCAATATTTTGGACATTTTTATGCAACAGCAACAATGAAAAGCGTCTTTTGTTGACCTCAACCATGAGCTCAATTTCACAGGAGGACAGGGTGGTATGTGTGATGCCTTTCTCTGTGAATTTAAGATGCCTGGCTGCAAAGGCCACCTGGGACCAAGGTTTGAAATATGACTAAAAACAAGGAACCTCCTGGGGCTGCTTTCTGAGGACGACCCCTACAAAATATGAACTTGTGACCCGTGTAGGAGAAAAGAAAAAATAAGCCCACAGGGGCTTGTACAATAGATGGTGAAGCTGACAACATGAGTCAACTGAGCTCTATACTCCATCAACTGTTGACCTACAGGATTGTGTCCCTTCAGTCTGTATCTTTCTGTTGTCTAAATCATCATTTAAGGGGTCAGTTTACCAAAAAACACATCGTTCCACCAGAGAGATGGGGCCACTGGGTGACAATGTGTTAGCTGCACTTTCTGCAGAGAGAAATTTACTTTTTGTAAATGTGATTTTTCAAAACTATCTTCAGTCACGCTGGCAGCGTGCCTCTAGGGAAGGCAGTGTCAATTGGTTGAACCATCCCTTCAGTCCAGGCTGAAATATTTCAACAAATATTGAATGGATTGACAGGAAATCTGGGATGACATGACACTCGTGGTCCCTGGAGGATGGATCCTGATAATATCGTGACCAGACTTTTCCTCTAGTGCCACTATGAGGTTGACATTTGTGATTGTGAGTAAACTGTCTGCACCACTGTTGGATTGATTTCTATGAAATTCGGCTCAGACATTCACGTCTTCTTCAAGATGAATTGTAATAACTTTGCTGATCTTTTACTTTCTCATCTAGCACCGTCATCAGGTCTAAAACTTTCATTCTTCCATACTTAAGTCTGTCACCAAACGCATGTGGTACTAATGACATTCAGATCAGCCTCAGCTGTACTTTGTGTTTCATGTTAATAAGCAAATATTGGCATGTTAACATGCAAAACAAAGATGGTGAACGGGGAACATTGTAACATTCGGGCCTGATAAACATTGGACTGTTAGCATGTTGGCACCAATTCAAGTCAACTCTCAGTGAATTCAGCACTCACCAAAGACTTCAGTTCTCTCTCTTCTTTTCCCCTTTTCTCTCTTAAAGTAAGGTACATTTCCCCTCCAGCTCCAGTCGGCAGTCAACATTACAGTGCTACATAGGCACCTGACAACAGAGGTCACCTCCGCATATTGCTGCTGCAGTCAGGTTGATAAACAGGGGTGAAGATAAATCCTTTTACCGTCAGGAGGAGTGTTTTCTACTCTGCACCTGACCCTGTAAATAATCCAGCACCTCTAAAATCATGCTTTTTCTTTCCGTTCTCACTTTGTAATAGTAGGTTGCAGTTGCAATAACAGTTAGCTAGCTAGATAGCTACTACCACAGTGTGACTACTGCTCATTAATTTACACTATTCAAAATGAGTTACACGTAGGGATATTGGGATATGGGTGCATATGTGCATGCAATAAAAGTCAAATGAAATGTGTTGTGCTTTTTCCTAGTTGTTATGATGTTGGTAGCAGGCTAAAGCTTGCAGAGGTCTGCAGAGGGAGCAATAATGGAGCTTTTATAGGTGAAGTCAGTCAGTATCAGTATGTAACGGATGAGCAGATGGTTCTGACATTCTTTATCCCACAGTCTATAATACCTTAATCTACACAGTAAGATAATGCCTGCAGCTCCAACCTCATCAGCCTGATTGTAGGATGTGTGGTTAAGTGCCCTCGGTACCATTAAACCCAAAATTCTTACAAGATGCGACAGGGAGCGAGTGAAAGTAAAGAAAAGAACTATTTCTTTGCTGCATTTAAGTCAGTTCTGTGCTGAACCTCCTTTCCTTTGTATCTCAGTCCATCAGCCCCATACCACTGAAGTTAATGATGTGAACATAACAGCGGCGTAGCGGAGACAGCTGGAGAATCAGAGACTAGAAAGCTTTCAGTCAAAACATGGTGGGAAACCTAAACAAAATGTCAGCAATTAGACAAAAAGAGTCTCATACTGTAACAACAGGGCAGAAATACTTTCAACAAAAGCATAATGTGTCTCATTTGAGCGTCTGGAATGTGCAATATGCCCTGGGTATGTTTTCATATGCATGTAGGTGTTATTCTAAGCAGATTTCAGCAAGAAGGTGCATGACCGAAAACCCATTTGGAACCAATGATGGAAATGAAAGAAATTGGAAACAGATTACGAGCTTGTCTGGTCCGAGGCAGCCCGATCAAAGCCAGCAGACACACAAATGGGTATTTCTGTTCTGTAGATGTGGAGCCGGTGTGCTGCAGCAGAGAGGTACCATCGATTTGTTCGTTGAGTGTCTTTCTACATGTCGCTGTGTTAGAAACTTCAGAGTTTCACTGAAATCTCCCGTCCGCACAGGGGTGGTGGTTTTATTGCTGCGGAAATATGAAGATTAGTCTATTCTGTGGTGTGTGGAGGGATGCTCTCTGACTCTGAATGGACTAGAGGGAGATTGGAAGATGGCTTTCATTCGTCACACTACACAGAGTGACAGTAACTATTCTGTTTCACTCACGGCACGGCTCTGGTCACCTCTTTGGGAAATGATACAGGATTTCTTCATGGATGTGGGAGGAATGACATGATAGGCTACAGCATATTCTGTAGGGATACGTTCAGAAAAGAAACCCTGGTGTTTCCTTGATCATATGTAGCTTTTACCCTGTCAAACTGTCATGTCACGACTGAGTAGCCTTGACTTTATTCCTGCAGGGAATGGCTAAGGGTCACGACCGTGCATGCATGAACACCGGGACGAACAAGACAAGGATGCAGGTTAACATCTTTTAAAATGTATTTATTGGTCGACAGAGCGGAGATTTGAGACGGACCGCAACAGAGGAATGATGAAAAGAGACATTCAAGTGGAAAAAAATGGTACAAAAACAAATGACATGTTCCTCAGTGGGTTTTATCGGTGTGCCTCTCCAAACTTAATGACATGTCAGTTGAGTGTTCGCCAGGCCCGTTGTCCACAGTGGTGATGCCTGTCAAGACATCTTTTAATCAATGAGTACTTCATTACCGTCATAAATAAACAAAAGCCAGCTTCTCATTTCGGTGAAAGTTCGCTTCAACAGCTGTAGCAAGCAGATTTGATTAGCTAGTTAGCTAATTAAGCTAGTTCCATTAAATGGTCGAGGAAGCTGTTTATATGTTTCCAATTTACGTGTTACAAGAATTGTGGAAAAAAGGTCTTAAGTAGAAGCATTATGAGGAAAAAAGTTGAATTAGGCTAATTTTATTCTAGCACAACCTTGTTTAGCTTCTCAGCGTACATACAAGAGGTTAGATTTATGCTTTATTGTTTTCATTTTTAGACATATTTCACTTTGAATGTTAAGAAGCTTTCAGGACAAGGGCTAACTGATTTGTTGGGTAACTGTAATGCTTCAGTGTAGGATAAATCCAAGAAAGAACAGGACATAGCAGCTAACGTTAGCTTAAACTTTGCATCCAAGACCAGCTTCCACAGAGAGGAAACACTGCACAGTAAATGAAACCCCATACACCAAGCGTAGCACCCAAAACTTAATTAACCTTGTGGGTTAATAATGTTCTACTTGGCTCCGCAATGCTCAACTACAGCAGGTAGGCGGGAAGCTGGTTGCTGGACGAGCTAACGATGTTAAAGAGAACAATGACAGATTTACCTCTCAAAGTTCATAGTAATTTTTGAAACAATGGCTCCTTGATTTCAAATAGAAGTAAACAAAACCTGGCTTCTCATTTTTAGCTGGCGACCATTTTGTCTCCTGAAATGATGAAGCAGATTTGATCAGCTAGCTAGATAATTGAACCAATGTGAGTTCCATGACATGATTGAAGGTGTTTGCGATGTTTCTAGTTGACTTGTTTGAAAAAGAGAACCCTGTTAAAAGGGTCTCAAGTCCAAATAATGGGGGGAAAAGTAAGATGAGACTATTTAACCTACAAAAGCATATTTAGCTGCTTAGCATAGCCTACATACAAGAGGTAAGATTCATGCTTGAGTGTGTTTTTAGACATTTATCACTTTTAATGTTGCAGTTGATGTTACTAACTGATGTGTTTGATAAATGTTAAATAATTTTACGTAGCTAACGTTAGCTTAAACTTTGCGACCAAAACTAATCTACCTAGCTGGTTAACGATGTTCTCCGTGGCTTTTACTTACTACTGCAGATTGATAGTATGCTAGTTGGCCAGACAAGCTAACGATTGGAACGAGTTTGGAAACTAAAAAAACACCAAACACTCTTTAAATACAGTATCGATCTTTTGCTTTCGTTTGACAGGCCTGGGGCTTCGCGAACACTCAATTTTGACAATGAGTGAGCTGAGAAGGAGATGCTGAGATGTCACATTACTCACATTAAACGTCATCAAACTGATGTAATGATCCAACAAACACAGAAAAGAAAGTGGCAAGAGGAGACAAGCCGAGTTACAATGCTACCTCTGAATACTGATGTTCCACTGCCCACCCCCCGCTGCAAAAGACAGTACAAGTAAGCAACCATTAATCTCCGTATGTGTTGCCTATATATGCTTGAACCTATTTCATCCGGGCCATGGCAACAGATTGACCCCTGCCGACCTTCAGCAAGCTCCTTTCCGCTGCTTCGCCGTGCCGCGCTAATAACCACCACTTGGATATATGGTCCTTAACCTAGGAGGGGCCATTAAGCAGTGCACCGTAAGGACTTGGTTAAATGAAAATGTATTACTTTGCTTCCCGTTGTAATCACTCAAGTTTTGAGCCAATGACAGCAGGAGGAGGAGGAGGGCTGACGAAAATAGCACCGTGGAACAACAGCCCTGACCAGCGTAGGTCAGTTTAGCACCAATATTTTAGCCTGGCAGTCACAAAAGAGGCTGCCAGGCCCACAGGGGTTTGTCGGGGCTCCAGTTGTGAGGCTGACACGCACTCACACACACACACACACACACACACACACACACACACACTCAAAGTCCAGAAAGCATGCACAGGATGAAGATACAGAAAGAGATTCACTTATAATAAGCCCAACAGAGACTGAGACACAGATACGCCTAGACAGGCAAAGCAACGTGGGTTTTTGTGGACCAACTTATTGCATTAACACCCACCGCATACACCGAAAAAGAAAAAAAAAAGAGTCCTGACTGGCTTTTACTGCACTAAACAGCTTGTATTACTGCTACAGGCCTGGTAAATACAGCTCCCACATCTGTGGGGAAGGGAGAACACAAATAGGCACATGGACACAGACACTCCAAGTCTGTATTTACAGAGATGGAGTGGGACGAGACAATGAGTTACAGCCTCAGGAAAAAGCACCCATCTAAACATAGCTGAGCATATAATGCCTTTGTCTAAAAGCAGAGAGGCAATTTCACCACTGAACAGTCCTGTGATGAGACCCAATGAAGTGTTATTCCTACGAGTGTAATTTCATCACACACACACACAGACTCGGTGACCGCAGTCAGTAAACTGGTTTGACTTGCACCTTCTTTGTTGTCAGTAACTGTATGTTGTTAAATGTGTCCCAGCAAAGCTAGAATAAACACTAGGCGGGCCGTCGACGGCTCCTGTTTCACATTCAATACGCAATAAATGCCAGCACTCCAGCGCTGGGATCGTACATCTAAAGTGCTGATTTTTATCACGCCACCCAAAAATAAAGCTCACATAATAGCAAAGTGAGCTGAGCTCTCAGGCCCGGATCAACACGTACATCGTTTCCTCTAAATCAAATGCTACTTTTTTATCATTCTTTCCTGCTGCTGGCTGAGTTTATCTCTGGAGGTCAGAGTTCACTATAATTTTAGCCTTTTGTACTAAATGTCAGTGGCCCTAGACTGTAGGACACACTGGCTCCAGCAACGATCCTAGTTGCTTCAAGTTCACCTACAATTATTTAGTCATCTGTTTTTGCAATCAAAATTAATATCAATTTGGTGTTTAACTGCACTGTAAATAGTTTTATCATTAAAAGAAAAAATCTGAGATGCTACTTTTCATATCTTCCAGCTGGACGCTGTCTTTCTTTGATTGGCAGGCTGAGCCCTGGCAGGATACAGACAAGACAAACCTGGGCTGTAGTCCCTGTCACAGGCAGACAGCGTGTTGTTAGTTGTGTTAAGGACCAACGACCACCTCAGCAATTTAGGACGTGGATGAAATTTGCAGGTACATTTACTGACGTTAGCAGTGCACTTTTCCCAAGTGAATGTTTCTTTGGTAGCTTGTTCAACAAGCTGACGTCCAGGCCAAGACAAGTGTAATCGTGTTTGTAAGTTAGATAAGACAGAAGCTTAAAGCAGTGAATGTAATGTTGTTACACAAGTCTGTGGCTCTTGTTTCGTGTAGCAGGATGCTTTCTGGCTCACAGTGACTATAAGGTCTCCATCTACGTAGACAGATATTAGACGGTATTCTGTCAAATTAATGCAAATCTGGGGGATGCCATCATAAAAACAATTCTGATTTCTTTTTTGCCAAAGGAGAACAAAGGACAAGTGAAGTTTAGTACAGATATCCATAGTGATCACCTGACTTTTACTCCAGTGTCGTCATCAGGTAAAACGCTCTTTGTCATCAGTGCCAACAAATGTTAACATGCATGTAGTGAACATGAAGTTGGCATTAAACTTGTACAACATCAGTGTTTTAAGCATTGTCATTGTTAGCATGTTAGCATGCTGACATTAGCATTTAGCTAAATGCTATCGTACATGTGTTGAACCACTGCGGGGCATATTTTGTGGTGTCATGGAGATTAGTATTGTACTTATCAAATTAATTATTTAGAAAATATTGGATCAAGTACTGAGCCAGGCTGGTAAATGGTGACCCATATTTTACAGTACTTACTGTACATACTTTTTAATTAATAATTAAAAATAAAATGTATATATTTAAGCTACTTTTGATACCTTAAAAGGTGCAATATGTAAGAATTGGATACCTGTCAAATTCATACTCAAAACAATAAGGAGGCACCATATTCCAGAGTAACTGCTTACTGCCGCTAACTGTAGCCGCCCTTAGCTAGTTAGCTCAGTTAGCCATGCAGCTAGCAGTTCAGACTGGGACCAGGGGAGTGTTATTGTTTACAGTGCTAGCACAGGAGCTTTGGACGGGATGGGCTCGTTAGCTCGTTAGCATGCTAACATTAGATATTTCTGCAGCACAATACATAGACTTCATGTCAAACTGCTATTTCATTTTTGAATGTTTTCAACTAAAATTCATAACATTTTGCCCCTTTAATTACATAAATTGCCAGTAATTACTTTTGATACTAAAGTACATTTAATATCAGATACTTAAAAGACTTTTACTGAACTGTTTGTACTATTTCTGTAAGTGACTTTCATTTTACCAAAGTAAATATTTTAACATGAAATCTTTACTTTTACTAAAGTACTACTTTGAAGTACTCAACATGAATTCTGGGTGTTCAAATACCAACTTTTTTCAAAGTTTCAAAACACAACATTATCTTCCTGACTGCATTCAAACCGACTGACCACCACATTTATTCGTTTGGCCACATACTGAGGACGTAAAGAGGAAGGAAGAAATCTTTTTGGGCGTTTGTGCCAGGCGAGCACAGATGTTACTCACATCACCTAAGAGTTGGAGATGACGGACGACTACAAACTCAGCAAGATCAGACGTGTGGGACACAGATGCACAAACAGCTCGGATACATGCAGGTGAAAAGATGAGCAGAGTTCGAAGGCAGCGCTTAATCATATATTGATCAATTTATTCATTCTGTCAGGACACATTTCCTCGTTGTCCCATAGTCTTACACAAAGAAGTCATGGTGAGATGTCCAATTTGTTTTAACCAGAAAACAGGAAAGAAAGGAAAAAACCAGTATGTGATCATGAAAACAGACACACATTCAAAGACGCTCGCCGTGACAGCGAGGACACTACATGTTTGCTAATGGTTGGTTGCTTTGTAGAGGCCAATTTAAATTGCCACAGATCTTCCAAAGATCTCCCAATTGTACCACTTGAATCTTTTAAAGTTTTTTCTTAGATGTAGTTGTACCTGGAGGTTAGGGGAGGGGAGGGGTACACTTAAAATGTACAAAAATAAATGCAAACAGTATTTTTTAAGAGTAAACTTCCTCCTCAGCTTTTTGAGGGGTTTCCAAAGCCACGTTGAGCAGAACCGGTTGGATGTACAGTATGTAAATGCTTGCATGCACGTTGACACAGGCACTGATCTTGACTTGGTGTCTCACTTTGTGGGTCCTCAGTCAGGAGACAAGAGCATTCTGGGAACTGTGAGCTCTCTCAAACAAGGCAGTCAACAGGATTCTTTTAAAAAATGGTCAGATAACCATACAGAATGACCATTTTGGATGCACACTTCTTTAAAATGAGGGGAATATGGGCCAAGGACAAAAAAATTAACAACAGCAAATCCATTAAAAGACTTCCAGGCTTGTTATTAGCCTGATTTCTGTTGTACGGAAATGATAAAAGTAACAGTAACAAATATCTTAACACACAAAAATAGTGGCTTGACTCCAGAACCTTCCGACATCTTTTTACGATACAATACATTACTCTCATTACAGGCTGACCCTACTGTATGTTTTTTGTCCAGAATGGCTCAGCAAGCCAGTGCTGAGAATTCTGGGTAACGTAATAAAATCCAGAAAAACCAATCACAGGAAGCTCACAACAAGCTTCTGTTACAATAAACAAACAAACAGAAACAAAAGCGGTATACAAATTAAAAAAAACAACAACTCCAAGAACAGCAAAACCAAGCACAAGTAGTATGATCTATAATTAAGGCGAGTTAAAATATTGCAGAATAATTTGGCCCCTGTGTCTCAGACAGACTGCCACAACAGTCAGAGCTCCCCGACTCTTAATCGCTGCAAGGATCCAGAGAAGAGAAGGAAGGATGAACTGAAATGAGGACAACAAAAGAAAAAGAAAGCCAAAAAAGTGATCCTCTTTGGAGAGAAATTGATTTTATTTGGTTTCGTTTGGTCTCTTCCTCAGAAGCGTGTTAAAGGGAACAGTGAGGACCTCCTTTCTTAGAAGTATTCAAATCAAAAAATTAAAAAAGGGGGGAGAAAAGAACAGAAACGGGACTGAAGACTGGTAATGTGATTAACTCGTGTTTATCTGAGACTGTATATCTTTTGAGCGCAGTATGAAGGGGGGGCACCGAGATCAGAAAATATAAAACTGTTGTTTAATCAACAACCTGATATGACAGATGACAATGAAGTGCCCTGTGAGAAGAGTGCTTGTCCCCCTGAAAGTCCTCCTGATTAAGGGCAGTTGGGCGAAGAAATGAAAGAGGAATGGGACAGGAAGTCAAGTTTCTGAGATACAAAGTGATGCCGACCCTCCTGTTTGTTTTGACTGGGTTTGAAGGTCATTTCAGGCAAAGATCCCCCACAAATTGTCCCTCTGCTCCCCTGTTTGTTAAAAAGGCTGGGGGGCTAGCGGAGTCATTTTAAGTCCTGGGGTCACCTTATGTTTGAGGGGCCGCCGGCGGGCTGTTTCTGCGGGTCTGATCGAAGGTATCAGACGACCCAAAAGGAGGAGGCGTGGCTGTGTGTTTTCACGAAAGTTGTCCAAAGTCCACTGTCCTCCTCTGTGAAGGTGGGGGCTATCATCCTGTTTTCCCCCGTGTCTTGTGCTGCCCCACCTTCTCGCCTCTTTCCGATGTTTCAGACCCATTCCTGCATGGAGCGTTTGCAGTACAGTATGTGGCGTGGCGTACCCTTCCTCTTGAACTGCACCACGGTGTAGATCAACACCAGCAGGCACAGTGCCAGCACGCAGGGGATGACGATGGCGATGGCCTTCACCGTGTTCGCCTCGTTGTCCAGCTCGATCACCACGTCTGAGTTGCCGTCATCGGCCGGCGGCCGGGCGGGGTCGATGGGCGTCAGCTCGCAGCCCATGAAGTCCTTGAGGATGGAGCGGGGGTAGCCCGGCTCCACTCGGAGGAACTGGTTGTTGAACTTCCAGTACTCCTTCCCCTTGTAGAAATAGGTGAAACCTGAGGAAGAAACAGAAACCTGTAAGTACGTTGTTGAAGAGTCTGTTGCACATGTAACCACACCCATCAGAGACACCTCGGTGTGTCGGCCATAGATCTATATAGAAGAACTAGATGGTGAATGCAAAGATGGTGCCAGGCAAGTAGAGCCGCTCGCCTGGCACAAACGCCCAAGAAGTTCTCTAGCTTCAAAGGTTAACTTCCTCATTATGTGGCCAACCGAATAAACATCACTTTCCTCGGCTTGGGTAAGGCTTTACAAATGTAAATGTAATGTAACACCGCCATGGATCCAAAATGTTTAACAGAAAGAGTCATAATTGACCTTGTTTGCCATCCAAGGTGTCCAATCAACAGTTTTACAGAGGTCTCTTTTATAATGGTGCTCTATGGGGAAAAGGCTATAACGGCCACAGGGGTGTTTTTTCACTACAATGCCACAAGTGGCCGGTGGGCAAAATTGGAAGCAAGGCTGAGTGGCGCCATTGTTTCCAGGTGTATAATACAGTAATGGCACTGACGCAGCCTGGAGTACAGCCCTTTGTCACCGCAGCAGTTTAAACCACTGGAAGTCAACAACAACCATCTTCAGCTGCTCTTTCAAAACTATAAATACAGTTGAGATTAGCAAAAGGGTCGACTGAACAACAAGCCATCACATCATTTTTTAAGATAATCATATGTTTTGTGTGTAAAAAAGAAGAAAAGCTGTCAAAAAAATGGAGTAAAAAGTACAAAATTGCCCTGAAATGAAGCAAAGTAGAAGTATTGGAAATATGGAAAAATGTACAAGTACTTTGTAGAATTATAAATTGTACTTTAGATCAGTACTAGTAAATAAACTAAACATCACTATCCACCACTGATCTTGGTGAAGGAGCCAATTCAGTACTTTTGGTTTCCAAAACACATTTCAATAATTAAAAACATACTAAAATCACTTGATTGACTTCTGGCGAGCAGTGAGTCTGTGTTTAAGGGTTTTCATAAGTCTGCCAAGCAGGGCAAAGTTCAGCTCACTATAAACTCAGAGGGAGTATTTTCTTTTTAATTAAAATATTGAACAGACTCTGCCTTGGGACGGCTGCCTTTCCCATCATCAGGAAACACGATTTGAATTGAAATCGAAGTGATGATAACCTGCCAGAGAGGTAAAAACAAGCGCAGCTCAAACAACTGAGTGTGCTGCTCTGCTGCTGAGCAATTGTTTCCGTTTCAGCTCAGTTGTTCAGCTGAGACGTCCCCGACTGTCCCTCAGGACTAATTATATCTGGTCATAGAAAAGAAAAACACAGCCAACCAGGAGCCAAACCCCACAGCTAATATCACACAACAGCACAACAAATGTCATGGAGAAGCAAGCTGCTGTGGTGCTTTTCAAACCATAAGAGTGGCAGTTTTTTGTCACAGGGATGTGGAGGCAATTGTCCCGGTGTCACGCAAATCCAGAAGTCTATTTACACAGTGAGTCAGTGTTCATTTTGTGATGAAAAATTGGGGGTTATTTCACTGGGTCCCTCTGTGTTTGTGTCAGGAGCAATGAACGTGGTGACAGAAGCAGAAAAAAATATTATGTCCCCTATCCAACACAGATACACCCATTACACACAACGTTTTGACAATGAATAAATTCTAACAATGACAAGTTTGAAAGGCATAAAAATAGTTGTGAAATTACATTTTAGAGTCTTTATATGACATGTTTTCAGTGCTGTGATAATAAGTTATTGTGAAACTGCTGTGTCTATTCGGGTTGACACTAAACTTCGCCGCCTCCTGCAAGTCACTGGCTCCGAAATGCGAGTTGGGGAAAATATATGCTGTGTAAAACTGAGTATGACAGCCTGGCTGAATTCTCCAGCTCTCTTCTTCCTCGCTGGACCCTTTTACACTTTGTTTTCTCGCCATTTATTATTCATGCACGCTCTTCCTGGGGAAAATAAGAGGGAGGGAAAGCTTGGATTTTGCAGTCAGATGTTTGAGATGGCTATTGTAGGAGCCGGGGCTTCTTAAATCACTTGTTAGGTGAAGATGTTTCTGGTGAGGAAGTGAGGAGGCACAGGACGGAAAAGATTCATCTGGGGAGCATTGCTTTGCACATGTCTGCTCGTCTAACACTGTCAGACAAAAACTTTGTTTTTACAGGATGTGACTATATCAAAGTCTTCTGATTAAATTAAATTCCTATCTATGTAATCATCCATTACTATTGCTGGTTATTGGTGTTTTTTAAGGCCAGCTGTCTGTGTGCCTACAACTGACATCTTATGAGCAGAAGGAAATCACTTGATCATGAAATTACTGTCTTTCTATCCAAGAGAAGATTGGCCAGGCAGTAGTTAGCTTAGCCAAATAATTAGCTTAGCATAAAGATTAGAGGCAGGGTGAAATAGGCCTAGTTTGGCTCTGTCCACAGAAAGCTTGACAAAAGAACATGCTGTATCTCTTACATTGTGTCTTTTATGGGGAGTTACATGACTATACGTATTTTTTTTTCAAAAACAGGAACAAGGAGCAGTGAGTTCCTGGAGAGTTTTTTTTTCCAGATGTGAGATTTTGTACAGATTAAACAAGTGTTAATTAGTGAGGTTCATATTTGCTCATTTTTAAAACTGTGGAATGAGCCAAGGTAGCCATCTCTCCCTGCTTCTAGACTTTATGCTAAGCTAAGCTAGGCTAATTGCCTCCCTGCCCTAGCTTTTTTACTCTGCAAACAAGCATGTGTGGTATCAATCTTCTCATCAAACTCTGGGCAAAAAAAGTTAGCCAATAATTGCCCAAAATATATTTTTTTATCTAGTTTCTTAAAAAGAAGCACAGACAGTTTGGATGGGTCTTATGAGAGACATAAACAGTTGTGAAGTTAACAGGTAGTTTGCTTCATGAGGAGGCACAGTCTGGTCTTTAAAAGCCAACCAGTTACAGTCTGAGCAACATGTGGTTATGAAGGCCTCGAAACACAAGCCAGTCTGCACACAACGCCTTCCAATCTCTCATTTAGAGTTCAGTTGACAACCGTGATCAGCTGAAGAATTATAAAAAATCTTGGAGGATCTTCTTTCCAACCTGGCAGCAGCTTCTGCCACAGTCTCTCCTACACTGAACACAAATGATCTGTTATATAGAGACAGAACGGTCCAGGTGAAGCAACAGATAGATGTGTTTGCTTCAACTTACTGTAATTTAAAGAGCGGGAGAGCGAGAGAGAGAGAGAGGTGAGGGAGGGTGAGAGGTGAGACAGCCTGAGCTATTGTGGGTGAGAGCCAGGTCAGCATCGCCCTGAGGCCCCTGCTCCGAAACGTGTAGCCTCACACGCATCATCATCGGGAGCAGCAGCACACTCGATTATGGCTGGTAATCTGGGTCAATGTTATGAGCGCACACTGTCTACGTGAACAACAAGCCCGCCAAATAAACGCAGGCTGACACATATATGAGCAGAAATACATGTGATGCACACAAACACCCATCATCCCCTTGGATATAAATCCACCCTTCATGCTCGGATAGATGCCCGCTCCACCTGGCCTCACCGACAAACATGCACGGCTACGGATCTAGCAGGAGATCTGCGGGACAGATGGCCCGAGCGCTCAGCACCACCTGCCCTGCTTTTTCCAACCCGGGCGGTGCCAAGACCAGGCCCAAACCCACCTGGCACGATACATCCAATGGGAAAAGCGATTTCGCTCTTCACACTATCTGACAGGCCAATGGGTGAGCTCTTTGAGATTTCTAAATCCTGCCTCTTCACCCTTGGCGAGGGCCCACTGGCTTAAACCGGAATGAGCGCCCAGCGGTGGTCTTGTCCTTTTCTGCTTTCCACAAGCCTGCTCCAACTGGGTCTTATGGCACACTGAGCAGGATGGACTGATTATGGAACATTCTGCTTGTGAAACAATTCAAAAACAAACCACAACAAAAAAAGCCATTTCTGGATAAACTGGCCTCTTTTCATCTTTCAATTGCCATACACAAACACTCTCCATCAGTCTGCCTCCCCTGATACTGCATGTATGGAAGTGTGCCACTCACTGAGACTCAGCGTAATAACTGGGGCAAATTTCAATCAATGCTACTCTGCTTTACCTCCAGCGCAGCATGTGCCAGTGACCAGCTGAAATCAATGCTGCCTGGCACATGAACCGTGCTGTTATTGCCAAATCAGAGTATCGGGCAGGACAAATCGTACCATTGGCTTTGTCGACGAAGGCCCCCTGTGGCGAGTCAGGCACACCTCTCCACACTGCGATGGGCTTGGGATATCCAGGGTCCATGGTTCTCATTTCCTCATTGTAGCGCCAGTACCTAAACAGGAACAAATGATGAGCCACAGGAAGACAAAGCAGGTACTGTATATCTATGAATGCAAGGTCGAACTGACGACAGATGGTATTTTATGCTCAGATGTTGTATCTTAAAGGGGCAATATGTAAGAATTATAGTTGAAATCGATTTGATTAACTTAAATTATCAACAGTATGTGAATAAATAGCAGTTTTGACATTATAATGTTTATGGTTTGATGTGTTGCAGAGATATCTACTGAAGTTAGCATGCTAACCAGCTAGCCCCAGCCCTGCTCCGGTCCAAAGCTCCTGTGCTGGTGGTGTAAACTCCAACAATCCCCTGGTCCCCGACCTCCCAGTCCGAACCGCTAGCTGCACGGCTAAATGAGCTAACTAGCTAAGGTTAAGGCTAAGCTACTGTTAGCAGCAGTTAGCGGTTACTCTGATGATATGCTGCCCCCTATTTGTATTGCGTATGAATTTGACAAGTGGCCAATCTTACATATTGCACCTTTAATATGAGAATATCTCAACTTCGGCTTCGTCTTTACCATTTTTTATTTAATCTGTTGCTCTCACATATTTTCTTAACAGGACTGAAGCATTTCTCGACACTCATGGTCACCTAACACCTTACTAAGACACTTTAACCCAAGTTTTTCTCTAATAACAAAACTTCTTTGGTCATCAAGTGGGGTTTTTGGTATTTTTTTCTTGCATCTGCTAAATGTCTGAATCATTTAAGTTTTAAGGTTCTTTATCCCCCACCTGTCCCCTTTAAAGAAGTAGGTCTTGGCCACATCCTCCCACCACACAGCGGTCTCGATGCTCTGGGCCGGCATCCCGTGGCCGAACTGGGCGATGTCCTTGGGGTATCCAGACTGCAACACTGTGTCCTTAAACACCCAGAACTGCTTCCCTGCACATCGAGAAAGAGAGGGAAAAATAAATCAGCAGGAGAAGGACGAGAAACAGCTGGGATTACCCTCCAGGAGCAACACAAGAGAAGGCAGATTAAAAAGACAGATACAAGCCTGGTAACAAATGGCCGGCAATAACCTGTTGCCTTGTATTACTGGATTTGATGTTGATGTTCCCCTAATTTAAGATAGGGCACAGACATGGTGACAAGTTCTCCTTGCCCTTGCTTAGAGGTACTTTGGGAACTTTTCAGCGCTGAGAAACTGAGCCGGTAACTGCTCGACTGAGATAAAAAAGAAACAGCCACCATCCCTTGCAGGAAAAACTGGCGAGCAAGAGTCACATTTAAACATTTGTTAAAAGTTTCCTTTACCCGAGGAGCCGAACAAGTACCTGAACATTAGGATATATCTGGGAGGACGTTGATAATGTTCTGGAAAAATTAAAACCATGTAAAATGTTTGGTGTTCGTCCCCGTTCTCCTTTTACCTTAAACTCTCCTTCCTGCTGAGTAATTAGGTTAAACTGCACGTTTCTGACAGTGTGACCCCAGGAAGTGCTTTCCTTCGTCACTGTTGGAGGTGGAGAGTGTGCCAGGAGGAAGTGGGCGGTGGGTGGGTGGAAGAGTAGTGCGTTAGAGGAGCGAGAAAAGGAAGAGGTGGAATGACGAAGGTGGAACGAGGAAAAACAAAGGATGTCAAATATTTTGGCTTCTCAGTCTTTAACGTCACGCGGTTTTTACTTTATCTTATCAGATGCCTTTCAGATGAATTCACTCGATTATTCATTAAAACGAGGCCTAGGGCTGACAACATTTAATATTAAATGCAGGAAAAAAAAATATTCATCAGACTCTGAATTTTGCACGACAAAGATCGACAAAGAGTCTTTCAATATTTTCAGGACTGACAAAAATAAATTTCTCTCTTTGGGATCTAAAGTTTTGTTGGGGGAAAGACGGAGACTAAGCAGGGAATACATGAAAAGACTGACAAGGAAGGGAAACAAAGAGGGTGTGCTCGTCTGACATTGCAGAGGAAACTAGCAGACGATAAATATACAGTATGCTACATGCTGGATTCATGAGGAACTTTTGCTCGGTCAGCTTTAAGATGAAACGCAGCCCTTTCTTCAACAAATAGAGGAAGTGGGTGTGTAACAAAGCAGACATGATTTCAGCAACATTTGAACTCGTTCTCCTGCTTCTTAAAGGCCAAACATCTGACATTTAACCTTAAAGATTATAATTTACAATATACGGCTGCATTGAAGGAGGGAGAATAATAGGTGGAGAGGAGGAAGGAACAGTAGGACAAAGTGCAGCTGAGTTTAAGTGGGAATGCAGTGGCCTCTTTTTGGAAAGGAAATTCCTGTCATGTCATCCTCTTTTTCTTACAGTGCGCCTCTCGTTCTGGGTCGCACTTCCTCTGGCCCTGACACACACACACGCACACACACATACACACACACACACACCCTGTGATTAATAGAAATCCATCCATTCTATCTGTATCCCACATAAAATGGGATTCTCCTTTTCTTTTTCTGCTTTTTTTCCTTTTTTTTTTTTTTTTTTTAAATCTGACTCGACTTGTGTAGCACTCCACATAAAAGTCGGGCTTCATCTTCAGAGCTGTGAGGGCTGCTTTGATGTAGCGGTGGCTCCGGCATCTGCTGCAGTGTAACGACTAATCCCCTGCTCGCCCTCCACAGTGTATGAAGAGTTATATAGGATGAAGATTTGTTCCAAAAGGAGACGGGCCACACACAAACATACAACCAAATGAGCCACACATGTGAATACTGAAATTAATTTGCAGAATCTCACACACACACACACACACACACACACACACACACACACACACACACACACACACACACACACACACACACACACACACACACACACACACACACACACACACACACCAGCGTTCCCAGTGTGACCCTGTGGTAAAAATGCTTTACTTGACCTAAATCTTTGTTCCTGATTCGTGCTGTTTAACACTAAACAGTTGGACTGAAAACCAAATTTTGAGTGGTAAATCTGCCACCATTATTGTAAACTGAATACGTGTCAGTGCCAAAGTGAAAAGCTTGTGTACCAGGTGCACTCAAAGTAACGAAGGCAACTGAAGATGAGACATTTTATAGTTAAAAATAAACTTGCGACTGATCTTTAGGGAACAATTTCTGCACTGAAAGTTCGACCTCATAATGTACGCCAACACTGATGTATCTGCAAAAGGTTATATTGGCAGACATGATGGCTCGGCTGATTTACTGGTCCGGCTGTAATCTAAAATAACATGCTCTCAGACATGTCTGCATGAGGTAAATGAAGCAAGCAGCTCTGTCTGACCATTAACACAAAAAGCACCAATCAAGCTCTGATTGAAACCTGCCTCCTGGGAAGAAAATGCATACTGACGTCCAGATCTTGCTGCATGTGTCGGGCGCCCTGTTGAAACCTTGCTACTGCCAACATATAACTTGATGAATTTAATTTTAGTTTATAACCCAACATGTTATCTTGTGATTAAGGCTAATCTGACACTACACTTGACTTTACTGTTGCATATATTTTCACTACATACTCTTGACTTGCAGAGTCTCAGAAGAATGAAAACACTGAAGCAGCATTGTAGGAATAGAACACATGCTGAATCTGTCTCTAATATATACCAGTGGTGTCTGCTTGCTGACCTGCTCTGTGATGCCATTACAGCACGAAGCGAATCAGTTTCCCAGCCATGACTTCACGAGTTTAATGCCTCCATCTGTGCATTTATTTAAGGAGAATTCATCAGACGAGGCGCTGTTAGAAAATATTCAAAACGGCTGGTTAGACAAGGACCCAGAGTGCTGCGTTTTGTTTCCTGACCGACTTTCTTCCTAATTTTTATTTCGAATGGGGACAGACAGAATGAAGCCTTCTGGGAAATCAGCTGTGCATGTTCAAATGAAAAATGGCATTCTGTTAGTATAAATTTTCTAAATCTGTGTGCAATCCCGTAGCTACCCTGCAGAGAAAGCGAGCAGAGCAGAGGATTCAGCAACGAGATCAAACTCCCAGTGCTTGTGGCGCACACGGGACCAGCCGTCCGCATTTTCCAGGAATTGTTTGGAGTTGAAAATAGAAACGGGTTTGATTGAAGATTTGTAGTTTTTATCTCAGCAGATTTTCATTGCTTACCTACGTCTCCTTTCATCAACACCTTCCCTCTCTCTCTGTCGGTCTCCCTCCCTGGAGTGTATGCAAATAAGAGTTTACAGGGCTGCTTTGTTTGCTTGCTGTTTCTTTTAAGTGGCTTTTCGGCTTTAGACATAATTAGCTTTAGATCTCAGTGTTTCGGGGCTTGAATATGGAGACAAGTCTCTTCACAGAGGTAAAAAAAACAACATTTGAGATCATCAAACGCTGACAGCAGGTACTGAAGCATCTTTATCACATGCAGTGATGGTGAGTTCCAACAAATTATGTTTAGATACAGCTGAAGATTTAAATTAAAACATAGTACTACCACACCATTTTATTACAAGTAATAACTTGTGGATTATGGTGGATTTTCCAACCAAGTGAGCAAAACACGGCTTTAATCTCTCACATATTGACACTGAACTCACACACACAGATAAGATCAAGGCAGCAAAGTACAGACACACAAAGAAAAACACATGCTGAATACAGAAAAGACATGTGCATACGGTTTATACCAGACGACAGCCATGTACACAGAACATATCTGTGGACGGATAACACGCAAGAAGAATAACATGTGAAGCAAATGTAAACCAGGATGGTACAGACTCAATATTTGGAGTGGATGAAGATGGATGAAATGGAGCAGCAGCTCAGGCTCACCTTTGAAGAAGACAAACTTGCCCTCGCTGTTCTCGTAGACGGCGTCTATCTTGGGAGGCAGGCCCCTCCAGAAAACACTGATGAGCATGGGGTATCCTGGCATTACAGAGTTATCTCTCACCCGCCAAAACCAGTGGTCCTGAAAGGGAGATGAAAAAAGGACATTGTCAGGAAACAGAGGAAAGCAGCACAAAGGTCAGGTATAGTTTATGTTACTCATCACAAGGAGTTTGAGTCAGCCTGTCATATGACATCTTCTGTGGTCCTGGACACCCTGATGATGTTACCAGGGTCATCGTGGATTGGGCTTGAGACTTTAAATTAAATCAACAGAAAGCCTGCATTAAAAACTGGGGGTGTGGGGTTTCAATGATGTGGGCATTCAGGAGGCAGGAAGGTCAAATCAAATCAAAAATGCTGCAGATGGGAAATGTAGGATCCTGTCCTGACCCATAATAAGAACTAAAAGATTGAATATCTTGGCCTCCGTAGCTTCGATTTTTAACTACTGCTGTTTAATGCGTCTCTTGTGAGTCCCCCAACTTCATAAAAAGTGCAATCTTAAACCACTGGAGCAGCCCTTTAACCAGATGTACATGGTTTGGCAAGCGTGCGTCTGGTTAAAGGGCTACTCATTCCTCGTCCCTGAAGTCTTCTCTCTTTTAAAACCAAAACCAAAACATTTGACACTTGTGCCGCTTGTAGAAATTTTCATCTGCAGCGTCTTCTTCCCCTTAATTTGATGCCCCAGGCAAGTTTATTTTTGTGGGATGATCTCTTTGGGTTGGAAAAACACATACTTTAACTGCATCTCTTTTTAACATTATGAAGTTAATGTTGATTGCACAATGTAATGGCTGTAGAATAATGACACCATTGGCTGGCAGCCTGGCACCATTTTGTATCTGCTGTCACGTCTCCGTTGTAGACTAAATGAACAAATAATAATATGTTTTTTCCTGCATTGATGGTAGCTGCTCCTCAGAGGGAAACGGAAACGAACTTTACAACAACGGCACCAACAATAATACCACTTGGAGATAACAGCAGGTGGGAAAGTTGTCTGTTATTACTTTAACATGTAATGAATTCTGCATATAACACAATTGATGGTATATAATAACAGGCGCTGTATTCAGGCCAGCTCCTTGCTTTTCCAGTTTTACAAACAAAGCCTGCTGGCAATGATAAACTCCGGCTGCGGCTTTGATAGCCCCAGTGCCTTTAAGATCCACGTATACTTTCTCAGGTTGCCTGGGAAGCCCGTGAGCCCCGCGCTCCGCACGCAGAACTTGAAGAACATACTGGGAAAACCATCAAGTAACGGGGGCAAAGTGATAGCCAGGAGCTTTATGAGAAGCCAAGAGTCTCTGATTTCCTTCGGGGTGGGAAACGTGAGCGCGGCCAACTGGAAGGTGTGTCTTTTTGATGTTGGATGAAACTTGATGACAGAGGGGGGCCGGGGGGAGACCCAGCTGTGAAAGCCATTAGGACTCAGCGAGATGTCCCACCCTTTGGCAATGAACGGGCAATTGCGTCTCCTCAACGTGTAGAACGCTCGGGCCAAAAAGCCTGACCTCATAGTGAGGGACGCGGAGACAGAGAGAGGGGAGAGACACATCATCACACCCGGCCTCATTCACAGTGAAAGCTAAATAAACAGCCCATTTATCAAACACTCTCTCCGCTGCTCTCTTTCTCTCTCTCTGTCTAATCCAATTCTTTTCTCTGGGACTGTCCTCTCTCCCAGGACTCTTCCTCCTCTTTCTTTTCATTTCCCCTTGTCTCTCATTCCAATTCCTCCTCTCTTCCTCAGCCCCACTCTCTCTATACATACTGCCTCCATAGATTTCAATTGTTCAGCATTTTCTTCTGTACACGGCCCGGCCCAGTAATTGAAAACAGATCAGACTGTGAAATCCAACCCATTTGAATACTTTTGACTTTATAAAAGAGAAAATGTTCTTTCTCCGGCCCCACCGTCCCACTCCCACTCTGAAAATAAAGCTCTGGCGAGCGGACTTCACTTGTAGAACATTTCAGCCAGCACTTTGCAATTACAGGAACGTCTAGAATAATCACAACAAGTTTGGTCTGAGCAGAAGTTGCAAATATTATACCTCAAATTGTTCATGTTCTCTGCTTTGAGTGAAAGGGCAGTGCAGGGTTTGTCACGCATACGGTCTAATGGTGCGTGATAATGCATGCAGAGCATTAAGGCTGAATTACCATATGCTCTCTATAGAAATATAAATTCTTGACTGCTCGCTGGCCTTAAACTGTCCCTATCGATGAGATTTTGTCAGTGTCGAGGAAAGTTTGTGAAGCGGAACGCAAACTGCAGATATTGAACTGTTATTTGAGCTCAAAGTTAAAACTGTACAACATTCACTGTACTGCAGATACATGATTGGATCCGCTTTGCATTCCATTAATACTTAAATTAATAGATATTGACTGATTGAGATTAAAATGTCTACAAACGAGATAAAACAACTACAAAAGAGATAAAAACGACTACAAACGAGATAAAACAACTGAAAAAGATAAAAACGACTACAAACGAGATAAAACAACTACAAACGAGATAAAACAACTACAAACGAGATAAAAATGACTACAAACGAGATAAAACAACTGAAAAAGAGATAAAAACAACTACAAACGAGATAAAAATGACTACAAACGAGATAAAACAACTGAAAAAGAGATAAAAATGACTACAAACGAGATAAAACAACTGAAAAAGAGATAAAAACGACTACAAACGAGATAAAAATGACTACAAACGAGATAAAACAACTGAAAAAGAGATAAAAATGACTACAAACGAGATAAAACAACTACAAAAGAGATTAAACGACTACAAACGAGATAAAACAACTACAAAAGAGATTAAACGACTACAAACGAGATAAAAATGACTACAAACGAGATAAAACAACTAAAAAAGAGATAAAAATGACTACAAACGAGATAAAACAACTAAAAAAGAGATAAAAACCACTACAAAGAGACACAAACAACTACAAGGAGACAAACACAACTACGAAGAGACAAAAAATTATGATACAAAAACAACAACAGAAGAGATAAAAATAACTACAAAAGAGACAAAAACAACTAAGAAATAAACTAAAACAACCACAAAAGGACACAAAAAGATGTAAAAGGACTATAAAAGGGACACATTTTTCAATTGACTTCTAATTTGTCAATGAAAAAATTTCATTTTCAACATATTCATCCACTGCACACTGTTTTTCTATTACATGTACTCTCACAATGACCTTCGCAGGTACATTTTTAGTGAAAGACAAATGATTTTGCTGTCTCCTCATCATAAAATGACCAACAAGTAGCTTTTATAAACAAAACCTTATTAACTTCAAAGAATTATACCTTTAAATGCCAACAAAGAGACAACAGGTTTAACTTAAAACTTTGCCATCGTGGACACCCAGGTCAAGCCTGGCAGAGCATCTGCTGCTGCCATGTGTGTTTCTGTGTGATTGGAGAGGTGAGAATATGGTAGACAGTGGTGTTAGGATGACAGTGTTGCTGACCTCTCACTCAGTTAATGTGACGCACACACTTGCTTGGCTGAGAGCAGAATGCAGGTGTAAATAATTCAGATGGACAAGGATTAGGGTTGAAGCTTGAGATCTCAGTATTTATAAGGATTTCTGGCCAAATAGACTCTTTTTCACAGAGGAAATAACTGCAGAAGACCGGCTTTTGTAGCATGCCTGCAGTTGTGTATTTGTGTGTTTTCTCATGTGTTGAAAGCTACCTCATAGGCTGGAACGAAACTTCTCCAAACCACATTAACATTATCCGCAACTCTTGTAAATAATGAAGTATGACCTTGAAATGCTACAGCAATAAGGCCTGGTTCAACTTCTCAACCCGCAGCTGCTTCTTTTTATTACGGTTCAATCTAACATGGCTGCTTTACAGTTTGTATATGTGGCAAAATGTTCTAATCCAACAAAAGTGTCAACAGAGTACAACATGCAGACTGTAAAACAGTGACACATCAAGCGCAGATTGATAATGTCATCCTTGAACAAAGCTCCTGTACCTGATATCACTGAAACAACTGGATGAAATGTGAGCCAGAAATGGCTTAAGTTCTGCTTAAATGCACAAGCACCAGCTAATTATCTCAATAAAAAAGGTGGCCAGCAGCTACAAGAAATGTTTGTTTCCTCTGTATTTCAATTAAAAACAAAACAAAACAAAAACTTCACATTATTTTTGGAAACGTTTTCGAGAATTGAAGACTGTTGGTCATATATTTCTGAGTGGTTCAGACACGCTGTTAATGCAGGACTATCCATCTCTTTCCTCCCAGTAACACAAAAGAGAAAGATCCTGAGAAGAGTGGACAGCTCACTGCCCACTTGGCCACTGTGTTCTCATTAATGGATGTCGGAATCAAAGCATGTCTCCAACATCGGAGGCCAAGTGGCCAATCCTGAACCGCAAGGCACCCTCCGGCGACCCAGAATCCCTTGCTCTAAATCTGTCCACATCAAGGAAGGAAGGTCTCTCAGTCAACTTGGGAGTAGTGACAAGGAGGAGGAAGGACACAAGAGTGTGGCAGTTTCCTTTATTATAGACATCTCAGGATGAGAGCTGAGTGATAGACCAATGAAAAAAATGTGTTTTTTCTCTATCATACCTGATTGGGAGGCTTGATTGCATCCAAGCGTTGGCCTGCAACTACAGACTTTTGAGCAGGCAAACCATGCATCATAATTAAGCACTATAAATGAGAGCAGAGGTAAACTCATTAAATTGACCTTGAAGCATTCAGCTATTGATCCTAAAAATAGATACAACCACTCTTAAACCACTGCTTTCCAAAATGTGTATTTTTTTATGCTTTCACATCAACTCAACTTCTCCTTAGAAACAAAAAGGAGCACAAGATGTTTTAGTCTCAGTAGAGTGTCCTTGTGTTGATTTTCAAAATGATTGATCCATTAAGAAAATATTAAGGCTCCCAGAGAAAGATGTTTTAGTCTCAGTAGAGTGTCCTTGTGTTGATTTTCAAAATGATTGATCCATTAAGAAAATATTAACGCTCCCAGAGAAAGATGTTTTAGGGAATCCTGTTTGGATTTTCTGGCTCTAACTGGCAAGAGGGCGGCGTGCCATAAACTCACATCCAGACTTCTAAATGTCTGTTGGACGACATCCCAGACTATATGTCCATGTTTTACAACACTCAAAGCCTGATAGGAAACAAGTGGACTATTGGTATCTTGCTGCCTGGTCATTGCCTGACAGTATAAGTGACGAGGTCACAGTTCAGTACATTTAAAGTGCAGCATAGAGAGAAAACTGGTTGCATTAATGCCTGAGAAAAGCATGGCTCCTGCTTTTACATCCAGTGGGATACCATATGGTTTGAGAGTTCATAAAAAGTTGAACCTGAAGTGCTTGCATTCATAAAAGTGGTAGCTGTGTAATTTTAGTGAGGCATTTACTGGTGACACTGGATCTACATGGCCGAACACAGTCATCTGTGAACCTTAAACGACCCTCTGTCACTCCACTGAGAGAAAAATGATCGACCGTAAAACTACCACCTTAACAAGCATGACTCCTAACCTGCCTTTGTAGATTAACGTGCCGCGAATAAATCAGGCACTTCTCAGCACTGTTGTGAACAATACTGAGCTGAACACTTGAAAACCAACATGTATCAACTATACATATATATATATATATCTGCAACAGAAAACACAGCTCTGAAAACACGTCTGATGTTCTTCTTAATCTTTTTCATGATATTATCAAAGTATTCTGAAAGATGACAATGTCTGTCATTCACTTTGATCAAAAATGTGAAAGGTGTAACAACAAACTGTTAATCTTTTACCTCCATTTATGGCATCTGAAACATAATCACTGAAGTTAAAGGGGTCACGAGAATTATTACTCATTCTGTAAAATAAACTGTTGTATGTTTTCAGCTGCTCTCAAAGGAGCTCTCCCAAGTTTGAAATAATAACCTTGATGATGTCATCAGGGTCATGTCGGCTTGGGTTTTAAGATTTAAAACTTTGAAACTGAAGGCCAGCCTTTCAAATTGGAGGTGTAAGGTTTGATAGAACTGGACATTTAGGAGGCACGGGGGTCTAATTAGAGACACTTGTGGGTTGCATTATGGGAAGTGTAGGAACCAGCCTACACAAGGACTAAAAGTCAGGATAGTTTCCAGTTTCTTTTCTTTATCTTGTCCCAACTTTATAGAAATGCAATACTAAATTTATAATTCCTTACATTACTTGTTAAAGAATTACTTGTACTCTAATGAGTATTTTTCAAGTCTGTAATTTCAGTATACAATAAATCATTGCGGAAATGACGCATATGCAAGAGTTTCTTTTCCACTCACGCAATCATCCACAAACAGATGTAGAAACACCCTTAAACATCTGTTTGCACATCGATAATTGTGCCCGCTCCACCAATGGTTCGACCCGTCTGAGAACAACTGCAGAGAAGAAAACGTATGACTGATTGTGTTTCACCAGCAAAGTTCTTAACAGCATCAGAACAGTTGTCATTACGCAGGACGCATGGTTTTTGGGCGTATACATCGCTTATACATCTGGCCCCAGCTGTAATATGGAATAAATTTCCCTTCAGGCTGGAATTGACTTTTTACCATTTTGCACTTTTCAAAAAAACATTTACCTACTTTGTTTGCTTGATTTCAACTATGAATAAGCTCTGAAAGTCTAGCACAGGAAAATGGAAACGTAAATCCCATTTATTGCAAGGATCCACGTTGATTGAGAAAAAAAACAACGTTCGATTTACATGTAAATGGTTTTGGAGTCGATCTGTAGACTTCAATATACTTTCAAAGGCAGGAAAGAAGCAAGCAGCGATAAACACAACCAAAGTTTTGACACAAGTAATCTTCAGAGATGTGATATGAATGAGGGCTCTTCTATAAACATACAAGTGTAACATGACTCTAAAGCCCTTGACATTACAGCGCTGGACCACCTGTGGACCCCGCAGGCTGTGAGACCGCTGAGATCTCTGCTATAATGACTTGGCAACGACTTGACTCTCCTCTCCCAAAACAATCAAGTGTGGACAGTGAGTATAGCCAAGCCGCACAGGCTAAATGGACCTCCGGCATGAAGTACCCGAGCAGACAATCACTTGAATTATTTGAGGGAAAAAACGAGGAAATTACCCTCATAAATGACGGAAACAAAAGACACAATTTTAAAAGAGTAAGCACAAGTTGTAAATCATTTCTATTCGCCAACCATCGTTTTAACCAGTCTTCAATCTAACAAACAGACCTTGGCACGCTCTGAAGGGAATATATCAAACTCTGGACTAACACAAACATCTCTGATTATGATTCCACATCATCCGTTTTACAGTCGGGCAGCTTCATCTACCAGGAGAGAAGAAAGCATTAACATGATACCTCAGTCTTCTCACAGAAAATTGGCACCAAACTTACTGAGAATCAAGAAATATTAGGACCACCTGCTCCTCCTGTGAAACACACTTACAGAGTGAATCCAAGTCAAACCTGCGATCCCTTATTGATTTCACTTTACTTAACGCGCCTGATTCACCGGCTAAGACGTGGATCATGCGAACGGGTGAGCAAATCATCGTGAGTCACGATGTTTCTGGTGGTCCTAATGATGTGAACACAGTGGATTTACAACCACACTCACATGTGTTCTGTAACAAATCACCTCTTTCTGTCAGTCTCTCCCCTCCACTCCTCTATACCTTTGGAAAAATGGGAGCTGCTACTACTTGTAAAAGCCAACAGAGAGTAACATTCATCACGGCCATCAAAATTACAGAGCAAACAGCCTTCTTCCCATCACTGCTGATGCCAACTTAAGCCAAGCAATTACAGGTAATCCCACTTATTTAACTTCACTCTTTACATTTCTATTTTCATATTTAACTGAATTCTAAAGTCTGTCTGTTTTTTTATCCGTTTGTATCCTTTCCATCCATGCAGCACACAGTATATTGCACAACTGAAGAGGCATATTGCCTCCCCCTCATCGCCCCTTTGCTTGGGGGTTAATTATGTACATTTCATTTACAGCGTTAATTGCTGGCTGTAATAAGTGGAGAGTTTAAACAAAGAGGGAGCAGATTATGCCGAACAGCATTTTATGTGTGTGGCCCCTGTGGATCGGCCTTTAAAGAGTACTTAGAGACTCATTTGGCACACAAGACTAAGGACTAAGTAGCAGTTTTTACGACAAACTGAGCCAAAGTTGTGTAGATAACTTTTCTAAAAAACTTTACTTTATTTTCTTTAATTGCAAAAGTATAAGTGCAATACAAAACAAACAGTAGCAATTAGAGTTAGATTAAATCCAGCAAACTAAAACGTTCATTGTTGCTTTCACACTTAGTTGCTAAAAAGCAGCTCTGGTCACAAAACATTACACATCAGCAACATCGGTATTATAGAATAAATCATCTGTGAGTGTATCCTGGTGGGCTAAAGGTGAAAGCGGAAATGTTCCTTCTTTGATTCCAGCCGGAGACTTTTGTCATAGCGTGTCATAGCATTCTCTCTCCCAACAGCCTGTCAGTCTCTGCACTGACAACTATCAAGTGGGGTTGGAGATGGCTGACAGTCAGTGACTACTGAGCCCTGTACCATAGTGATTTAAAAGGCCCTCCACCAGAGAGTTGTTTGTGACGTGAGAGAGGAAAAGAAGTTTGTTGCCGCTCAGTGCACTTACGTCACGTCTCCATGTCCTGCTTATTGTTTTCTTATTAAACATGCCGATCTTGCGAACCCAAGATGGTCGGATACATCGATGGCAGTGATGTTCCTTTTGTGCAGGCCGCTGTTAATGACTTCTCTCAACCGTGTCCTGCGTTTTCGCGGCCTAGCTTCCTCTGCATAGCCAGCCGCCTAACTCACACTGACTACAGTGGTATGCTAATGAGAAATTCCTTCCTTATAGTAACTCTGAGGGTTACTGTGAGGCAGGAATCCATCGCGATGTTTCACTGTGGACGTCAGCATATGCCAATTTAGTAGAGTTTAGTAGTAGTTTTGTTTGTATTCATTGAAATTATTTGTTGTTAAGCGTTGCTATCTCGGATGATGGGATTGGGATGGATGGGAGGTGAAATTGTCATTTGATTATTAAATAAAATTAAAATATAGGATGGATAAAAAATACATGGAAGCAGCACTGAGGGTGGAAAAGACGATCTGTCAGATTTGATGAGGCACAGCTGGAGAAAGACTCATATTTCCTGCACTTGCATGGCACCAAAACAAAGAGATGCCTAGTACAGGGTTGTATTATCCTAACATAAGTAAAGAAATTAAAGATTACAAAAACAAAACAAAACAACAAAATCCTTACTGATAAACCTTTCAAAGAGACAGTTATCTGTCAGTTGGTGACTGTTGAAAGTACTGCTCTTTGCGACAGGAAGCCTTAAAAAAAAGTATTTGATTCTAGTCCCTAAAAACAGGTCAGAGGTAAACAATATTAAAGTGATGTTTGATTAGTTATGACAGAGAGGAGTAGAGAGGCTGGCATGCTCACACGATGGAAATTAATTTTTAAAAAGTAGTGCCAAGACAATTTGCTGCACTCAAATTCAATTTTTAATCCACAGGAGGTGTTTAGAGCCCAGCTGACCTCGCATTCTTCTTTTCCTAAACTCATGAAAAGATTGTCTGATTGCTGAACTTCCTTTGTGTCTCCACAGAACCACTGAGCTCTGCACAAATCCCATGATCCACATCGCTCCATCAGACCAGACTGCTGCCCCGGGAGCAATGTCGGGTGACGGGGGCTGCTGCAGACACCATGTGACAGAGACCGGGGCTGTATTTAGACTATTGTAACAAGCCGGTGTTATTCACACCAAAAACACAGCCACAGTGTGAGCTTTGAGCGCTATTCTGGTTCATCACCTTCACAGGTAGCAGCTCTGGTCCCGAGATTTATTTGTTCAACTTTAAAGAACACTCAGAGCGGGGTGGCAGAGAGGACAGAAAGGGTTTTTCCCCCTCCCGACTCCACAAGCCTCTTATTTAACCATTGAATACTATCTATTTATATCCCGTCGAAAAATACAGTCCCACTCACAGAGAGCATCAGAGGCACTCTTTCTCCTTTCTGTGGAGAACACAGGACAGCTTTGTGTTGCCCCAAGGTTTTTCTCTATTCCTTACTGCTTGTTGCCAAGGTCTTGTGCTCACAAGCTGAGACCAAGGATAAAGATGCATTAAGGGACATGTGTACTTTTTTCTCTCACACTGGAATGAAAACCAGCCTGAGTTTGTTGGGGGAAAGGAAAACTTTGCTGCGCTGTGCGTGGCACGGTGCTACTTCTGTATACAATATCCATTTTGTCCTCTGACCCCGAGTAACCTTGAAAGAGCTTCTTTAAGAGTAGCTGCGCTGATTATGCAATAAAATACACAAGCACTGGTTTTTAAGGTGATTGAGGAGAGTCTAGCATGTTTCTAGATGCTACAACCACAGTGTCAAACTTTTCTGTCCTAAGAATTCAACACAACTTCTCTACAAAAGTTCAACCAAATAATTTGTATCACATCCAAGTGCGCCATTTCTACATTGGGCACACAAGGAGCATGATGCAGATTAACAGAAAAGCGCCCACGCTCTCTATATTTAAGTAATCCTTCAGCAAGCTCCCTCTCTGCAGGGTGCTTTCCAACCTACAGGCAGTTTCCATCACTCTGAATGGAGGCATCAATGGAGTTGTTCTTTTGTTGCGTATATCAGCCGATTAAGTTATAGGCTATACCAAGAAATCCCTTGCAGGACTGTGTTCAGACATATATTTTTGATTTGGTGTAAAAAATACCCTTCCATCAAAGTCTTACAACTGTGTTCGGCCTGCAAAGACTGATTGCAGTACCCACGCGCTGTTAGAGAAGTTTGGGGCAAAACAGCTCTAGGCTTCAAAAATGGCTCCTCAAAACAAACAAAATGTGAAAATGCCCCAGGTTTGTTTTGATATCGCAGACTCTGCGCTTACCTTGAAGACAAACATCTCTCTCCTCAGTATGGCGAGGGTGTTGAAGCCTCCGTCGCAGATGTTGGGTTTAGCGTTGGGGTGGGATGGTCTGTCTCCCGGGGGCAGCCTCGGAGGTCGTGTCTGCCTGTCTGGCTTGCGGGGGTCTGAGGGAGGATGGGAGCGGGGAGGGGGCGCCGTCGGCAAAGGCTTGGTGGGCTGGGGAATCTTATCAGGAGGCCCTGGAGGGAGTCAGAGAAAAACATCTCACTATATGATATTTGCAACCAGAAATTCCAGACTTCACTTTTGTTGACTACATTTGTGGGGGCAAGTGGTGTAATTTGAATCACACCTTGACACTCCCTTCTTGACTATACTGTGATGTTCTGAGCAACAAATAACTCTAAACACATTGTAATAAATGCACATTGATGCATAAGAAAAATGGTGAATGTGCATCTGAGTTATTCAAGTTGGCCACAAAAAAAAACTTGCTGTAAAACCTCAACTTGTCCTGTTTCACCTTGGTGTTTTTGTTGGGATTAAACAAACCAGATGAAACATAATCATGACTGAACTTTAAAGGTGCTAGCAGGAGAATCTTGTATCTTTTAGACACCTTTGTGCTAAGCTAAGCTAACCAGCTGTTGGCTGTAGCTTAATTTTTCGCCTTTATTTACTGTACAGATAAGACAGCTTTAGCCCCGAGTTATGCTTGTTTATACATTTAGTTATTATGATAGTGTGTAAATCTTTGATTATTACAGGGCCAATTACAGCCAACCAGCTACCTGAGCTTGCTTGAGAACTACATGTTAAAGCCAAGTTGATCTTTTTCACCTGTAACTTGAACTCAAATGGCAAAGAAAAAGGGTGAGAAGTGCAGAGGAAATGTAGTAACAAGGAGTTAAGGACCAAAGAAAAAGAAATAAACCATGAGGAGAAGATAGAAAAACAAGATGAAGCCCTGTGAAAATCAGCGTACAGAGTTGAACACTGCCAGTTTGAGGGATCCAGCTCACCAAAGCACAATATGATATGTTGAGATGACTAAAACAGAAAATTAAAAGCATAAGGGGGAAGAAAGTATATACTGTAGAGATAAAAATAAAATGTCCTCACAAACGGCAGCCAAGACATGCCTCGGTGTCATTTCACATTCATGATTTGCATGAGAGAAAGAGAGCGAGAGACGTACAGAGGAAAAAAACAGAGGAGAGGAGGTGGAGGGAGGGCAAACGTGTGGGTTGTGTGTATGAATTATTGAGTGCATGACGACGCATGAATAACACACTGTGTGACTGTGGAAACCAGGATATGAGTTGCCATGTGTTGATTGGGGCCAACCGATGCAGGAAGAGATGACAAAGATGCAAACATGACAAGCAAAACCCCATCACTGTATCACAAATAATGGCTTTCACAGTGACCGCGATCATTCAGGGATGCTGCATGAAGGATTTAATGAATCAACACATGGTTTTAAAGTCAATGAGTGAAAAGAGGATTAAAGAAGTCGATAAGCAATAAATCACTGAACTTCTCCATCTATAGTGAGCGACTAAACACAGAAACAAAGAACGCTAAACCGTTAAACTAGTTGACACACTAGCTGATGATCAGAGGATTAAGAGGGAACACTGCTTTGCCAGACATCTCCCAGTCAGTACAACTGATCTGCGGTCTGCACGAGAGATTCCATTCACTGACTGAACTAAATCCCCTGAAATACACCCCAGATTAGTGGAGCCAAAGCACTCTGCAGTTATGTAAGCATTGGGAAGACTCGCAGTCAGATGGACGTGTAGACAAACATGCAAATGTGTACAGACACAACAACATTACGGTAAACAAAATTAAGCGTGGCAGATACGCTGTTATGTTGTAAAAATTTTAGCCACTACATTTGTTCCCGTTCATCCGGCGGTCTCCAGGTGGTCCCACATGTTTGACCAGCGGTCGCCCATGTGCCACGAGGCCCAGCCAATCTCTGCAGCGTCTCATTTCACTGATTAGTACACTTTAAACCAAACAACAGGATCTAATCAGGGAACTCAGCTGGTGTGGTGATTGACTCCAGTGAAAATCTGCATACTCCTGGGCCTTCACTGAACATAGATGGAAACCAATAGTTGAGACTGAGAACAAAAGTGTCTGAAGAGCCTGTCTGAGTGGCTTTAAAAGGGGTAATTCAGCTTTTAGTGGGACTTTCCATTAGTTGATCTCATCTCCGACAGACAATAATATACTTGTAATTATTTATTGTAAAGTTGCAAGTGATGTTTGTAAACCTTTACATTGCTTAAAAAGGTGCAATACTTAAGAACTGGCCACCTGTCAAATGAATACTCTAAGTAAATACATGCTAACTACAGCTGCTGTTAGCTAGTAAGCTCAGTTAACCATGCAGCTGGCAGTAGTGTTTGCTGACTCCATTAGTAGACTTGGAGCTGGGAGCACTGCGGGAGTGTTGGTGATATCCTAACTTTTAATCTCTAGTGTGGGTCAAGTTCACTAAACATTGGATCCTGCAATTCCCATGATGCAAATAAAGACTTTCATACATTTGCTTTTAAATACTACTTGATTCTACCCATGAGTGCCGAATTACTTTCTTTATTAGCTACACTTTGTACTCAGTAGTTTGTATTTCTTTGTACAGTAATGTGGTGGCTCTCTTTACTCTGCTAGTTGTGTAAACAGGAAGTCAGCTGTTCCCTTCAAAAGAGTAGGAAGTCATTATGTTCAAAGCTCAGTGAGAAACAGTGATTTGTTCACTGGGATTTAAAAAAAAAAAAAGCACAACAGTAATTCCACTTTCATATGTTTGTATATGATCTGTCTTTATTATTTATAAGTACTCACAGGCTGCTAAAACTTTTAGCTGTTAAGCCTATAAATATATCCAGTGAAGTTTAGGTTGTTAATTATTCAGGAGAAATGACTGTGTGTTTGCACACAAGAATATAAATGATCTTAGGAATAAATGCAACCAGCAGGCTTTTCCTCTCTACTGTACTGTGACCTCAGCTCTGAGGTGAGAAACGGAAAACAGCTGCTAGATGTCCAAAACTGTAAGAATGGATCGATCCTCACCATCAAGCTCATCCTACCCGTCAGACCTTTACTTCCCACAATTCATTGTGATCCCGCTTAGCTCCCACTGACTGCAAATCGAAGTCCTGAATTCAACATCCCCTTCCAATTTGCAACGCTACACCTCTTCTCTTTCCAGCTCTCCAGCCCTTCTCCTACACCTCACCCACAACTCCCTACACATCTCACTACATGTCTCTGTATGGAAACTCATTCCCATTTTTCCCTATTCAACCTTAATGATGCAACTTCTACCTTTGTCCCTGTTTAGCCTCCTCATCTCACATCCCTGTTGCCATGACGAAGGAAAGGAGGCCAACTGCCAAACAAGACTGAGAGAGGAGCTGCCATCGCTTGTCCTGCCCTTCAACTCCTGGTACAACAGGGAGGAGGAGGAGGAGCAGCGGAGAGGAGTTTAACACGAGAGGGATGAGGAGAGATTTGATCGCTTGCCCAGGTCTGTCACTCCCAGAGGTACGTGCCCTGGCCATGTAAGCAGATGGCAGGCTCTTTTGTGCTTGTGTGTGTGTGTTGGTGTGTGTGTGTGTTGGTGTGTGTGTGCGTGTGCGTGCAGCAATTCATGTGACAGACCAGAGTCATCTCAGCTGAGTGTGACTGGTTTACAGCCACGACAGCTGGAAGGGACAATGCTGTCACTTCTCACCGACTTGTTTCTTACCTCGAATGTCAAACTGAGGTTGAAACGACAACGTGAACATTCAAATACATTTAAAAATTAATACATATAAAAACAAATCAACCCCGTTACAAACAAAAGCCCGTCTAGATTGAGGTCTCAGCCACTTCTACCCTGATGTACAACTAATTCAACTCTGAGAGTGTTAAAATGAAGACTACACTGATGCTTACATAAATCCCTAACCGTCAAATTGAATTTCACACTTCTGATACACCCGCCCCTGAGCTGCATCAGCTTTATGAGTAGACAAAGCACTGCAATCAGCATCTGTCAACTCAAAATGTGTGTCAATGTGGAATGTGTGGGTGCTCTGATGATGAAGCTCTCGCCTCCTGCGATCTTAAATTTAGGTCTTAATCTTAGATCTGTGCTTTATCTACTTATCAAAGTTGTGCCAAAACTGGGTTAGAATAACACAGACAAGACGCTACCTACCTACACTTATGAGAGACCTAGTTATGATGTCTAACTTCTGGCTCGTTACACTGTCATTTAAAAGTTAAATATTGTGTTGAGACACATATTTTCAGCTGAATCAGTTCAACTCAAATTTGCACCTTGACCAACAGCAAACCGGCTCAACAGTGCTGACTTCTGAGGAAATGGCGAGCCAAAACAAAGTGTCAATTGTACGCTTTCCCACTGAGGACAAAAGCCAGATGTTGATGGGTGTTAGTGGGTTTTTTGTCCAGTGTGAAAGGGGTTATCAGTTAGTTTGTTAGCAAGCTAGCTAGCTAGCTACAAAAGTTAATGTGATTGACTGGCACTTGAATGTTTCCAGGACGTGTTGGCAGGTAATTGGCCAGCTACAGTAGATCTCCACTAGCCCTACAAGTAGTCACTATGTCAACAAGCTTCAAAGAAATATTTCACAAAGCTACTGATGTGTGACTTTCTGGTATGCCATTATTCTGGCAAGTTACTAAGGCATGTAAATAAGACCTCAACTGGATTTATAGTCCCGCTGAACATCTAAATGAAGCCAGGAAGCCTTACCATAAATCTTCTGGATGCCCAGCAGGTCGTCCATGGGCAGTTTAAAGTTGTCAGTGTCCATGTACTGGTAGAAAGGAGCCATGATGGCCGTGGGGTCGTTGGAGTGTTCGAGGCCCAGCGCGTGGCCGAGCTCGTGGACCGCTACCAGGAACAGGTCGTTACCTGAACACGCAAAGAGAAAACAGAAAACAGAGCAGTCTATCAGCACTGTGCTCAACATTAAAATGTGTTTACAGCATTTTATATCTCTCACAAGTTGCACCTGCTCAGGTTGGCAGTGACAGTAACTTTCCTTCAAAATAAAGCCAACTTTTGGGTCAAAGAAACTATAGAAAAGTAAAAATGAAAGAAAAGTTTCAGGCAAGTACATAGCTGGACAATAAAAATGTTAACGTATGGTCCTCGGAACAATATCAATCCAAACATGTGTGAATGAGCGTCTGTGAGCATAGATAATCCACTACTTATGCATCTAATGAGTGGATTATGTAGCGAACAGCCATTGATGGGACATATAACACAGAAACATACACACACACACATACACACACACCACACACACACACACACACACACACACACACACACACACACTCTCTCACAGAGCACAGAAAAGCCAGCGCTCTGTAATTAGTCTCGAGCCACGGTAAGCCGATGACTACGCTGGGTTGACCTTTTGACTCAGAAACCCTCTGTGGCAGACAGCCAAGCCTGAACCCAATCCCAACTGAATTAGATTTGGATATTTGGGATTTAAAGCCGCCCGTCCGTGCCCCATTCAATCTCCCCAACTTCGTCAATAGCGATGAAAAACAACAACAAAAACCACTCCTCCTCAACATCCTCTTTGATCTTTTGCCAAGATGTCAAATCCGACCCATAAAGAAACTCGTTGTTATTGTTGGGAAACTTGTGGGTTTTCAATCAGGGTTAGGTTGCTATGTATAATTTATAATAGGGAGAAGCTAACACGATTCCATTGAGACATCTATTGGCTAAAAATAAACACCATTCCATTACTTCATCAAAGCCTTTAACACTCATAAATACAATCATAAATAAACTCAATCCTAAATAAGATGTTGTGATGAACTGATTTAGACTACACAGAAAATATTGGTAAAAAAAAAATAAAAATTTGGTGTTTGAAATTAGGCTAGTCAAATGTTTGGTTTCATGGGTGACCCTCCGATGCTCTTGCCACTGCCACCTCACTGGTGTTGTCAGTTTTACCTTTCTCTCTCTTTCTTAAGACACACAGAGACGCACCAGGAATGAAAAACAGCATCACTTATTCATTGCGATTCCTGCTAAAGTGAGGCACTTATCTGCTGCAAATCTGTCACATGAATAACGCATCAGCAGATACAGACGGTGATTCAGATCGCTTCTTAGCAGGTACAGTACAATGCTCGAGAATTTAAAGACCGGGCTACCACTGAGAGATGGCTTAATTGGAACCTTGTAAAGGATATTTGACTGTATAAATGTCAGTGAGTCTTTATAGGGTTGATGTAAAGCTCTCCACCGCACTGGGTGTAAAAGGACAGACAGACTGCATCAAGATCCAGGGTTCTGCTGAAAAAGCTCCACCGTTCAGCCAAATTCTTCCAATGAAAGTAGATGGCTTGTAAAAATAGAAGAAGTACAGCAAGTGAGGCACAATTTATGCAAGCTTGTAATATTGAACAAGTGTCTGGAGATAGAGTTTATAGCAAATAAAGAGAGGCAGAGAAGAGAAAGGAGATAAAGCAGAGAGAGAAACGGCTCAGGGATTTAGGAAAGACTTGTGGAGGAAATGGGGTCACGCTCATCCGCAGCTGAAGACCCTTCTTCAGGCCATTTCCTATGATGGCTTGAAATATTATTGTTGAATTAATTGTGGTACACGATTGTGACCGTGGTCTGTGACAAATTCTAGGTTTTTCTTCATTTTCTTTCTTGTAAATGTATAGTTGGTGTGATTGCTGAGTACACTGATGCGGATTTGCACACATTTTAAAAGACTTCTGAATTCTGAATTAGGCTTCAATGCATTAGATTACACAACTGTTAACTACAAATGCCATCATAATGAATTGATCCGAGTTGATGAGTATGAACAGGAAGCATTTTGAGGTTTTCTACTTGAGCTGTGTTATTCCGTAACAACAATTTCCATAGACTTAAATGCATGATATAACTTGAGAATATTTCTTTTTCTTTTTTCCCATTCCTTCCTTTTGACAGTTATAAAGCCGAAAGTCAACGGGAGCTCCTCTCTTCCACAGAAAACACTGCTCCTGAAAGGCCTGAAACGCCTTTAATTCTGTGACTTTGTGACATCACACCATGTCACCATGTCCCACATTTGCATAATTTTTGTCTATATTCACATTAGAAGTGAAGCTAACTGGAGACTGAAAACACAGCAGAGCCAACCGGTGACACGGTGAGCGATGCTGGCTCAGGTGTGCATGAGCTGACCAATCAGAGCGGACTGGGTATTCGGGAGGTGGGCCTTAATGTGACAGGAGCTAAAAGAGTGTTTCAGACAGAGGGAAAATACAGTGCTGCAGCAATGGAGAGTATGAGAAAACTGATGTGTTTTTTGAGCATTTAAGCATATAAACCTGTTCTAGTAGTAACCCAACCTGAAAATGAGCATAATATGTCTGACCATCTACAAAAGCATTACTCAGGATTTGATGATAACATTTTTTGTTTGCATTAAACCTTTAGAGGTAGCTGCATTCCAAATATTTCAGTGGCCCTTTATAATAACCGCTATCAATAAATGGTAAATTTATAGTTAATTAGACTTTAGTTAATAGTTACTGACTGTTAACCAGTGATGCCGGTAACGCGTTACTCTAATCTGACCACTTTTTTCAGTAACGAGTTATCTAACGCGTTAATATTTCCAAAGCAGTAATCAGATTAAAGTTACTTATTCAAGTCACTGTGCGTTACTATTATTTTTGTCGTTTTCCTTAGTAAAAATATATATTTTTGCTTTCTTCTTGCGTCTCGGGGAGTGATGTCACGTATGCGACAAGTCACGTTTTCAGCATGAGGACAACTCACGTGTAACACCACGCAGCAACACAAACACATCAACAATGGAGGGAGGTGAGAGATGCGCGTTTTCGAGCTGGAAATACAGTCATTATTTTGAGTTAGTGTCAGCTAAAGATGAGAATATTAAGGTTCGTTGTACACTCTGTGCTGGCGACAAAGTACTATCAAGCTTCAAAAACACAACGTCAAATTTGAAGAAACATTTGGAGTCGCAGCACAGCACAGTTAAGTTTACAGAGCAAGTCCTACCAGGTGGTGTTAAGCAGAGAGCTGCGAGCAAATCCACGGCCTCGACTTCTGCACGAGGTCCCCCACCTCCCAAGCATCAGTGCAAAAAAAGTAAGTGGGGGAGAGTTGAAGAAGTTGGTCGGGCGGTATGTTGTAGAGGAAATGCTGCCCTTAAACACGGTTGACTCGAAAGTAACTTGTAATCTAACTTAGTTACTTTTAAAAACAAGTAATCAGTAAAGTAACTAAATTACTTTTTAAAGGACTAATCAGTAATCAGATTACTTTTTCGAGGTAACTGTGGCAACACTGCTGTTAACAAACATTAAAATGTTTTATAAAACATTTGTTAAGCAAATATTTATTGTCAATTTGCAACAGATGTTTATAAACCTTAACAGGTTTAACCCTAACCATAACTTAAGTTTAATTAACTTTAATAAGGTTTAATTTACCATTTATTTATGATGTAAAGTTTTACCAATATTTCTTTTAAAAATGCCAAGCACAAGTATTCCTTTACTGAATTGATCCTATTATAATATGACATGCGATATCCAACACTTAAGTATTATACAGTACAAGTATTATTAAACTTCTTTATTTACAGACAGATGTAGTACAGGTTCAACAGAGCTGTACCAATGCAAGTCCTGATGCTCCAGATTCTCTGGTCACATCAGCTGCATGACTGTCTGTCTTTATACATCTCCGTCTTGTTCCATCCCTCAATCTTGAGTCTGTCTTCCCGCCTCCTGAGGCCATTTGAGGTCAGTGCTGTCACTTTGTGTCGGTTGCTTATGTAAGTCACGCTATGGTAGACAGGGACGTCCTGTTGGTCCCGGGGCCACAAACACAGCCGAGGCAGTTTGTACTGCCTGGCTAATTATCAGCTGGAAGGTATATGGAGCCCACACAGTGGATGGTAGAGTGTGCAGAGAGACGGGGAGAGGATGAGGCAGAGAGCGAAGGATGAAAGAGACAAAGAGGTAATGCGAGGGGATAGTGTACGAGGAGGAGAGAAGAAGCAACGTGAAGGTGGGAGAAGAGAAGAGTGGGAGACGGATTCGAAAGAGTGGATAAATACAGAGATAAAAAAGGTGAGCTAAACTGAGGAGAAAGGGCGTTTGGAGTGATCCCTGCATGAGGAAATGTGGAGGAAAAAAAAACAACAGGATGATAAAGAGAAGCGGAAAAACTGAGGCGAGGAAAAACGATAAGGCTCGGGACTATTTGTTATCTCGTAAGATGTTCCAATGTTCCAGCAATCGGAAAAGATGGAGATGATGAATTATACGACTGTAACCTTTGACCTTGGCATCTGTAACATCACCCCTTCCTGTCAGTGGCTGTATCTCAGCCCCAGATGCAAAACATAAAGCAGAAAACAGAGCAGGATACAGCTGACGAAAACAATGCCAGCAGATGAAATACATTACAAAGCTCTGCAGGACTTGTGTGATAACCCACTGAGGGCACCAGTTTTTTTGTTTGTGGGGGAAAAAGAACAGACAGAGAGTCCTATATTTTCACCACACTGTGATTCATCACTCGCATCTGTGCCGTCCACTGGTTTGGCCAGGAATTTAGTATAAAAATATCTCATCCAATCAACTATTTTATGCATAAAAGATATATTTCTAGCAACAAAGCCCCCAAAATCTGGTATTGTTTAATTATTTTATGTTTATTTCCATGATAAGTGGGCGATGATCACAGCATGGCAGCTCGCAGCAGCAGCAGTCTTGCAGACACTCTCCTAAGGATAGGTCAAGGTTGCTGCTAATGAGATAGTGTAGCCGAGAAGGGAAAAAAAACTGAAAAATAAAGGAGGGAAGATAGAGTGGATGAGGTGGAGGAGAGTCACTGGAGATTTATGATCAGACATACCTCTCTCTGTCTTTCCCCACAGGGTTGCAGTAAAGTAAACAGGGGTTGTGATTAGAAACCAGAGACCTCTACCTGGCTCTTTCTCCATAATTTACCAGCTCCCTGCACATGCCACTGCCCCGGCAGCCCATCTGCTGGCGGGGGGCACACGTGACATGGGAATACCGGATTTCAGACATAAACACACAGAGATAAACACACTCTGGCCCACAAATCAGATATGGGGCCCTGGACAGTGCTGTTCAATTGCAGTAATAGCTCAGGTTGTCAGCGCGGGTCTCCAGGGGCCTGTAACCCTCTCTGCTTCCTTACTGTTTAACTAAGCGTTTGGGGTTCGCCCAACACATGACGTTTGACGTCAGCTACAGGCTTGGCTGTCCACTTGTTGGTTTCTCTGTTCTTTATACAAGTTTTTCCCTAAGCTTTCGGATGTTCATTATCACCCCCGTGGTTGTGTTTGACAAATTACCAGTGCTGTCGAGGGACCAATTTTTTTCTCACCAGTCAGGAAGGCTTTTGAAAACACAACAACCTCTTGCGACGTTAATACCATATCCACATCTTGAACTAGAGCAAGCCCCCAAACAAAGCTCTAACAACCCTCACTGCTCCAATTGTACCAACGAGGATGCCCAGAAGAGACAGACATTTCCAACTCCTCCGCCCTTTCTTTAGAAAAACACAGCTGCGACTGTTTCTGCTGTTATCTTGATGCTGTTGTTATGCCGTCCAAGTCTAAGCGAGCATGAGCACTCTCTTTGTCCCTGAGGACCTCAAATGTTTCCCATTGTTCAGCTCCAACAACTCCCCGAGCGGCTGACACTGCACTTTCAGGAATGGTCTCGGAAAAATTTACCGAAACAGTGCTGCATGGTAAAGTGAATGCAAAATGGGGTTAAATGCATTTTCAGGAACATTCCTGAAAATGCATTTGACACCTTTTTTGGCAGTAGGGCTGTGGTTCCTAACCTGTTTTGTCTGATGTTTTCCCACAGCCCTATTGGATCAATTTAAGTACTGCTTCATCATGTATCATGTTCCAAATGTGTTCATGTATACTGATTTTAAACTGGATGGTTTTTCACACTATTAATGTACATAAAAATGGACAAGGTTTTATGATCTTTGCCCTACAATTAATGTCAATAATTAGGTTGGTTTAGTCAAGTTGCATTTGTAGTACTATCACTTAGAGTGGCAGAAGATGAATGTTACAACCATTTATCCATTAGGCTACTTTCATCTAACTTGCTATTTTAACTATTTATCTAATACGCTTAGCTAACCCTTTGAATGAATTATCAATGACTTTTTAGCTAACTATTCTGTTTTTTCTGACACGTTTAGCTAACTCTTTCAATTGTTTATGTATTACTTTCAGCTAATTATTTATTGATGACTTCAAGCAAAATCTTTGTTTACCCATTACTTTTAGCTATTTCAACTGTTTTTCAAATACTTTTAGCTAACTCTTTCAGTCATCTATTTATTTTAGCTAACTGCTTTGACTCTGCTAACTTGTTCCCCAGTTTCCATGCCCTCTCCATTGCAACATGAAGGTATGTTTAGGTGGTACAGCTGACTAAGTATGCGGATCTTTTTCTTTTTAATCATAATTTCTATTCTTTTTTCAAATTAGTTAAGCTTTTACACAATCTTTCCGTGTGCCCCCTAGCAACTGCAAGTGAAGTTCATTATTTGGTGTGGTACAGGGAAGAAAAAATAAAATCATATTTTACAGTAGAGTCAATAAAAATCTTTCATTTGTACCAAGGTACTGTGAATGCAGAACCTTAGAAGCAGTGAACAGAGGTGGTATCCCTTGACCAGCTTTAATTTAAAAGTTGGCATTGGCTTTCAAAAGAAAAAATGTGAGATAAACTGGTGATACTGCTGTTAAATATCTTACTGTCCCTGACACTGACAGAGAGCTCTACAACAAAGAAAGAGAAGGAAAAGGAAGGAAATTAGCTTTTATCCACTTGCTGAGGAAGTTCACAACACTGACACTGGAAGTTGTTTCTCTACGTCATCAGAAATCAACCTTGACCCTGAAGGAAGCTGGAGATACGTGAGGTGAGACGAAAAGCGGAGAGTCCAGAGAGGCAGCAGAGACAGTGAAACAGACTGGCCGTCCAGGAGTGCTGCGCTGTGCTGTACTGACAAGCTGCCAGAGGATCTCAGCCCAGTGGTTCAGTGCCTGGCTCAGAGGGCCCTGGGCTCACACAGCTCTGCTGGCTGTCAAACCAAAGCTGTGTGCCTGACTTGACAGAGTGACCATTGTGAAGAATGCAGCCAAAGTACAATGGCTGCATTCTGCTCGCTTCACTTTCACACGCACTCTGCTTCCAACAGACCCTCACTGGACAAAACAGAAACACACTGTACCAGCTTACAGTAGCAAATGTATCAACACCAAGGTTTTCAGATGCAAAATCCCAGGAATTTCCATATCCAAGCTGGAATGAAAATGCCATTCCATTCTGGTTTGTTCCGATCACAATTAAACATTGTTGGTAGATAATGCAACCGTCCATAGGGATTTGATGTGGCAACCCACCAATATACAGTCATACAGTTCATCATGCAACTGAGGCTGTTATCGTTTCTCAACTTTTAGTTGACACTTTAGCCACAAGACAATTAGGATGACGATAAAACATAGTGCGACAGTGGTACAAGTCAACACACTATTGAAGTCTGGTATGCAGCAATGTCTATCCAAAGTTTGCTTATGCCATAACATTAGCTGAGTGTATTTAAGCATCAGCCTTTGTCATTGCTTAGTTTAATTTTCATTAGCATGCCGAAGAATGTTTTATTTCATCCTTCAAATATTACAGTCTTGCTTTAAAAGGAATTCATAATGCTTTCTGGTGCTATAAAATTGGCTTGTATCAATAATATCGGATCAAAGGCATAAAACAGTCCTTCATGCTTAATAATATAAGATGTTAAGCATTTAATTATATTTATAGACTGGACTTTGATGTTCTTCTGTTTTCAGAAGTTCTCATGTGAGTCCAGTTTCCACTACAAATACGGCTGGAAAACACCGTCTAATGTGATAAAACACCATAGTTATCATTTTCTTTGACTTTTTCTTTCACAAACATGTTTGATGTTTGAAAAAATACCCTGATGACCAGTTCAAGATATGATTAACCAGCCATTAGCGTGATGACCCCCAGTATTAATCTAAATCCTAACCCTGGCAGTGCTGGTATCAGTAACACACACTATCCAGTAAGCAGTGCGCTGCACTATCCTATAGAGAACAGTCTGTTCCACTTGCTCTCCTCCCTCCCCTCATCTTCCATCCCTTCACTCTTCGTCTACCCTCTCTCTCTCTCTGTTCCCCTCGCTCTAGGCTGTTGACATTGGTTGAGCAACACTTGTGCTGTTGAATCTATTACACTTAATTCTCACAAGCTTGTCAGAGAACAAAACCCTTGCTGATGGGAGCAACATATGTACACTGGCGTAATTATTTATTTACAGAGACTGCTACAGACTGAAATAGTGTGTATGGAACGTTGCCAGGGATCCAAATATTGGCCGTTCCTGCGGACTCGAGGTAAATAAACCAGCAGAAAGGAGGAAAAAATGCTGCCAAGCATAGGACATCCTTTATTCTTGTCATGTTTATCTCTGTGCAGCACCTGTGAGCTAGACGGGGATGTGTGGACATTTTCATTGTGATCATTAATCATTAATAATGCATTCCCAAGCAGTGGTGTGTGCATGTGTGCATTTCACAAGCTTGCACACACTCCTGCAGCTGTGTCTGCGGACAATGCAAACACTACTTCACCACAAAAAAGCTTTCTTAACTGAGCTTCTACCAATGAACCAGAGATAGGTAATGGTAACAGCATTTCAAATGAAGCTACACAACCCAGAATAATAGAAAAATATAATACGGATCTGATAAATGCCTTAAAGTGTGTGTAGAGCATCACTTTTGACCCTCTGTAGGTCATTAAGATTCTCTGGTTAGTTCAGCAAACAAGTGATGACCCACCAGGCCAACCAATAACACAATAACACAATAACAGCTCATAGGGTGAGTCATTTTTTCTATCCTCCTGTGAAAAAAAGAAAAAATTCACTGCTTTTCCACAGTTGTCAACTGACATTTCCCCCATTAATTCATCAAAAAAGTAGAAGTTTAAGTGGCAGTCAAAGTAAAAATAGCAGTTTAATCTGATGTGCTGAAGGAGGTTCAAGTTTCAATATTTCTGAATATAACTGTTTTCAGCTCTTCTACTTCAGCTGAAATTTGAACTACTTTTACCACTTGCATGTCAACTGGCATTTCAACTGCTTCCTTCTTTTACTCTTCAGCTCCTTTCATCTCTTACCTTTCAGTTGACTGTTCAACAGCTTTCAGTTGTTCTACATCAACTGATCTTTAATTCATCAGCATTCATCTCTTATACTCATATTTCTCCTTTCAGTGTTTGCACCTCCGCTGACACTTCAAATCCTTTCAGGCCTCAGAAAACAGCCTTTTCTTTCTTTTTTGTCTACCTTTCTGTGAAGTAAAAGAAAAAGTTCACTGCTTTTGTTGCCAAAATCCTTTTTGCTTTTATGACTGGATCAACAGGAGCATTATTATGTGAGACTTTGTTACAGAATGCAGAACTACAAATCTGATATTTTCAGACTAATGCTGCCTTTGTGGATGTGTCAGAGTTTCTAGCCTGAGGACTTTATGTAAGCAGGTTACGAGTGACAGTCTGAGTTTGTAGGAAACACATTTTCCTTTAGTGTTCCAAATAGTAACAAAGTGTGAGATATTGTTTTATCGAAGCTTCTCAGTGGGTCACTTTTGTGCCAAGGCATCCCTGAAGATTCTAAAATTGTTCCTTTAGAAATGTGTAACACTGCTGATAACATGGCTACTTCATCTTTACAATACAAAAACAGGCAGATATTACACATCACTAAAGACACAAGTGATGCTCCCTGAACTGTGATAATATGTGTGTGTTCTCAGAGGGAGACGTACCCTAGGCAGGGCTGTTTACACTTTTTGTTTGCTAAGGATCATGGGTACGAGGTTATGAGAGCATCTGACTGACTAGTGGGAGGGCAAGTCTCCCCGGGTGCACGATTTGTGTTCTTCTAAGAGTGTGTGCGTGTGTGTATTCATGTGTGGGGGCGGAAGAGAGTACTGCCGCCCACGTGGAAGTTGATGCTGCTGTCAGTAGGCGGCCGTCTATTTCTAGTGGCAGCCTGGTGGGCAGGAACGCATGGTGATATCTCTGCTTTCTTTCTCTTGATTTCATTTTCTTTGGGAAAGTGTGGAAGGAATGACTTAAATGGCTTGTCTTTCTCAAAGATGGTAGTCATACTTGGATAGTATGTAACAGACAGATATATTTCCAAACACAGTAAACAAGGTATTAAAGTTCACCCAATAATGAAAATTCAGTCATTTATCTCTCATGTTAAGTTTTGTAGTAGTCCACGAAATCAAATCAATTTGGGATCTCTGGGACCTCCGGAGACTTTGATTATGTCACATGAGCTTTATGGAGTCAATTTATGTTTTTTACATTTTAACACAAGTCCCCATCTACTCAAGTTGTTTAGGAGAATGCTACAATGCTGTTTTGCTGTGAAGCGCCAGAAAAGTTTTGTGGACAATAAAATCTCCCCTGACTTTCAATTGGCATGGGGGTGCTTGGATAATGAATGTCATTTTTGAGTACACATATCCTTTAAAAGGTGCTGTATCTCACAAATTCAAGCGTGCATTCATAATTATGTCACTAAACCAGAAAAAAATATTTACAGTATCAATACAGCATTATCATTTAATAAAAATCACATATAGTTTCATTGATAGATAATCTTGTATGATGTTTTTTTTCCCATCTGTGAATAGTATTCCATCCCTGTGACTAGTGTTCACCAATCACAGGTTAGGATAGCCTATATGCTGCTGAGAGGCAAAGCCCAGGGCAAAGACAAAAACTCTTGCTGCTCCTAAATACTGAGCTCTATGTATAGCCATATATCATACAAATAGCCTACAATATGTTCCATGTTGTGTTATATATGTCTATGTATCATGGTATAGTATTGCATCAAGTTCATTCATCATGTTCCCTGACTGGATCATGTAGCATCCTGATCTATTGTATCGCACTGTAACATATCATGATGTTACATCATATAATGTCGACTGTCCTACTGCATTCTTCAGACAAACTGCCTACAAGGTAGTGAGTTCTTCCAGCACCCTTGAAATGTGTGTGTGTGTGTGTGTGTGTGTGTGTGTGTGTGTGTGTGTGTGTGTGTGTGTGTGTGTGTGTGTGTGTGTGGCTTTCAGTGCTGTTATACCGCATGTGTCCTCCCACAAACTCCACTTACAGTAACCCAACCATCAATACTGTTCCTACTGCCTGCCCAAATGTAGCCATGCTGGACGTCCTCAGGACTCACACATACACATGCTTCCAGTAAAAGATAAAGCTTCTGCTCCTGTGGTAAGAAAAAAAGCATCTGATTCTCCCCATTTATTTTCTTTGAGATATAAAGAAAGGCAGCAGCAGAGTAGAGGAGATAGAGGGACAAAGATAGGGACAGAGGACACAGGAAAGATTGACGATCTTTATACAGGGAAGGGAGGTATTCTGAGAAGCTGAACAACCTTGAAAGAATGAAGAATTATTTAACTTTTCTGTGTTATCCTTGAATTGATCAAGTGCTTGGAGATGAAACCTCAAGATTAGATATCAGTTTTTATCTTTGTTAATATTTTAATCAATTCTGGTTTGTGACATTATAGAAACAATTACCTTTTCTAATTTAAGATGAAGGCGGCAAATCCTTCTCTATGCAGATGACACACTTCTTTATCACTAAAGAAGCGCTTCAATGGGGCATGTACCTTCTAAGTGATTACTAGATTACTAATAGTGACCATCTCCAGGCGAATTTTAAGCCAAACCATGTTGTTTTCCAACATCAAGAAATGCTAATTTTGAACTTAAATGTGGTTTTGTAGAAACGTACTTAGCTAACATTTATTTTTGTGCAAATGAGAATTCAATTCCAATTCAGATCAGAATTACACTTAAAATAGTTAATGTGTCACACACTATTGCCACTTCTGCAGAAAAAATAAAAGTCTTCAAAAGAATTTCAGAGCTTCGTCCAGTCCAACATTTCAAATTTCAGAGAACTAGAAAATGTTGAGAATAAACTATGTACAAACTTAACTGGAAATGGACTGCAATAGCCAATTCTACTCAAACAAAGAATGTAATGCACTGGGTATATAGGGCTGAGTTTGGGGCTTTAGTCTCTCCAACAAAGTTATTGGGACAAAAATTCAGACTGCATCTCTGCAGACTTCTGCAAAAGTAGTTCTAAGGCCCGGAGCAAAACTCCCACTTCACTAGCATGGCAGGAGCTCAATATCCTTAAAATTTAAAAAGATCTGAAGTCACATCAAAAGTAGTGATTATACCCCTTAACATTATCAAGCTCCATCCCGCTAGGAGCAAAGAAAGGAGTTCCCTTTTGAGTCAAAACATTAGATGAAATTACTACCAAAGAAAATAAGAATACATCACGCGCAGGAATGGAACAACAAATCCAAACATAACATGCATAACATGTAGCAGCAGACTAACTGACCAAAACAGCTGATAAGAAACTTAACTGAATGGCCAAAATCAGACAGCAGACAAACCCAATTTACTGAAACATTCTTTCAAATATTTGGACACTGCAATTTCAATGTCTGGACAGCAAGAAGAAATTATTCATCTACTAAATATGTTAATAAATGCCACAAAAAAATGGCAAGCAAGCAGAAAATAAATGTGTGTTTTCTCAATTTCTTTCTTTTAATCTTTTATTTTAATTATTTTTTATGTCCACAGTCACCTACATATGTGAATCAGGTATGTTTAATTGTTTTAGCCAGTTTCATTTGTAGTCATTATTATTTCAACTGTAACAGTGTTTTGGGAACCCATCAAGCGTCATGCCAAGTAAACCCGCTGAACTTAATGGAGAGAGCGAGTGCAAGAGATGAGAAGGTAGGGAACAAAAGAGAAAGAGAAACAGGGTGGAAAAGACAGTCCACTGCTTCCTCCTCATCACACAGTAGGAGTAGCAACCTAAAAATAAACCTGCAAGGACACCATATGCTCCTATGCTCCTCAACCTCTCTTCCCTTTCCCTCTTTTGTACTCCACTTGCTCTAACATCTCTGATTTTCTCCATTCTTGTTTTCTCTTTCCTCACAATACCCTGACATGACAGAGCCCTCTCCACATAACAATGCCTCCACTGTCCACTGCTGAGAAGCCAAAGATTGATTGTCTTTCATTGTCTGCTGGTAGAAAAAAACAAAAACGGCCAAAATTACAGCAGCTTTGAATGTACAATCAAGTTACAGGATTGGACATCAATGATAAACCATTCTGTCAATCGAAGCAGGGGAGCAGAGCTTTCTCCTGCAACCATCAATCAATCAGTTGATCAATGTCGAGCCGGTCCCGACATCTCCTCCCTTAGCCAATCATCACTCTGGTATTGAGTGTCCCACCAACCTAGGAAACATAAATTCTTGACGTATTTTTCCGCCTGGTGACAGTGTGTTTTTCTAACCTCATTGGCTCATTTTGGGGGCAAGGGGGAAGAAAATAATAAAGCCCTGGAATCTCTCATTTCCTGTGTGTAGGTCTAGCTCGCAAGCTGTGTTATGTTACACTACAAGAGGCTGGAGGTCCTTGAAGGCATACCAGGCCTTATAAGTCACCCTCGGGTTAGACTGGGTGTTTGTGTACAGTCATGGTATGCAGTGGCAACGATGTTTTTTTTTTTTGTTTTTTTTTTTTTGTGATGCCAAGTTGTTTTTTGTGTAAAATCCAATCAGCCTTGCTGTGGCTGAAAGTCAAAATGGAATCTGTCTTATCTATTCCTGCGTGCATCGCTTTGATTTTTCACAAAGAAAAACACAGCGGCCTCAGCCCATGAAGATGACCTTGTGATAAAGCGCGGATGAGCGTCTGCTTGTTCGCCTTTCTTGTTGCGCAGAAATTGAAAACTGTCAACTAAAGAAAAACCACGCTCTGCAAATGCGTTCCCTTTCGAAAGTGGTCGTGGCGCGGTGAGCTCTGATGAAAAGACAATCTAATCATTTCGATCTCCAGTTCTTTTTTCTTCCTTATCCTGTGTTCACACTAAATCCCTCCACAATCCTCGCTTTCAGGCCCTCCAGCACTCTGCCACTGCATCTCGATTTTACCTTTTTTGAAACATTTGCGATGTTTTATCCAAACATATTTAATCTTCTCACTCTCCCTGCATAATTTTCCTGTCCAACCTGCTCTGCTCTTCCCATCACAACCTATTATGTCTTTAATTTATTCCCCCATGCATCCATCTATCTATCCCTCCATCTATTGATCCCTCACAACTATTCATTCATCAGTCTCTAAAGCCAAGCAGTCTAGGAATGTAGGGCAGCTGTAGGAGCTCCAGGACCACTTCTCTCTGTTTTGCCCTCAGGGATGATGCACTCTCAACGGGGATATTGGCCGATCAGCCGCCTCTGCACAATCCCTCCCTGGTGTTTCTCTTTGCATCGTCCTGGCTAAAATAGACTTACAGCTATCATTGTGCGATCCTGAACACAAAAATTTGTGAATTTGTACAGTGAAAGATGAAATGAGATGAAAGTACACATCAGTCAGTGTGTTTCTTCTTAATAGCTGACCTTCGTAGACAGCTCAAAGGCCAGAGAATAAAGGAAAAACTGACAAAGAAAGACATGGGACTGATCACAGGTTTGAGATTACATAACGGTGCTGTTATCTATCTACAGCATGGACACACAAACCAAACGGTTCACAAATCATCTGGGATGTTGCTCAATTTTGCAAAATCAACACGGACGTTGATCTCTCTTGCATACAGTGTTCATGTACACGTCATGTACAACTTCACATTTGCCCACAGCAAGGTTGTAGATATCCAATTTACTGTTGTTGTTAATTGGACATGCATTCCACTTTGTGAACAAGACCAATCTGATATGAAGAGTTTGATTATGTTGGAATAAAACCCACAAAAAAATTCCTCGAGCCAAAAGTGGTTCTCTAATCCACTGTTGGAAATGTTTGTTCGTTTAAATATTGCTTAAACAAATCCTTTCCCTCGACTGCAAGCCCCATTGTTTTAAAGCAGCACCAAAGGCTGACACACACTTTGTAGTGAACAAGAGAGGAGGGAGGGAGGGAGGGAGGGTGGAAATGGAAATAAATGGGTAAGTCCGACAGTTAGTCTTCATAAAAAAGGATTTCTCCAAACCTCTGTATCAAACCCTCTTCAATCTTAGCTGCTCTGAAGTCTTTTCGGGCATGATATGCTGCACATAAAAGGTTCTAGTGCTGATGTTTGACATGTGTGGTGCGATCATGTCCACTGTCAACCACAGCACCACACACACAGCTCAGAGAGGAGTGTTGAGTGTGAAGTAGAGGCAGTAACACTGAGGATGAACGTGAGATTAAATTCCCTACAGTTTCCTCGTCTTTCGCGGTCATGATGCTCAGTAAGGACGGTCTCTGCTTCACTGGTAAAGTGACACTAAAGGTGCTGCAACTGAATCACTGTTACCCACAACGCATTTTCATCCACCGCGATTTGGTTATATCAGATAGATCTTTTTTGAACATGCATAGCTGCAGCAACATGACAACTCACTGTATACTGAACATATTTGTGAAAAATGTCTCTCAAAACCCTGAATGATGTTGCTGTGAAAGGATGTAATGAGATAATAGGTGGATGAATGTGGAGTCCAAAAAACTCAGATGGTCAGCCACAGTGCGTTTGCGTGTATGTAGGAGTGCTACTACTATCAACTACTACTACCACTAGTTAATCAATCAAGGATGGCCATGTTCTGTCAAACTTGTAAAAAAACACTGATACCAATAATCAGAAAAATGCGGAAAATGGCCCCAAAAATCGTCCAGGCCAATAACTGGAGCCCAAGGTGACATCTTCAAATTACTTGTTTTGCTTGACGAACAATCCAAAGATGCTCAAAAGTAAAATGGCATAAAACAGACCAAAAACGAACACATTTGAGAAGCTGGAGCCAAAGAATAATTGGTATTTTTGCTTTGAAACTATCAAAATACTTCAATAAGGGCGCTTTCACACCGCTAGTTCGATTATTTGGTCCGCACCAGGCAGTAAAATTGTTACATTGTAGCATACAGACTGCGGTGTGGTCCGCGTTCACACATGCAAACGGACCAAAATTGGTCTGAATGACGTTTCGTCATCTTCCAGTAGAAATAAGCGCCAATTTGGACTTTCACAATGGAGCGACAATTTCGTACACTGTTACTTGCGCTGGTCCTTGCTTTTTATATTGTCAATATCAGCCATTTCTGGCAAAATATCCAATTTCAGAATGAGTCGCGGCTACGGCTGGAGAACAATCTGCGGATGTACTGGATTCGCCGAAGACGTATAGTGGGTCATTTCAGGGAGAGGAGACGCGCTATTTTCACAAGTGCTGTCATGGTGATGATGAGACAAGCACCTTTCCAAAGACCCACAAGGTAGGCTATAGCCTGACAAGCCAGACCGCTAGGGTCTAGATTTCTAGGCTGTAGAATCTGTTATGCTGTTTATACATTTCGTTTATACCAGAGTTGGTCCAGGTTTGCGTTCTCACCAGAGGGACCGCACCAAAGGTTGGCATTTGGTGCGGAATCAAGCGGACCGAGACCACCCCTTTTTGGAGGTCTTGGTCCGCTTGATTTAGTGTGCACCCGAGTGCGATTGATGCTTTCACACTGACGAAAACGAATCGAACTAAGAGCTTTTGGTTCGAATGGACTGTTTAGTGCGCACCAACTGCTGTTGGTGTGAATGCGCCCTAAGTCAACTACTATTACAGCTCTGCATGCATGAAACACTCCTCAAACATCCATATCATACTAACTGCTTTATGCTGGGAGCAAATTCATACCGATTTATTCGTTCAAAATTAAAAGGGGACAGGAAATCAAATTAAAAGATCAGACTGAAGATCAAAAAACACTAATCCAGGCACTTACAATGATTGGGATTCTGATTTTAAATTAATAACAACTACAGTCAAATTCTTGCCTTGATGGAAGTGATGAGGCAAAGAGTCACAAGAAGTTGTTATTGGAAAACAGCCAAGAGGCACTCAGGCACGAGCACATGAACGCAAACTCTATAATGGAAACAAACATCTGTAATTAAAACCCGCAACACCTTGAGGAAGTGTGCAGGACTGCTTTCTTGATGCTAATGCTGTTATCTGCCTTTTCCAGTGTGTTTGACTCTGCAGACATTGCTTCCTCTTCTATATGATTAAAAGCATCGAGTCACACACATATAGAAAGCAGCTGCTGTGTACTGTACATCCAAGTCTCTCTTAAAATGCCATTAGCTAATCCCAATAAGAACCTCATTCTGCTGTGTGTGCTAAAAATGCCTGCTGAATGTAACTTCTGAGTAATCCTCTATCCTCAAATGCCTGGGTTGCAGTGTGAGCGAAGGTGGAGAGAAAACAGTGCAAGTGCACGCCTGTGTGTGTGTGTGTATGTGTGAGTACTTAAACACGTGTATGCGAGCGTTTTATCTCCATGCAGACCAGAGTTAATCCTCCAGTGTGCATCTGTGACGTCACCATCCAAAACAACCACAATAACATCTACGGTGTGATGCTGGCAACGGTCGTGGTGACGACTGATCCTGCTCGACAACAGTGTGGGGGGATTAGGTATGACAGCTTACTGGACAGGAGCTCGTCTCCAGTGTGTGTCAGTGTGTGTGTAACTTTTGAAACACAATAAAAGGAGGGAGAGGGAGACAAAAAGAAAGAGATGAGGAAGAGAGAAGTCGGACACGACATTATGTGATGAAATTACATCATTCCCAGCTGTTCCCTACACAGCATGGATACAGGAAGAGAGAGGAGATGATGATAGATGGATTACAAATGCTTGAAACTAGTTGCATTGGAAAAATATGGAATTATCTACCTCTGTTGCCAGAGATTTTGAGACTATATCTAGATTAAAAAGAACATTAACATGAATAAATAATGTATTTCGGAGATGTAAGCTTTTCATCACTGTTACAGGTAATCTTTTCGTCAGGCTCATACATGCTGTTGTATCAACGATCTGATATTGCCGAATCAGGGACTTCCCCCTCTGATGGATACGCTGCAGTTGAACTGATCACATATACAGTAGGACAAAGAATCACAGGCTAACTCACAGAATAATAATATCACAATATTCGGCCGCATGATGACAGTATCAACACATGTAATTTTGCAATAGGCACTTTGTTATAACGTAATTGTTAATTATGTTATTATAATCATAGTACATCTTTTGACAGAATTATGATGTATGTGTAAGCAATGAGGAAAATTTACCTGCTGCCACATGCTGTAGGTAAGAAGAACCTGCAGAGCAGTAAATGCAGCAGTTATTATTTTATCAGCCACATTGTATGTACAGTATATTCGACTCTTTTCTTGATGAAGTGTAATGGTTATATTTCATGTGTTTTAATCTATAGATCTAATCTAAAATGATTTGATTATGTTTACTGCTCAATATTTAGACTTTTATTTGCCATTTCATTCATTTTTTAACAACATAATGTTATATATAATGTTATTATTGTTCAGTTATACTCACATATTAATATCAAACCTAAAAAAGTCCAGTATCTGCTAAGCTTTTGTTTTTAAAGGCGCAATTTGTGAGAAGTTGCAGGCAGCTTCAAAAATATACTATACTCTATGCGGTAGCCATCTTTCGCTATAGCGACTAGTTGTCATTGGCAAGTAGCACAGTTAGCCAAGGATCTTTTGGCTATCATCCCTGGCTAGGCGACCGATGGCCTTAATCTCTAGCCCTGCTATGCTATGGCATTTTAGCAGTCATCTGCTCGGCTTTTGTCGAGACCATCGATGGAACTATTCAGAACGAATGTTAGCCAATAACACGGCTGTATTACTAGACAGGAAGGAACAGGACTAGCTGGTTAGCATGCTAACTTCAACATCTGCGCAACACAATAAAAAGTCGTCGTCAACATAACATCAACACTAATGGTTCTTCACAACCTGTTGTTAATATTAATTTACTGGCCAAATCTTACATATTTCCCCTTTAAATGCAGGAATCAAACCTATGATGTATTTTTCTATTGCATTAAGCTTTCAGTTTTTATTGACAGCTAGGTTTAGACAGTGTGTACCAAAGTGTACCAAAATGAATGCACACACACACACACACACACACACACACACACAACTCTTCTCAATGCCAGAGATACATGCTGGCAAAGAGATTAAACGCGTTCGCCTAAAAGCCTCGCTGACTCTGAAATACTGCAGCCAGAGAGTTGATATCACATCACAAGAGATTGTGTCATGGCACATTACGCTGATAAATACACCAGGTGACTGTGTTTAATTAGTAGTAGTAACATTAGTAATACTTGCAGCACTATTATCTTACAGTTTCTTTTGGTTTTCGCCTGCCAAAATCGACGCACTCACTCGGAACTGCTGCGATTGTGCCAAGACAGAAATAACAAAAAAAATCTGGCTGGAATACAGAGTACCAGATATTTGTAGTATTTTTTGGCATAAGTATTGTAAAAATTTGAAGATATTCAACATCTCAGCACAAAATACAGGCTGTAAGCAGCTTGAAGCTGTACGAGCCTTCAGCGATCCATCTCAGTGTAACACTAGTCACTGTGAAGGAATAAGAGCACCCCCCGCCACGGCGAGCAGTCAGGATTCAGCCAGTGCATGTTCATATTTGGCAAGAAAGCCAGCTGGAGAGTGCGTAATAGAACTGCATGCATTATGGGATGTTTTCACAGAAGTGTGGGCCGCAGCAGGGTTGTATTAATATTGCATTGAGGGGTAGAGAGACAGTGTGTGTCTGAGTGTTGAAGGGAGTGAATCATTGCCTTCAATGACAGCTGCTTCTTCGTCCTCCAAGGCAGGGAAGACAACACTCTGTGTGAATGTGTGTGCGAGGCTGAGACTCCATCGTCACCTGCACATGTTTAAACATGTTTGAATGGAGTGGATCAGGTGGTCAATAAATAGTTTGAGGTTATTGTTGTCACTTCCATTGTGTTATTCAACTAGAAGGAGCGATTCGATTCAAACTACGCACTCTCTTATATATAGCCATTCATAACATATTATCTAAGCCTACAAAAGCCCCTCTGCTTCTACTTAAAATTCAGTCGTCGACAGCAAGTTCTTCACTTCTATTTCCGACACGTAGTGCTTAACAGCTCCCACTCATCTCCTCTGCTCTCCTCTCTCCCCTTTCCTCTTCAAATGTTTTCTTTACTTCTCGCTACGCTGCTTTCTCACTCTTCGTCTCTCTCTCTTGTGAGCTCTTGAACCTCCAATATTTGTCTAGAGATGCTCTGCCATTCTCTCTTATCTTCTCTTCCTCTCTCCGTTATCTCCGCTGCCTTCCTTCTAGTGACTCCTCTTTTTCCCCCTCTCATTCGTGGGCTTATTTCTTAAGAGCGTCTCCTTGTCTCTCGCTCAGTCATCCCTGTCATTGTTTTGACTCCTGACTCAGTGTGACTGAGTCATGAGTCATCTCAGTGGACCACGGGGCAGGTTTGCCCCTTAGATTTAATGAGGGATCCGAGGAAGAAAGCTCAAACATCAATCTATCAGAATCTGAGAGACAAATTCGCCCTGCTGCGACATACATATGGTCACGAATATCAACCAAGAATCCACTTCACTTTCAACACTTGCTTGGATTTTCTTTGCTCTAGTTGACTTTATTTATATTACGTGTCTTTTACTATATTTTTTTTCTTTCTTCTATTCTTTCCTCTCCATCAACTCTCTTCCGAGGTCCATTCATCACCACACTGAAGCCTGCACCGGGTTCAGAGGTCTGCTGGCTGCCACTGATGCCACGCATCTGTTGGACCACAACACAATACTAAACGGCAACACAGCTGTTCAACATGCAACCCACACTATAGCATGACAGACAGACCGAGTTTACATACAGCCTGGCAAGCTGTAAAGCTCTGAGGGCGAGTACTCAGTTATTGCAAGAGCTCAAGGTCATACTCATGCAAGATGAGCGAGCTAGCCTCAACAGATTGGAATTAAATCGCACCAGTACAGAGTAGAAATGTACAACACACGGACCAGCAAAACCAATATCCAGCAGGCATTACACTGCAATACATTAGACTTGCTGGAGGAGCAACAAAATCTATGGTTTTGTGAAAGCAGATATACTGTAAACACAGAAAACATCATTACAAAAAATATCTGATCATGATCAAAACTATGATTCTGTAACTGAACCATTTATTTAAAAAGGACAGTCTAGTTCAGTATGCAGTCAGTTTGAAAAGCAATTCACGGCAACAAATGCATTAAACAAACTATCCATTGGGTTCTATTCTAATTGATGCACCATGTCATAAAAAAACTATTCACATTTAAATTATTTTGACATATTATGCTTGTAATATGATATACGATTAGTAAGAATGATCATATAGTAACTGTCAACTGTCAATATCTGTTACTGCTCCTGCAGTTCATACAGCATTCATAAAAAAGCCTCCTCCTCAGTATCCACCTGTAAGCTCTGAGTTGATGTTCCCTGAGTGGGTAAGTCATTCTTGTCACTCCCCACTCCCTGCTGCTGCCATTCATAGAGCATTTGAAAAACCCTCTTCCTCCACCTCAGTATCCAACTGTCTATAGCCATGTTTCTGCCCAAACTACCCAGAACTTTTAGTCCAAGGACCTACTTTTCAAGAAACTTAAAGGTTCCTTCGGCCCGCTCTGGTCTGAATTCCCAACTCAGCCTAAAGACTAGGGAAGATGAAGCAAATCTGCTGACATATGAAAAAGGGATGCCTGTTTTTACGTGACATTAGTGCAAACAATAATACAACAATGATGTAGTCAGTCATCATTGGTCAAAGCACAAAGAACAAACAACAAACGTTTATGCAACTACGGATTTTTATAAATTATGAAATGTTTAGCACTGAGAGCCCCACCTAAGTTAAGTTGGAACTTAATTTAGACCCTGGTCCCTGCAATGGAAATGGAGTCTGTAGGGAAGGTCCTGTAGAGGAAACACAGCTTATGTTCCTTTAGTGAGTAAGTTTTTATTGTCACTCCCCACTCCCTACTGTGAGCTTTTTATGGGGATTGATAAGGTCAGAGCTTGGACACTAAATATCAACCCTGTGCATATTTGACATTTACATATAAATTCAGTCTCAGTTCAGTATTCTCGTTAACATCTCTTGCACCATCCCGTGTAAAGCCATCACAACATTCCCATGACTACAAATCAATGCTTACCGTCATGGTTGGGGTTTCCCAGCGTCCAGGGCTCATCTGAGTCAAAGTGTGTGTCGCCTCCTATTCCTGGCCCTGGAAAGTAGGCGTGTGCCAGGAAGCCACCCTCGCCGTCAAAGGGCGAACTATCACCATGGAAACCTGAAGCGAAGATGATGGTGATGTCCACGTCTTTCTTTGTTCTCTCCAGCTCACTGTAGGGCACAGCCTCAAAGCGCAGGGGCGTCACATTTTGCCAAACGTCAAAGGCTCGCCGAATGGCATCATGGGTCTCCTCTGCACCCACTTTGGGTGTCACGTTCTTTATGCTGCAAAGATGTGAGATAGAGGAGGGAAAAGTTAGAGTGGGAAAACACTAAAGGCCTTTGTAAACATTTCACACAAGCAGATAATTTTCTCTTATCATCGAGCCCCAGCAAGCCTCAAATCAGGATTTCTCCTTCAACTGTCAGGATGAGCAAATCTATTGTAAATTGGTCTGATAAGACTCTTGGGTTCGCGGAACGTTTGGTAAAACAAACACACCTAAGAGTATCTTATTCTGCTGAATGTCCACACAGAGGAATAATAACAGATTAGAATCTAATCAGACAAGGTAAATAGCCTCTAACTCCTCTGAAGCATGAGATATGGTGGGATAGAAAACAAGGCAGTTAGTTTAGTCAAACAGTTAGCAACACAAGGACTTAAAAAGGAGGACACTGCTGCATGTCAATCTACATGATCACACTATGCCAAAAAAGAATCTGTCACTATCACTGTTTTCCCTGCATGCTGCCATTTCACGCTCATCGTGTTCGCCAACAGAGAGCTAAATGGAGCGATTTGTGAGAGAAAACAGCTGAGTCCTCCCCCGCTGGCTTTGAGCTGCTGCAGGTGTGGAAAGGACGGGACAATTTCCTGCCTCTGGAATTTATTTTCTAATTAAGGATTATCAACAGCCCACTGCCTGCTGAGAGCCCCAGTCTGGTTTGGGCAATCAGAAAAACCTCTCTCACTTCATTCGCTCCAAAAATATCTCAGTCACGCTCTATTAAAATTTGGCCTCTCTCTCAGGATAGACAGATAGAGTAATTGTGCGTTATAAGCATCTAAGTTGGATGATGTAAACTATACCTATGTCTTCGTTCGCCCTTAGTGAAGTGTCAGAATTGGGTGAAAAGTTTGTTGGTCTGTGTTCAGTTGCCAAGATCAGTATGTGAATGTGAAATGTGAAAGTGCGCAGCAAAACAACATTGTGCCAATTTCTTTTTCCAAGTCTTCTAGAACAGGTGTTTCATATTGTGTCAGGAATTCCCTTTTTTCTCCTCACATCCAACCTGTTTCCTTGCTTACTCTCTGTCACCTCCTCTTCTTTGTTCGGTGTTTCATGTAAGTTCTTCATAGCGTCTCTGTTTGGCTGTCAGGTTGTCATTTTCCATAATAGTAATAAATATTATCAGAGCGTCTTCTGTCTTTGACTATTCTCATCCTCGTCTGCACAGTTGGGAGACTGCTGCAAGGCACATTTATATACAGCATTATTAATATTGCATGTGAGCTCAGATTAATTATTGACTCAAACTCAGTGAAAAGGGAAGCATAAAGCCTGGTTATGAAATATAAATAGAGTGCTACTAAATAACCTGCAATGTTCATTTAAAATGTTGTAATTGCTCAGACCAAACCACACACTGCTTCTGTTTCTCTAGCTGCTTTTTCAAGACTGACTTGCTGACAGCTGACTGCCACTTTAGCAAAGTGTTGCTTTAATTACGCTCTCAAATTTTGGCATAACTTTCCTTTTCAGCTAAGGATTTTTTTTGTGTTGATAGCCCTGAGTCCTGTACACACACACACACAGGTATGAAGAAATGGAACCTATGCCATTTTAAAAGACAAGGGTTAATTAATTGTTTTGGTTCTTGGTTTCATTTTATTTGTTTTATTTATTTAGGATATACATATACAAGAACTATGTGTGAAACAAAACAGTGAAGTTGTGGGCCGCAAAATCAAAACAATGAGCTGAAATACCCTAAGACGCTCAGTAGAACTATGAGGAATCTGGTTATAACTTCTCTGACACGACAAGCAACAGCTTTTAAATATACAGTACACATTGTGATTTGATTCGATATAGCAGCTTTAATTGTTGAGAGACAAATATTGAATATGGCACGTGAAAGAGTTACTATTGCCACATTAAACTGAAGGCAGATGAGCAGATATTATCCCCATATAAACCTAGAAATTGCATTTGACAGCTTGTACTCAAATGTTTTGAGACTGTGCTGTGCCTTTTTTTATGGCTCGTTGTTGATTGTGATTAGATTTGTTATAAGTGATATAAATTGTGCTGAATGACAGCTGGAAAATAGTCTGTTCTTAATTGCCCTGCAAGTGTGAGTTATAAATACTTGGATCTCTTGAGTTACAGAAACAATCTTGAACATCCATTGAAGCGGTTTCTGATTGTTGGTTGTTGAGTGAGCAAACAGTCTCTGCCTGATGTAGACCATTTGTGGAGTTAACACAAAATGGCCCTTTTGTCTTTTCAAGTGTAGAACAGAGAGATACGCAGAGTACAAGGGTGATAAACATGTCAGCTTATCCAGAGTCTACAAAAAGGTATTGAAGTTCCTCATGAATACATGTCCTTTTCCTTCTCTGTCTGGGGTTACAATGAAAGGCCTTCCCAACAACTGCGGCCTCTTGAGGAATAAAAAGACGGTTTTATTTGATTCTATTACCCATCTCACTTTTTGCAAGTCTTTTTTTTTTTATGGGCAAGACAGATAAAGCGGGAAATGGTTCCAGGGAGACTGTGCAAAGCAACAAACAAAAGAAGACCAACCTGCTCTCAGGCCACTTTAAATATTAAAATCCATGTTGTGAGGTGATAATGACGCCGGATGCAACTCATGTGCTATAATGGTACCTGCATGCAGGAAGAACAGTAGGGATGCCAAAGCTAATTAGTGCCTCCCCACAGCAAGTACTGTATGTGACTACATGGAAACTAGCACACACCTAGGGCGGCCATGCATTTGTTATGCTTTCCAAATGCCACCGTTGTTTTTTAAAATTATTTTTGGAGCATTCAGCTTAAAGAGACTAAGAACAAAGATTGACTTGACTTCAGTCAAAGACCTGAAGTTGGATTCAAAAACACAACATTGCAGTTTTTGGCTACCAGCAGAAAAATGACAGATTCAATTACAAAATGTGACACACATTATATGCACACAAGGTGTGAGGTTCAGATTGCAACTAGCTGAACACCCCTCGTCTCACACTTCCCTACAGTGGCAACTAAAAACACTAAAAAACAAGAAAGGCCCTCTCTTAAGCCAGCGTTTGGTTTGTGGACGTGAAACAGGATTCTTATTTTTCAGGTGATTATAGACTAATTAAAACGTAATTATGAATATTATATTCCATTCCTGCTTGTAGGTCCACCTCAATCATACACGATGGACCTTTAAAGAACACTGAGAAAAGTGAGACAGCAAAGTATCTTTATATGTTTGGCTGATAATGAAATTGAGGTTTGATGATTTAACCAAGTAAAGTTCTGTCTAATTTAAGTAGCTTTGACATTTCTATCAGTTATAATAAAATTGTTGAGAGCTACCTATTGAGAATATTGTGTGACTCACAGCTACAGCACTTCTACAGCTAGGATCAGCGTAAAACTCACAGTTAAATCACCAGTACAAAAGAGTAAGAATGAGTAAGAACTGTGTTACTTTGATAAGACATTGAAGATACCAGCCTGTGTGCATTAAAGTTCAAGGTTGACGTATTCCAGCAAGAAACATCCAATCACTTCACTCAAAATTCTGTTACTTTCACCACTAAGGGTGAGTGGAAGCTAAAGATTACAATGGTAATAAAATCTGGTTTTATTGTGGGTGAATTCAAATGTATCAACAAAGCTTTAATCAGCTACTAATCCAGTTTGTGCCTCTGACTGACCTCTACTCCATACCAATGTTGGCTGAGGCTCATGGGTATTGTAGTATTTAGAGCAATGGCAATGCCATGCCAAAATGACAGACAAAACATGATTCCTCAGAAAACGAATCTGAAATAATTAAACCTGGTGGCTATAACATAAACCAGCAGAGGCACAGTCCTGTGTTCCTGTGTTAAGTAAAAAATAAGTTAGAATTAAAACTTAATCTTAAACAGACATTTGCCCGGAGCCCACACTTCAATGATACACCCCTAATAACACACCCAAGAAAAAGTTACAAAGCACCCAAAGCGGCCATCTGGTAATAAACACTGCGCCAAATTCGACACTTCACTTCCCCGGGTCCTCGGCAACCAACCTGCCAAGTGTGAAGTACATCGGATGAACGGTTCTGGAGATATACGAGTAACACACAGACAGACGGACATTCCTTTTTGATAACATTTTCCTGCTGATGTTTATAATTTTTCATGATAAATGATATGTAGATGTGACACATACGACCTTTACGAAGATTAAGGATGTCTTTCAATGAAATATAATGCGCTACGTTCTCCAGGCACCTCTATAGCACCAATTTGAGTTAAAAGGAGCAGCTGCAGGCACATCTGACTATTGACTGGAGGCCAGGCACACATCCATGTACAACACACACACATATATGCACACACGAGCACACACACTCTCAAAATGCTCCCATCCTATTACATAACCCTAATCTGTCAGAGAGCACCCTCTGCTTTCCACTGGGGTTTCCTCCTCTCCTCTCAGCTCATCTCTTTCTCTCTGCAGCTGCTTCTCCTCCAACACCCTCCTCCACGCCTCACTTTCCTCCCTCCTCAACTCCACCTATCCGCTCCTCCACTCCTCATCTGCCTGCTCATTTTCTTCTTTTCAACTCTGCGCCGTGACGGACGAACCGAGCTCTGATGAAACGAACTCCAAACCCAATCCCAGTGTCATTTTTTAAAAAGAAAAATGCACAGGCATGAATCTGAACCGTTCTGCCATCGATGATATACTGTCCTACTTCAGCTGTAGGTTACTGATCCAGTAGATTACATTCAGCATGTAATGCTGCTCATACATTTATCCTTAGGGCAGAGCAAAAATAAAAAACAAGCCCACTTCTTACGGATTATCCCATAAAACATGAAGCTGCGGGCAGGCAGCATACAGTATGTATAAAATATGACAGAATCTGGGCTACTGACCTCACTAAATCAACAGAGAAATATTATATAACCGCAGCATGTTGTCCTTTAAGTTATTACTCATGTGGCTGAACATTAGAAAATGTTCTTGTGAATTATAAAATTGGTAATGAGGTCTCTGGCCCACGCATGGCTCTTACATGTACAATCTTTTCCCATTTATGCTACATGTTCTGTTGAGGATAAAGCAGGCTCCTCTAAAGTCCCCAGGTTGGAGAGCACGGTCAGTAATGTGTATAATGGTGTAGTTTGGCTTAAGACTATGCTGACCTAGGGTTAAGGCCTGCAGCTAATGGTTAGTTTCATTGCTGATTAATCTGCTGATTATTTTCTTGATGAATTTATTAGTTGTTTGGTCTTTAAAATGTGAAAAATGATGATCAGTGTTTCCCAAAACCCAAGATGACGTCCTTAAATATCTTTTTTTGTCGAGAACCCAAAGATATTCAGTTTACTGTCATAGAGAGGTAAAGAAACATGAAAATATTTACATTCAAGAAGCTGGAGTCACAGAGTTGTCTTTTTTTCCCCTTAAAAACAAAAACAGCAGCACAAAAAATCCTTAAGCTTAATCGATCCAAGTATTTGACGATTTATTAAACAGACAACTGATCGCTTAATCGTTTAAAGGGGACCTATTAATCTTGTTCTTTTTATTCCTTCCCTTCTGTGTTTTATTTATGTTCTTGTGCATTTCAAAAGACATTAAAAGTTAAAAAGGTCTGCATCAACAGAAGCTCATCTCTCCCACAGAAAACACTGCTCCCGAAACGCCTCGTCAGTAGTCCCTTTATGACATCACACTATGTCACAGAGTCACACATTTGCATAAGTAATGCCTTGCAGCTAGTTTGGTACGCAAGAGTTGATTTAGTACAGCGCCTCTGTTATTGATAGCAGTGCTGGCTCAGGCATGTGTGAGCTGACCAATCAGAGGAGACTGGGTGTTCAGGAGGGGGGCTTAAAGAGACAAGAGCTAAAACAGAGCGTCTCAGACAGAGTGGGGAATACAGGGCAGTCTGAGAAAACTGATGTGTTTTTGGAGCACTAAGGTGTGTAAACCTAGTTTAATTAGCGTGAATTTGGAAATATTTACGCATAAAAGCGGACAAACAGGGACCCATTTAGCAAAAGTTGACCAAATTTGAAGAAATAAAAAAGATATAGAGTGTAAGAAAATAGCAGCAACTGCATGAAAAAAATGACAGCAGGCCGTTTCTTTTTCTGTCTCTGTGAAAGGAATGTGTGTCTTAATCAAAAGGTCAACGAAACTGGTTAAGTCCTGGAGCCCCGTCTGTGTGCACATGCCTGTGTGTGTGCGTGTGTGTGCATGTGTGGAGATATCAGTTATTTCTCTGTGGCTGTGGGCCCACACTGGGTTAATCTTGTTGACCGGATGTCTTCACAACTTGACAAAAGCCCTCTTGACAGGGAGAGCTGCTGTGTGTGTGTGAGTGTGTGTGTGTGGCTGAGATTTTCTGTGCATGTCATAGTGAGGAAAGTCAGATTAACTACAGCGTCTTCATTTTTTCAGTCGATCAACATATTCTTGATGAATTTACCCACCTGTATGTGATATGTTTGTGTTGCCACTTCTGTCCTGTGAGGGCGTACCGCCGTTTCCTGACGCTGAACTTGGCTGCACCGCCTACCTGGTCAGGAACACCGCATCTGGGCTTCTTCATCCACCTATGGCGAAGGAGAGAGGACACAACTAATCAACACCGAGGGTGCATTGATCATTTTGCTGTGCTGAAGTGATGTACAACCACAACATGTAGTAATCTGCATTTGTATGTAAAAGCAATTCTAAAAGGACAAAGTGTTGACAGGAAATGAATGAGATACTTACAAAAAAAACCTCCACATAAAGTACATGCACACATTTTATCACAGGTCCTGTCTAAAAGTACTTATTCATTCACGTATTGCACACAAGAGACGCCTCACCTTATCGTGTTATCGCTACAGAGAGAAGCAGAGGAAGAGAGAGAAAAAAAACACAGGCATACTGTTAGCTTATCACATTTCACTCTGTTTCAGCCCCGTGGTCGGACAGCTGTTAGTCTGCATTCACACCGCTGGCCACCACATTGCCATGTTACAGTTCAGTGGCCAATTTGAGCTCATTGCTATTTGTAGCACGGATGGTATTTGGTGGGGACAAATGTCAGTGAGCACTGCATTTAGTGAGTTGCAGGTAAAAGGATGTCTGGTTAAGGTCCTGGGGTTGAAATCTGAGCTACATAACAACATGAAGCAGTAAATACATACACGCTATATTAGCGATTGTGTTTTATTTTCTCCCCTACATCCATGTGTATGTATCTCTTCTTGTCAATCCACCCCTGCTCGTGGCTGTGGTGTTCAGCTTTGACTGATCGTACGATGAGTAACCAAACGTCCCCGTTCTTCCGCTGAGTATTAATACTTTGACATTTCGCAGCCTTTGATCTGACGGTGGAGGTGTGCTCTCTGTAAAAGGCCCCTTTGATCAAATTAAAATGCCCCACTTAATCCGTGTCAGGGTAACTTTGTGTCTGCGAAATGACTCTGCTCGCCTTCGGAATGCAAAACAAGGGATGAATGACAGACTCATCGACCGTTTGTTCCCCATTGTGAAGATGTCTAGACCACTTTGTGAGTCTTAACAATAAAAAACAATAACTGACTGTAACAACATTTTTTTTTACCAAGCATAAAAAACAACAATCTCTTCAGAAAAATATAGAAGGAGCATGATGTTTTTGGTATTATAACAATTCTGAAATGGAAACATTTAATTTGCCACATGTCATTTGACTGAAAAATCACACATTATTTGTTCATTTATCCAAACATATTATTGCCATGTAAGCTAATACAAGAAATGAACATCTACGCTACTAAATTAAACACTGCCTCTTCTTTGCACTGACATTTACCTCCTAAAATAGGCTACATGTGCAACTGGCCATGACTTCCCTTCGCTTCAAATTTTTATAAAGAAGAAACACATCATGAATAAAGCACACAACTCCAAGTCCCGTACTGTGGCATCCTTAAAAGATACTTTTATAAGAGTATGACTCACTCTATAGTGGTGCCGTCCAGAGTCCCTGTGACATTGAGGCCGTAGCGGCGCTGCATGGCAGCGATAGCGGACTGCATGACTCGAGCAGAACGCAGCACTGACATTCTGGGGTCTGCAGATGGGAGGTAACCATACCTCTGGAGCCATGCCTATGGACAAACACAGGGAGAGAGAGGGAAATGTGAGACATCACAGTAAAGGGTAGGAGTGTAAATCACCAGTTTGATCATGATACGATAAGTATGGGTCATTTTTTTAGGGGGTCGTAACAGATTCCATTCAATTCAGGGGCCTAACACACAGAAAACATGGCTCAACAACAAGAATTGTTTTTTTTACAAAAGTCTAAACTTTGGCACAACTGTCAGGAGACAAAACAAATGTCAAATTAAAGGTGGGTGTTAATGGGTGTTTTCACTTCACATCGATAATATTGGATCATTAATCCTTAAAGCAATGAATCGATCTGAATCAATGGATCGTTACACCCCTAGTAAAGAGTTTCAAGTTGAGAGACCAACAGACATGTGACTCGAGTCATTTGGTCCAATTTTCAAGCAAGTCCCAAGTCATGGTTTCTTGGGCAAGTCAAGTCCTTAGTTGAAGTTAAGCACGAAGTCAATCACCCCTCGCAAAAAATGACTGCGGCCTAACCTGCAGTATCCGGTCTTTACAAAGAGAAAAGACAAGGTATTAGTATGTGTCTCATAATGGTATTATTGGCCAGTTTATATAACCTATCCAAAAAGAATGACACTGAATTGAATTTGTATTCTGATTATTGATATTCATTGAAATAAATGTTATCAAACATAAAATAAATAACTATAAAAGCTTGTTTATTTTATTTTTTATATTTTATTCATTCTCACTCAAAAAATGTCTCCCTCCCCATCACTTTTAAACTGTGAAATAATGACAGCCAGACTAAAAAGGACTACAACAAATAAACTGAACACAGAAGTTATTTGAGTCATCGTATCTCAAGTCAAGTCATCAAAACAGTGACTGGAATTGACTAGACTCCAACTCACAATGGCTCACGAAGTCCCCATCTCTGGAAGCGGATGGCTACAGCTCACGACCAACAGTATCAGTATTGATTAATCTGCCAACTATTTTAAGGATTAATCATTTAGCACATCCAAAAAATTGTGAGAAATGCTCATCACAATTTCCAAGAGCCGAAAGCAACATCTTCAAATTGCTTCTTCTGTCCAACAAACAGTCTAAAGCCCAGACTCTTTGTTTACTGTCATAAAAGACAAAGAAAAGCAGCAGTTTTATACGTGAGCTAAAGATACAACAGTAAGAAAAAGATCAGCAGATAACAGATCCAAAGGCACATTATTCATAATATGTTAGCAAGGAAAAGGGCATGAGTAGAAAGAGAGATGCGAGTTTAAAGTGCAGAATGTCATCTGTTATCACGTCATTTGGCTCGTCAGGGAAGGGCTTTGGTGTAATACAGCTTTCAGTGCCCCTTTAAAATCCTGCCAGAGGGAATCGCAGCTCAGATCTTTGGACCAGGGAGTAGCGGGGGGGATCGACTGGGCTTTCCCACTGAAGAGGCTTTAGGGATTTGGAGAGTCCCAGCCTCTCAGTCTTCATCATAACAATGCTATACAGATTCTCCTCCTGCTGCATTTAGCAACACAAAGCCGCGCAATAAAAAAGAAAATTAAACCAATAAAAAATTAATAATATTGTTTGAAGTGGAGGGAAACACCACAACACAGAGACACTGGACTGGAAAAACCTGGTGAACTCAGTGCTCTCAGGCTGCACGTTTGCCTCAGACCTCTTTTATTTTTCATTCAGCAGCACTGCGCTGTGAAACGTGAGCGCTATTCTCGTACACAATGTTGTCGAGCTGCTTTAGTCATCATGGAAGGCCTGCTGCTCGGGATAGCATACATACTGAGAATTTAATTCACTAAACGGGAAGGGAAGCATGGTGTGAGAGGTAGTGAGGAGAATGCAATAAAAGGCAAAGCATGATTCAACAACGGAACAAATGTGAGTCTGCAGCTTCTGTAACACAGAGCGAGTCTCGTGTCAGGCTCCAAGCAGTGACAATGAGCTCTTCAGAAACTCAGGCTGTTTGTAGATATTTAAAAAGTGCTACCGACTGGGACACAAAGAGGCCTGTTACAACAGGGAAAGCTGGCAATATTTATGATTTGAGGTTGTGTTGGAGCAAAAGCTAAACTGAGCTCGGGGATGGGAAGTCAATGAGAGCAACATTTAATTTCTAGCAGAAAGTCATGCAGTCATGTCGCAATCTTAAAAGTCGTACTGCTGAGTTTGAGGTTACAAGTCATATAAACACAGGGAATCTGACAAATTGTTATAATTTTACGATCAGGGACTAAAAAGACAATGGACAGTGAAAATTTGGAGGGACATCAGGCCATATTTCATGGTCAAATAACATATTTGATAACCCATTAGTGTCCGTTAGACAACAGCTAACATTAGCATTCAACCTCTAGCTAGCTAATATTAGCTAGGAAGTTAATAAGCTAATAGAGAGGCAAAGTCACGTCCCTTCAAGTGTGCCCCATGGGACCTTATACTGATATCTCAATGCTATAATAACTACATTCTACACCATATCAAATCTTCTATCACAGCAGATATAAAGTAAAATGAACTACATAAACATAGACAACCGAGCAGCTTCATTCTCCAGGCCGAATCAGCACTCCAAAATAGATGTAACAGGACTCAAAGGACTCAAACATTGTTTCATTTTTTTTTTACTTTTTCCAAAAGTCTTTCAGGCTTCCATTAAAGGAGATTAACAGAGAGGAATATACAGTATCTAAGGCTGACTTGCTCCTTGTAGTTTATCTGCACTCTGATTGACACACTGACAAATCCCAGATGATCCCCCAAGGACTACAGGTGGGTGCATGCACATATTCACACTCTGCCACAATGACTTATCCCGCCCAGCTCTCATCAGGGTGGCAGACGTCAAAATGTTACGAATGTGTCATGATTCACATTTCTTCGCACCTTCCCGCACACCAGGGCTTCCTCCTCATACTTCACTCTTTCTTCCACCTGTTGACTTTCTCATTTGCTTACACTTTCCATCTTCCTCTGCTGGGTGCCTCGGTCTATTTCATGAATCCACCCCCCCACTGCATCTCGTTTTCTATGTACGCCCTTTCACGCTCACCGAGTGCGCGATAACGTTATGATGTGTGTCAGGTTTTTTACACTCTGGATAGACGTCAGAGGAGAGAGAGGTGCACGTGTGAGATTTCCAGGTGCTGAAAATGACTTCTCCCCAATCTGAACGTGTCACATGTGTGCATGCTTAGGACGATGACACAGAAATGTCATGAAACACTTGCAAATAAGTCTTATTCACTGATGGAGAGCTCAGCCATGAAAAATCACATGACAGAAATACCACACATCCACATACAAACACAAACACACTCATATCCAAGTATGAAAGTGAGGTTTTGAAAGCATAAAAACTATGATTTAGGTTTGAAAAGCACAAATGGCTGATTGACCCTCTTTTAAACCCTGCCAAGTTTAGTTTAAGCGGCTTTTTCTCTCTCAGTTTCAGATCTTTCCCCTGATAAAACAGTGTCATAAATATCAGCATGCAAAGCTGAAAGGCCATGTTAGAAGGGTGTTAAATCTCAGAGGCGAGCACACAAACATAATTTAATCCAAATCTTCAGTTCTATGATTGTAAATTAGATTGTAGGTCAAGCAACATTTACATTATATTATGTTGTATATTATTATATTATATTCACACTTGATTCCAGCATGCTTAACAATCATCTTCATAGTGCCATCATGAATCTTAATTTATTCAAATCCCATTAACCAGCATGCTGGAAGGTCTTTACTTGCTCCCTCCATGTTTCCTTTTCCCACGTCTCCTCTCCGTCGCTCCCTACTGTCGTCGCTTTTCCTCCTAATGTCTACTTTCCCTTTTCATGTCCTGTAATCAGCTCCCTCGCATCTCCTCTCTGACATTGGAGGTCTTTCATTGTAACCATGTTTGGCTCTGTCCTAAAACCACTGACCCCGTGAATTCCCTGCAGTTTTTGGGGTGAAGGAGGATCAACAAAAAAAAACTAAAGAAAAAGTTTCACAGTTTAGACGTGGCACTGCGTATTGAGCGGGAGCAAGTTGAATGAGTCTATGTGGGTGAAAACAAACGCAAACTATACATTCGTGTCTTTGACTGTGTTGTATGTACATAAATGTGTATACAGATTTAAGATGTTCTCTGCTCAGAACATAAGAAAAGTGTGTACGAAATGTATTTGCAGTATGAGCAACAGCATTATTATGTAAATGAGAAGCTGCAGAGAGAACATGACAGTGTGTATTTCAAGAGGTGTTGGCAGTAAGCATTAACTGAGGCTGTGTGATGTGTTTGGGCTTCCAGACAATGCAGCCACTATCAGATCCAGAGATGCATTAGAAAAGAAGCAGCAGAGAAAGAGAAAGCTGACGCTGTTGTGAGATATGTCTGTCACTCAGACACTGACAGGATATTGGAAGGTGTGTGTTTGCTCAGCATCCCGTAAGAGAAGGAGATTGGCAGGACATGGAGGGTGTAGCTGTCAGACTGGTTCACACAGCACAATAAATGAATAGAGCAGAAAAGAGCAGCCAGTGATTTCAGTCAAACTTTGTACACTGGCAGCGACAACAAGTCTCTGTGCCTCTTCTTTAGCTACATTTTGCAAATTAAAGGATTAGTTCACCCAAAAATGAAAATATAGTCATTGGTGACAGGCTTTGGTTTGGAATGGTGGTTTAACTTCAACTGGCTCCGCTGCGTTGTGCATCTACTGCGTTACAGCTCCGGCAGTCCGGACACTAGCAGATACGCAAGGCTTCTATTTCTGCCAGATGCAGCAATTCAGCACAGAGCAGACAGGAAGTCACACACCGAAACAACAACATAACATCCGGATGATTTTCAAAATCCAAGACAAATCCAAGCACTTCTTCTAATCCTTCAGTTGGGAACACTTCGTGTTGTTGTGTTTATAACACATACGTATAACTGCGGTCGCGCGTGATTCTTTAATTATCGCGCGAACTCCTCGGCCTTGCAACTCCAGCTGTCCGGCAGTGATGCGCCGTGCTGCACTCAAAACGCAGCCGGTGGGTGTTGCCGGACGATGGAGCATGGAGCATAACCGTACCGGCGCCGTTCCACAACGCACATGCATCCAATGGAATTCCCGGGTGAGACATAATCAGCGTTGTTTCCTCTCCCACCTCATGTATTCATTTTTCTTTTTACAAAGCAGTAACATGGTTAGTTAGTTAGTTCATAAAAATATCAGACAAAAGCCCTAGCTGTAACTTTGCTGTGACAGATGTACAGGACCTTTGTCATACAGATGTTTGGTTAGGTTTAGGCAAGAAAACTACCTGTTTAGGTTGAGGAAAACATTGTGGCTCGGGTTAAAATAACTACGTTACTTATATAACTTCAGTTACATCATGTACGTGGTGTAACTTAACTGTAATAGCAAGATAAAATAACTAACTGTTTACTTTTGGTTTCACACTGGACATGAACAGCAGCCTTGAGAGTAAATGTCATGTGCTCTTTCGAGCCAGGTCTGTCGTCTACTTCCACCCTATGTGGACTTCTTCGCATGACTTAATACTTTAGTGCCGTCATAATAACTACATCCCTAGAGGTCACCGCCTAACAGGACACGTCAATATGGGTCTTAGTAAGCTGCTTTTACTGTCGACTGATATGGGTGATGAGCTGGTCTTTCCTCAGGCTATCAGTCAAACAGAAAACTTCCATGATCAAAAAGTTGCTGATTTTTTTTATGTTTATCCCTCAAGGTTAAAATATAGTAATACTTTGACAGAGTTTATAGATTATGATGCACATAATCTTATTAGTATAGTAATCCATTACTTATTTTGGGAAGAGGTAAAACTTGAAGGGAACTCAATAAAAGAGGAAAGGGTCAGTGATGTTGGACAGCCTTACAAATAGAAGAATAGCTCAACAACAATACAGATGTTTACTGCTGCCTACAGTACAACACAGCTGACTGAAGCTGTGTCTCCCACTCTTTCACTACTTCCAGGAGAGTGACCCATCTTCTGCCTTTAATCCTAGAGAGGGAAGAGTAGATCTTAAGAGTAGATGCTTTGCTGAATCAGCACCAAGCTCCATTCCTTTCCTCTAGCTTTTGCTCTCCTATCAGTCCTTATCTCTTTCTTCATCCTCCCTCTTCTATTTCTCATCGATTCGCTCTTTCTCTCCGTGATCTATGGGTCCCGGTGTTCAGCCAATGTAAGGAGTCTAGAGACCAGGAGGCTCCAGCTCGACAGCCTCCTTATTCAATAAGACAGAAATTCCTCCCCGTCTTCTCTGCAGATAACAAGGAAGCTTGTAAGAATAGACGGTGCTGTTCAATAGAGCTGTAATTTGGACTCCCTGTTGATGTAATAATAATGATGCAGAATGGTAACCATACTTCATCCATGGCTGCATGACAAGTGGCTCACTAGGCTACCGCAGTAACATTACTGCAAATAGAGCAAGAGGTAAAGTATCAGAGGGACGATTATCAGGCACCATCATTATTTTGACCAGAGCATCAGATCATAACAGGAGGAGAAAAGCTTCATGAATTGTTGATGAGGAGATATCAAGATGAATGTTCACATCTCGAGCTTACTCCTCTGGATCAAAGCAGGAAATGATACACCGGTGATTTACGCTCCTGCCCATTTAGAGTTGACACACTGTCTTACACCAACACAAAACTTGATGTACTGCCTCGAGGTTGTCTGTCTTTACGCACCAGTTAAGTTGTAGTTTACATCCATGTCTGCCCAGACACATAGCCTATGTAACGAAGACTTTAAAGGAATGTAATGAAAGGTAAATGTAGTCTTTGGTGAAATCACTATATTGACACGTATGATTCCAGTGAATAATGTCCGGTGAGAAACGTGATGCAACGACAATCACCTTCCTTCCATGTGTTGTTGAGATATGGCGTTCACGAGAATGGTAGTAATGCGAGGTCACAGTGACCTTTAACCACCAAATCCTAATCAGTTCATCCTTGAGTCCACAAGAATGGGACGGAAGTTGAAGTTTGTGTCAAATTTGAAGAAATTCCCTGAGGGCATTTCTTAGATATCACGTTCAGAAGAATAGGACAGACGGATGGATAGAAGGACAACATAATGCCTACGGCAATTCGAAAAATAATTGTGCATATACGGAAAATAAATCACATTTCTTGCAAGGGGTTAGGCGATAAGAATGATTACACTGTTAAATATGAATCTACAGCTAGTAAAAAGTCAGCCTGGCTTAGCATAGAGACTAGAAACAATGAGCAAGCAAATAACCAATGGTGAAATCTGAACTTGCATTTTAATCCAGTTTTTTTGTCAGGATTAATAAACTATGACATGCTAATTAATCAGATTTAGAGTTGGTATATATTATCCAACCTTTGGTCAAAGCCAGGCCGAAGGTCTCACTCGCTAAACGGCTGTAAGAAATGACATGGGTATTTCCCAAAATGTTAAACTATTCCTTTTAAAATACAACTGGACGTAATCAGTTTAAGAGAACACAAAAGGACTGTTAATAACAAAGGATACAGATCAGATGACATGTCATATAGGGCAACATGTCGAGGGGAAATACATTTAGGCATCAGATAAAAATGTTCAAACGAACCAGTGATAAATTTGGTGTGTTTGTTCAATCAATTCATGCATTTACCAAAACTTTCACCCACATCATCATGCAGATGAATCAAACCAGCCAATTGTGAACAAAAAAATAAGTCTCCTGTGTGTAATTGGATAATGTGTGCAGTAAGAAAAACAGTGTTTGTTCTGTAAAGAGTGGCGTGCAATAATGAGGTTCAACTTCTCCAGAAATCAAGTTTTCAGATTGATTTGAAGTGCACAGATACGAAGTCCAGCAGCGTGCCCTGATGAAGGCTAAAGTTTCTGAAATTCATCAGTGCCTATTTTTGGGTCGTCCACACTTGATTTCACTTCACTTTGAAGTAGATTTCTCTCATGCTTCTGATGCAGGAAGAACTCGGCCTCACCTCCCTTCTCTACACAAGACTTCACACAGAGTGCATTTCATCTTCACTTTTGTCACACTATGAAAAAAAAACTGCTTGTGGTTTAAAATCATGGCCTTCATATCTCCCCTAAAAGGACACTTCAGCGCATTTATACGGCCAAAGCTACATAGAACCTGTCAGCAGAGAAGCAAAGCAATGTCATCTCAGGTAAACTGAGACTCTGCTACCAACATTGCACATCAGGGGAGCAACATGCAGAGTTACCCAGTGGAAGAGTAGGCTTCGTCCTGAAGTGACTCACAAGCCTTGTCCTCATCCAGATGCCTCGCACATGCGCTGAACTGGGGTGAACCTGCAGCATTCATGTCCCCAGAACACCTCCCAACCAGCCGACTTGGCCCATTACCTGACGAGCAGAAGGCGGGCTAATTAGCCGATGGGTGCCATCAAAAGGCCAACCTGTAAGGCGATGGAATCACTCCATTATGGATGAGAAGTGCCTCAGGAAGCCCCGTCGGCATGGCAACGTGCAGTGGCTGCTGATGTTGACGTTTGTGACCGATCAGCTGATAGGAGCTCGGTCCCCTCAGGTTACAGACAGCATGTGGCTGCAGATCACATGTGCATTAATTCTTTATGCTGAGTTGTGGAGGTGGAAGTTTGGTTTTAGATGGATGGTGAGGGAGGACTTTTTGACATTAAAGCAGCTTAAAAAATGACTGAAAAGATCGTGGCAAGAAGAAAAATGTTCATGGCTTATATTTGTTAGTGTCACCAATTTTTAGTCCTTTGTTGGGAAGTGCTGCCATAAAGTGAGTCTGAAAGAAACAAAAACTGAGAATTGGTCTTGGTTTCAAGTCTGGTTTCAAGACCACTTTTTGAAGGTCTCGTCTCGAAATCAAGTGCATTTTTACTCTGCCTCGTATCGGTCTCAGACAAAGAAGAGTCTGGATTTCCTTTCAAGACCTATGGTTTGCATGTTCCACATTTTAGCGTGCTATGCACTGTGGGACTCGCACTGGTCTTGGTCTTGACTTGGTCTTGTCCTGCCTTGATCTTGGTCTTGACTTGGTCTCAAGACCTCCAAGTCTTGGTCTTGTCTTGGTCATGGTTTAGGTGGCCTTGACTTCAACACTGCTGGCTCCTCTGCATGTCCTTGCATACATCAATTTCTGTGACAGTGCCTGGAATTACACGTTATTTCCCAAGTTTTTGCATCACCTTTGGGTCCTGTGATACACACTGCAATATCAGAGGTAATTAGTCTCAGACCGGTCTATAAAAGCTCTTTATTTATGCCTGTGATCAGAGCAGGTTTGTCACACACCGTCACTGAGAGCAGAGTGTGTGTTTACAAGCCTGAGCTACTCAGAAAGGGTTTATGGGCTGAATGGAAAAGAGGAGACAACTGTACCTCATATATTTAACAGTATTACTCATGTTGAGTACACATACTGTCCCTACATGTTTTTAACAATTTATATATAAACGTACTGTACGTATATGACTACACAGTATCTGACTTATAGTCTGGCAGTTTGGGCAGTAACAAAGCGATGCATATTGGCATTAATGGACTCACAATGAGTGCACACTATAGGATCTCATCTCTATATACATTCTTTCATAATTCAGAAGATCCATTTGTAAAAACTGAGAATGGTAACAAACTCTAGAATAATGTCTCATTTTAAATTAGCAGGTCTGGTGGTTACTCTGAGCCATATGCTACTCGCTAGAATCTCACAAACACCAAGTGACACAGGTGTGCTACTTGGCAGGACAGAGACGCTGCCTTTAAACTGCCTGAAGGCTGCTAAATGCCAACACGTTTCTCTGCTATGGGCAACTTCCTGTCAGTACTTGCCTATGAGCCCTCCAGGTTTTCATTCTACTCATCTAATCAGGGAATGATTTACACCCAGGGGTGCCGAGTGAATACAATTAGCTCCCTGCAAGGATAGAAACTCAGCAGGAGAAGACCTTGAAGTTTTACACCACAAATATCAGGTCTACCAATTAGAACCAAGTTAAGAAATCAGTAAAAGAAGAAAGATGTTTTAATCTTTCCTGCCCTGACATTTAATTAAAAGAATTATGTAAATATGTATTAGATAAGTTGTTTCAATTTTAAGGGGTTACAGTGGTGAGAAAAGGCAATAAAGCACGTCACAATAAACATGCCTGTCGCAAATGTCACTTTTCCAACATTTGTACTTGACTATTTCTCTAAATCAGCGGTGCAACAGATTACAAAGCTCACGGTTCGGATCCAATCATGGTTTTGAGTCTCAGATCCGATAATTTTTCGGATAAATAAATAAATAAATAAAGCCGGTCAAATGTAACTACGAACAGATCATGGGTCAACTGTATTCCATTACACCACTACTCAGCAAAGCAGAGATCTGTATACCATGAAAGTGGACACTGACTGTATCACAAAACATGTGGGTGATGGCAGCTGGAGGGGTTAAAAAAGTGTCTCCATCTCTCCAGTAACAGAGCTGGGACAGAGCACTCAGGAGCGACCAGAGCTCTCGGCCCAGGTGACTCGTGGGAACATGATCCCGGCATCATGGGAAAGCCTGCCGCCTCTGACCGCCCTGAATTATTCATTGGTTACACGCCGAACCACTGGCAAGTGTGCCAGGGTCGCCAAGGCAACCGCAGCATTCCTGCCCACACCAGTAACCATGCACCCACACACATACACACATAATTTAACTGCTCTCCTTGAATTTAAATTTCAAAAATGATGATGCTGTAACTATCATCTGCACCTCCTGACCCCAAAGCGATGAGATCACTGCAGAGGTTGAACGGTGTATTACTGCATATTTAGCCGCCAGCGCCCACACAGACACGCATACAGAAAACACTCAATGCACACCATGTTCACCATCTCAGTGGCCCCATTAGGACAAAATGTCACAAAAATGTCATCCAAAAATGTCACAGTCTGATCATACATACTGATCAGAACAGTGCCTATTCTGGTGGATAATCTTCTGGGGGTTTTCCAAAGCATTTGAAGACTTCAGATGTTGGAAAACGGCAAAAAGAGAATTGTCTGGAGTATGATATCTGACATCAGCTGATGCAGAAAAATCTCAATCAAGACCAAACCTCCATACGGCTGATTGATATTCTTCTTATGTTCATTTCATGGTGAGGCGTAATCATATATTCAAACGTGCTGCTATAAGATTCTATTAGTGTGCGCAGAAACAGATTGCAACAGTTGACATGACTCACTAAACTGTGTAGTGTAAAAATACCCACACACACACACACACACACACATGTCCCTGAGCGCTTCTGTCAACAGCTTAATTGACAGCCTTACATGTGATGCCCCATTGGCATCATCTAATGTTGCACTTGTCAGTCACATTAAAGATTGAACAGCTCAGTAAGCTGTGACCAAAGATACATTTCAGTGAGAGAAAGACTGCGTGTTGACATACAGGGAGGAAGATTTGGAAAGATTTGTGTCTTTGTGTGTCAGTGTGTGTGATTATGAATCATTTAGGTCAGTGCAGGTGTTGTGTATTTCTCTAGGATTGGGTGAACAGACTGACATAGACACCCCAGTGGCTCTGAAATCTGCTCTCTTATCAAAGCCAAATGACGTCAAGAATACTGTGTTAGTGTGTGTGTGCGTGTGCGTTTGTGCATGTGTGCGTGTGTTTGTGCTATTGCAATCCATATGATTGCTCAGTGAGAAATGAGGGCAGAGCACACAAGTATAAATACACTCATGAATAGGCCTGCAAGCACTCAGACACAGAAGGTAAGCTCATACATACAAACTGTACTGTATGTAGGAGGAAAATGTGGCTGCATGGAAACATCAGCAACAATGTAACATCTACTTTGTAGAAAATAAAAGTTCTAGTTGTTAAATTTGTTCAAATTGTGACTATTTCAAACAATTGTGTAGTTAAGTAGTTAAGTGCTGATAACCACCATGGCACAGGAAAGTGAAGGAACATTTAAGCCTCACTAAGAGAAATTTCAAGTCAAAACATACCAAAGTACCATGGACATTGGTGTGACTGCCAAGTGATTTCTGGGAAACGCAGCACAAAAACACCATGCCAGTGAACGCTTATCACCAAAAATAGCAAATAAGATCTTTCAGACTGTTTTGAATTGCATTCAGTTATATTTAAGCCTCAGTTCAGTCCAGCAGAGTAAATCTTTCAGTCTTTGTCTTTGTCATCAGCAGGACTGTGGCTACCTACCGAGAGCAGCCACTGTCCCATGTAAGTGTGACTGGCAACAAACACTAAGAAGACAGAACCAAAGAAGCTACAACTGCTTACACTCAGACACACATTCACACTCACACCAGTTGCTTCCCATTACTCAGATGCCACTCAGAGGCTGAGCATGCCAACTGGTAACATGAGCTGTGACAGGAATGAATCTCTCCACATAGTGACAACAGAACTAAGTAGTTTGCATTGCACAGGAGTGAGCTCTACATTAGCATAGTGCTGAAAACAGCTACAGTGGTTACAGTGGTATGTGACTCATAGTTTTGCAGCAGGGCTGGGTGATGCAGTACATCATCATATGGGAGATAATGTACTCTATAAAACAACAAACTGATGTTTAATTCAATGAACTTTGCTCTTGCTGTGCATTACATCACATACTTGTAATTTACTTTTAATATTTTGTTTAGTCATTAGAAATGTACAATATGTAAGATTTTTAGTTAAAAACATTTAGAAATTAATGAAAATTATCAACAGAATGTGGAAAAAATAGCAATTTTGACTTGTGTTGCACAGATATCTAATGACGTTAGCATGCTAACCAGCTAGCTCGACCTGTCCGGTGTTTTAGCGGTGTAAAAAACAACACTCTCCTGGTGCTCTGAGCTCCCAGCCTGGACCGCTAGATGTACGGCTAACCGAGCTAACTAACTAACTAACTAACTAACTAACTAACAGCAGCTACAGTTAGCGGTTACTCTGGTGATATGCTGCCCCCTTTTCGTTAGAATGTGAATTAAACAGCTTGCCAATCTCACTCACTCTAATGTCTGTACATTAGATCTAAAGCTTGAACCAAGAGATAATGAGCATAGCTTATCATGAAGACCAGAAACGGGGGAAAACAGCTAGCCTGGCTCTGTCAAAGGGTAATAACATGCCTACCAGCACCTCTAAAGCTGAATTTCCCTCGTCTTTATGCTAAGCTAAGCTAATGGGGCACCATTAGACATGAGAGCTGTATCTCTCTTCTCATCCAACTCTCTGCGACAAAGCAAGACACAATATAATTGATTTTAATAATATCACAATTGAAAAAGAAAAAACTCAGTCAACAAATTAATCATTTTGAGGGAAATACCATTATTGCAAGCAGACAAATTACAATTAAATCTCGGGGTACAGCTTTTTAATCCATAACAGCAAAAAAAGCAGCAAAGAACTGTTACACCCAAAGACACATTTCTATTCCTACATTGATCGATTTTGGCATCTTTCATACCTAGTAATCAAAAGTCTCTATCTGTATTCGTTTCATAGTTGTGGCTAAAAGTCAATGACTGACTAATGTTTGAGTTTCCACTTCTGGATCATGACCAAAATCTAATCAATTGTTTCATGACACAAGGTCTGACCACCACATTTCATGGAAAACTGATCATTGATTATTCAGATACCTCACAGACTGACTGACTGACAGACAAACAGAGGGAACAGATCAAATCCTTGGTGGAGTTAATAATTACAGTAGACTGTCAGCGGAGTCTGTCTGAACCAGCTTTCATTAATTCATTCATCCATCTGAGACAGGATGTGTTAACAGATGGGAGTACACTGGAGCAACTTTGCGCTCGCTTTGTTGTACAGCAGATTACCTTTGACTACGCAACTTTGCTTAGTCTCTGGTGAGCACAGTGGCATGATTCAAACACTTAATGTGACTCAGAGCGGAGCGCTGCACCTGATGCCTCTATGTGAAACGCAGAGTGTAACCAAGGCAGTGTGATGCTCATGAGGCTTTGGTGCTTCCTCGTTGTTGTTGTTGTTGTTGTTGTGTTCCTAGAGAAAGCTACTGTGGTGAGAAAAATCAGCCATGAGTCAAAATATCACAAATCCCAGCAGAAGGAGAAGATGGTAGGCTACAGAGCACGGAAACAGCTGTGAGTGATACAGTGAGGATTTTATGTAACCAGGCAATTTTTGGACACAGATGGAAACAAAAGCTTTTAAGATCAATATATTCCTGTTTCACTGCAATGTTTGTAAATTCTTAAAATGTACATATCGGTCGCTCTGTGCCTGCATTCAAAGCTCAAACCATAGATTTCAGGGTAGCATCAATCCAATGCAAACACAGCACAGGGTTAAGAGTTAAGAGTAGTGCACTTGGCCTTTAAATATGATGTTGTATCTTGAAGCGAAAGCCTCAAAGCACCAGTTCAAAACAACCACTTTAGACAAAATGGGACGATGGACACAGTTCAGGCTGGCAGTGAGCGGAGAAAAGTCTTATGCAATATTAAAAAGGTCCAGTGTGTGGGACTGAGGGTCAGAAATGGAATATAATAGTCATAATTATGTCTTCATTGGGGCATAATCAACTGAAACTGAGAACTGTTGTTTTCTTAATCACTGCTCAAATCACTGGTTCCAGAGAGTCTTTCTTTTTTATTTTTTTGGATTTGTTAGCAACCACCATAGGGGAGGATGAGACAAGGGGTGTTCAACTGCTCATTTAATCCTACACACCGTACCTTTTAGAGGTCAATGTCAGATAGGACCTTTTAAGAACTATTGTTATTGGCTGAACTTTGCTCCGATAGTTGCCAATGGCTGTGCAGCCTCCACCGACTGCGGAGGAGTATGTCACCATTTTGCATGGAGGATACGCAAATCAAATTAATCGGCTATCTGCTTTTTACTTTTCCTTCTCCCAACTATCGTTATTATATCGGCCTTTTAAACATCGGTCGACCTCTAGTACCTTTAAAGGACAAGTTCACCCAAAAATGAAAGTCCAGTCATTATCTGCTCACCCTCATGGTGATGGAAAGTCTGGTGAAGTTTCGTAGTCCACAAAACATTTCTGGAGCTTCACAGCAAAACGGCTTTAAAAAGGGTGTAAACATTGTCAAACATGTAGAGGAAAAAGACATTACCACTGAATTACTCTACGCCTACCTACCACATACAGTATTTGGCCTTGGAGAGAAAATGGTCCAAACGACTTGACCGGCTGTCACACTAAGTCGTTATTTTCCCATATAAAATCAATATGGATTGAAACAGAAAATAACACTCACAAGGAGATAAATGAAATTAAGTCATGACTGTGCCATTGTTAATGACATTGTCTAATTCGCAGAGAAAATTACTTCTTCAGGGAAGACAATCGGATAAACAAAAGCTGAGGAGCTTTTCAGAAATATTTCAGCAGTAAGCACCGGCTGGCTGATCTATAGTGTTAGACTGAAGAGAGGTGTTACAAGTTTGTATTAATTACTTGTTTTATCACCCGGCGACAGGCTGTACTCAGTAAAATGTCATCCAGAGCAAAGAAAATTGTAAGAAAGGAGAAAATTGGCAATACAGTAAACTCAGCCATGCAGTCAAATCCAGGAAGTCGGCGCTACAGCTGCCAACATAAAGGGTAAAGTTTTCTGAAAGACCGCAAGTCTGACCGGCAATTACAGGGCAGGTTTGGGTGACCTCCCAACTCAGACCACACTTGTCATTTAGCGGGAACACTCATCTCTCTCTCTTCATTATTACCCTCTGTAACCTGTGGTGCACACTCACACACACACACACAGTCATAACAAGTCCAGTATGTGGCTCCAGTGAAACCAGTTCATTGCAGTCCACACAAACTGTTTATACCATCGCAGACACACGAGACATCAGTCACCCTTCTGGCTGTAGACCGCTGCCTGGCTGCAACATAACACTGCTGGGCTGAACACTGTTTATACAGCACTTACAGTACGACACATTTCAGGACATCGCTTTGTCCCGCTTCAACTGTCTCCCAAGGTCAACTAAAGTTTTGTTTTAAAGCCAGCTGAATTTGTATCATTCTTCATTTCCACATTTACAGCAGAAAGCTGCCAGTACAGTGTCACTCAGATATGTTTGGCAGCGCGATGCTCAAACCTGTAAAGGTTGCTCGTAAGGAGATTAAACACCAACTATTCTGACAATCGTTTCAGCAAAAACACATTTGCTGGTTGCACCTTCTTAAGGATTTGCTTCTTATGTTTTCATTTGCTGTCATAAATGACAGAGTCTTCAGGTTTTGGACTGTTTTATGGACAAAAGAAGCGATTTGAAAACGTCACTTTGAGCTCTGGGAGATTGTGAAGAGTGCTTTTCAGAATTTTTGACATTTTAAGGACTAAAAGATTCCTCCATTAATCATGGAAATAATCAGATAACGAAAATCATCAAGTTTGCTAAAAGGCACCTCAACTGTTGAGGATATAACAGAGATAAAATGTGTCGCACTCTCTCCTGCTGCATACGGAGTCCTCTCACCTCTAGGATACCCGAGACAATGATGATGGTTAAATCAGGGGCCATAAACCCAGACATGTGGAGGCGTTGACACCCTCTAACACACGCTATCATGTCAGGGAGCTAAAAACACTGTGATCACAGATGTGCAACTACTGAAACAACATTTATTCAGCGGATAAGTCACCGACTGAAGTGAGAGCACGGTGGTGTCTACACATGACAGAGGCATAGCGGGAGGCTGCCATCAACATACAGTCAGAACATCTTATTTTATGACGTCTCTACTCGTATACATGCAGAGATGTATGGAGTCTTAGATTTTTTTTTTTTTGAAAAGTATAAAGCATTTGGCGTTTTCTCCGTTTTTTACCCACAGGGCTGAGCACACATCTCACACACTGAAAAAGCCAGTGGGTTTACAAGTTCATATCTTTGCTCGGGAGTCACTTGGCTGCCAAAGACTGACTTACAGCGGCGCTCAGATTTCCTTGACTACAGTGCATTCACATGTAAGCACGACAAAGAAACGCTTTGAGAAGAAATTGGATGCGAGGGATGTGTAGGATAATAACACGTGAGGGCAGAGGATGTGGGAGAGGGGAATGTGAACTATGACTGTACGCCGGCCGTTATCAATAATCGCCTTTATTTACATTTTTAATTATGTCAAGGCTAGATCTCGTTGAAACGCTCAGGTTGGTTGACGTCTGTTTGGCCCAGAGTTAGGAGACAATAATCAAGGCAGTGCACGAAACAAACATTTTTACATCTCTCTAACTTTCTTCCTCTTTCCGTCATGTGAGCCTGCACATTCTCACTGAATAACCTGTAGCATCTGGACTGAATCTGCTCCCTGCCTCTCCAAAGGGAACAGTGTGGCATGCCAAGCTTGCAAATCATGTGGATATGTGGATGTAGGACTTAAATGACTGTCAGTAGACATGCCAGGATGTTCCTGTGTGGTGTCTGTGTGTTGTGTGTGCAGTCAAGTGTGAGAGACAGGAGAGGGAGGTTGGCAGTGTCACACTTTATGATAGCCCTATCAACTGTGGCTTAACAGCAGATCTTTGCTGTCGAAATAATAAGAGGACGTAAAGTGGACGGATGTGCCCTTGATAAAAACCCAAATTGGGGTCCGCTCGTGTTCTTGACAGGAAGAAAAAGTCAAAGAGAATAAACATCGATTCCTTTTAAAAGGCTGATTGAGTGTTAAAGTTTATTGGCGCAACACTTGTAGCCCGAAGGCTTTTAACAATCCATTAAGTCGAGATATCAGATGGGAATAAAAAGCTCCCTTTGAAAAGAAAAACCCTTTTTCCCTGAGTTAAAATCTCATCTCGCTGCCCACATTGTTGCCTGTGAACCCATCAGATCTCTTTCTGGAGAATTTAGCCTCAGAGCATGTGCTGCTTTTCATATAAAAGGCACAAAGTGATATTATCTGAGGGCTCTGTAGTGGAGGCTCTCATGTTCAGTCTTAAAAACTCTCTGAGACACAGAGGACCTGGCCACTGACAGATGATTGCTGTTGACTTTGTATTGAATTACATGGGCATGTAAGGGGGAGATAACAGCATTACAGTTGACTAAAATTAAACCGGTCTCGCTGCTGTCTACTGGGGACATTTTCTATCAGATTATGATGAAAATAAGCAACTCCTTGTTTTTCTCAGCTTAAATGCTGGTCCATTTTCAGAACACACACACACACACACATACACACAAGAGGAGAGGTGGGGAGAGAAATGAGATTCCTCCAGAGAGAGAATTCAAAAAAGTGGAGGAAAAAGAGGATGGAGGTACGACCCAGCTGGGCATCTCCCCCCACAAAGACCCCGTTGTTGGTGAAACATGGGCTGAGATACATTATTCCCCTGAAAGAAGACAATATTAGCAGGAAGGAGGGAGCGACGTCTGCTGCCATGTCAACAGATAACGGTCCCGGCTCTTACCTCCACGCTGAACGGCTGCTCCTCTCCGTTCACGGCGCATAAAATCCACAGCAACAACTGCAAACATAACGTCCCCATACAGCAGCTGTGAAGACATCTCCTACTGCGGAGAACCATAGTTGAACCCCGCTGCGGTCGCTTATCGTCTCAGTTTTATTTACAGTCGGCACAAACACAACGGACAACCGGGATAAATCCTACACGTTTAGCAGCGACATAGCTGGCTGTCTCGGTGTGTCTCTCTAGCGGAGCCGAAAGCAGAGGAGAGGCGAGGAGAGGAGAGAGGAGAGGGGGAGAAGGAGCGGATTCGTCGACCGCTCGCCCCGCCGCTCTCAGGAGGAAGGTTGTCCCCGGGGAAAGAGTCGCCCGTTAGCGCCTGTCAGCAGCCTCCCGGTCCCGCAGTCCCCGGGCGAGTCCTCCGCTACACCGGCCGTTGTTCCAAGCGGACGCGTCCGGCTCGTTTTCTGCACCGCGCGGCATAGCTGCCCGTTTTCAACCGTTGTTTCCCACCGAGTGCGCATGTGCGAGCTGGCACGAGCGCCCCCCCCCCAATCCCGCGCGCGATACAGAGCCTGCTATAAAAACAGTCCTCAGCCCCTCACAGTGATGGTAGAGATGTTTTTCATGACAATCAGTACATTATAGTCTACTATGTCTCGTAAATAAACACCAATATATTATTTTTTTCCCACCATGACATTGTAGACTTTTCCTTTGTAAACCAGGACCAGCTCAGTTTACCAGAAATCAAAGAGATCATTATTATTATTATTATTATTATTATTATTATTATTATTATTATTATTATTATTATTATTATTATTCCCATCAAACACATTGAGCTACAGGTAAAGGGTTTCAGGAAACTACTTAATATGGCTTATGTGGGGTATATTATCAATTAAAAATTAGGATAATGGCTGAAGCATCAGTTTAATACAAGTTGAATTACCCTTTAAATGACATAAATGGCTCATTAAGTTGCATAAAAACACTATAGATCAAACTAGCTATATGAGAATGAAGAATAATGGTGCCTTATGTTATACCTCATGAGTTTTTGATGTACATGCATGAATTATTATTGTTCTTCTTTCTATCCTCCAACGCACAGCTGCATGTTGTGTCACTGTTTTCCTGCCTGTGTGGGATTTTATTTACTGTGTTTTATTTCAGAAGTCCGTCAGCGCCACTAGAGGGCAATGAAAGGCTCAGAGCTGTCAGCCCTCAGTGTGCTGTGAGTGAGTCCTCAATGGTACCCTGAAGTCTCATCCGTGTCTCAGCACCGTTTCCAGTAGATGACGATGATGCCATCGACGGTCACTGCTCTTACTGTGGAGTGAATGATGTATTCAAGGTCTTGCATTTACAGGCAAACCTTTCATCAAGGTCTAATCATCTTTACATGTATTGAGCATAATCTTTCAATTTTATGTCTCACACACTGATATTAAAATATGTTGTGTAAGTTATGTTGCCTGGTAAAAGAATGATGCATGATACATTGACTTTTGGCTCTCTGATAATACACAAAAATCCTGAATCTAATGCAAAAGCCTTCCTGTAAATCTCAGATAATAGAGAAGGGTGAGATCTTAAGAGCCACATCAATGATTTGTGTGTGAATGTGTGTGCGTGCCAAATGAGAGTTAGGTGAGCCGCACCATTAGCCCATTGATGAGGTTTCAATTTGCACACACCTCACCACTTTCCTCTAAGGGACTCTCACCGATCGCACTGAATGGAAAACTCCATTTAAAGTTTTGAAAAGCATCTTCGACACCACGGTCAGGAACACAACTGTTTATCGCAGTGATCGCTTTGACCTCTGAGTCACCTGTGAGTCTCCGTTTCTCACTGTGGGACACACTGTAATGTTAAAAGCACACATGATTACGCTCACAGTAAATCATGGCAGAGCTATTAATAAAATAAAGATTCACTAGAGTAAGTGAGAGACACTGTCTGATGCTCTGGGGTTGACGTGTGACACGGTTCATCGAGGGTTGAAAAGGTTATGGACTGTGTGGTGCTCTGAGGTCTTCTGAATCACACAGCCATTAGTTCGCACTGTGTGTAACAATGTGGACTGAAGAGTTATGAATTGTTGATTTACCTTCAGCACAGTTATGACCCTGTTTACAATTGTAGTGATTTATGAAAGACACAGAGATGGTTGATTTACCTCTTAAGTGATAAGAATATAGGCACTAAAATCCCTCTGGGACTTCCACTAGATGATGATGCTAGTTAATGCAACAAACTCAGAAATATTTATTTTTTGTACAACTGAATAAACAAGCTGTCTGCAGAGGAAAATAACGTCGCCAGAACACTGTTTGAAGCTAGAAAGGTGGCAGGGTCCGCCACATGTAAACAAAGTAAAACAGTATGAAACTGTGAATGAATGAAATAAAGATCTTTCTCTTCTAAAATGTATTTCCCAAAACTACATAGTGCCCCTTTAAATAGCTCTATATTCCAACAGTTGTCACTGTGTTTGGTCAGCAACCCATGTTTCTCCTCCTGCTCATAACAATAAAGGAGATAAGAAATTGTCTGGTATCCCTGCTCACTTTATCCAATCAGGACAGAGAACTCCTTAGAGGCGGTCCTGTCTGCTTTGTCTAGCGATTACTGCTGCGTGTTCATGTGGTGATGTAGAGAGGAGGGAGGGGATTGCTCACTGCAAGATGGACAGGAAGTTAGCTATAGCTGCAACAACACGTACAGCAGCTTTAACTGTGGCACTCCAGAACTTCTGGTCTTTCCAAAACTAGCCTACTAAAGACATCTGACCCTAAACACAACACACAGTCTTAGATAGAAACCGAAGCTAGTAGCAGTATAAGTACCCACACACGTAACGTTAGCATGAAAATCATATCCAAAAGACATCAACTCTACGTCTTTGACAACGTCAGACTTTCAATGGAGAGCCACATGAAAGGTTTAATAACATCTTTTTTAGACGTCTTGTCAACGTCCACTAGTGATGTCCAAGAGCTCAAAATGAGTTTTATAATGTAATTTTTGGACATCTTTTCAACTTCAGTTATAGGCATTTAAAGAACTTCTTGTGACTCAAAATTAAAGTTTTTATGACGGCCGAATTTAAATTCTTGCAGCTAAAAGCAAGTGGATTTGAACCCTGAACCTCAGTAGCCTGCATGATGTACTTTACTTGGTGAGCTATTCGTCAGTTTTATTAAATGCCATGTTTTGGTCATCCAGCCTTTGTCAGGTATGCTAATATTCCAAGCTTGGACCAAAACATGGTATTTAATAAAGCTGATGAATAGCTCTCCCAGTAAAGTGCGTGCCTCATGCAGGCTACTGAGGTTGAGGCTTGGGGTTCAAATCCAGCCTGTGTTTTTTGCTCTGTTGTGTAAGATTTGGCGTCTTTTGGATATGTTTCTGCTCAGTGGGGGTGTAAAACTATTATTATCATATGCTGACTCATATGTTACATAAATGTAAACATCCGTGTGTGGCTTTAACATGGGTGAAGATAATGTACATTGCATTTGGTTGAATATTTGTTGGAGAATAAACTGCCTGAGAACAGCTGAAATGAATCACAGGCAGCTAAGCAGTGACAGAGAAGTTGTGTCCCTTGGATTTAATTAATTTCACTACTAAGCTGGGATAAAGGTTTACAGTAATTTTGCGAGTGTAAAAGTTTGACTTCCTTTCTTTGTCTGCCTCATGCTCATTTAGAAGTTTGTTGGCTGGTTGAATCACTTTCTCAACCCGACTTCCCTTTTTCCTTTCCTAATTCTCTCGCTCTCACCCGTCTCTCTTCCTCTCCTCCTCTTAATGATTTCCTCTCTCACTCCATAATCCTGAATGCCCTTTCTGAAAGGTTCTGGCCCTTTCCAACTGGTCCTCCCACCAGCGCACAGCCTTGCCAGGATCCTCAAAGCCTCTCTCTCCAAACATGACTCTGTCTCATAACTGCTGCATCTGCTCCCAGTCAGACCTCCTGGATCTCCTGGCAGCATGAATCCAAAGCCTCCCGTCTGTCTCTCTTTTTTTACCCCAAGCAGAGGAATAAAGAAAAGAGGAAGAGAGGAAGAGGAAGAGAGGGCAGTGATCTGGAACGGAGCACTGACTTCTCCCAAAATGATTGTATCAATTAAAACCTAGTACTTTTGTTCAGGGGGTGAATAATTCCTGGGCACTTCTGCCTGACTCCTGATGTGCTTCTTGAGGTTGGGTGGGTTCAGGATCGGATCTCTCTCCAGATGAAGCTCCGGGGTCGGTTTGGAAGCACAGCGAGAAGCCGCCCTGACTGCCGCTCGGACTGATTGCAGCTGTATCGTACCAAACAGCAAAAGCCAACGAAAAGAAAAAAGGCTCCAGTAAGAAATAACTGCTTTATTCCAACAAGAGCCTTTTACACAGTTGGACCTCTTTCCGTATTTCAAAACCCAAAATCAATTTGTGGTGCTTGTCACCCTCACAGTGCTGCTTTCTCTCACATGGAAATCCTTCCAAACCATAAACTGTTTGTGGTTGTCATCATTACTTTTCATTTATTTCCTAACAGTATTTTGAGGTTAATCGCAAAAGTCATAGTGGATAAGGAATTTTTACTTAAAGGCACAATATGTAATAATTGTGGTTGAAAACATTCAAAAATTAACTAAAATTATCAACAGAATGTGAAAAAATTGCAATTTTGACTTCGTGACAACTATGTATGGTGTTGCAGAGATATCTACTGAAGTTAGCATGCTAACCAGCTAGCCCTGGCCCATCCTTTTTCATAACACCACTCATAGCTCGCTGTCCTGACCACTAGCTGCACAGCTAACGGAGCTAACTAGCTAACAGCAGCTACAGTTAGCAGTAGTTAGTGGTTACACAGGTGTTATGCTGCCCCCTACTGTACTTGTTTGGAGATTGGATATGAGAGATGGCCATTTCTTACATATTGCACCTTTAAAGGATTTCAAGTTAAAGTTTTCTGCTAATCTTCTGCTTTTACGTGCTTCATTAACTGTCTAATTTTTCTTTTTCTCTGGATTTATAGGAGTTTTCAGGGTCTCCTAATGCACAGTTAGTGATTCAGTTCAATAAAAGATGGAAAGTTTGGCTCATTCTTTTCCAGCTTGCATCAAATCCTTACATTTATTAAAGAGAAACCCTCTACAGGTTTCATTTTTTACACATGATGTTCAACCAGAATGCATGCGCACAATACAAAACAGTAGTTTTTCCATTTCTAATCATGGCTTGGCTGAGCACTCAGGACCAAATGACACAGGAAATCAACACATCTGGGTGTCTGGCTCTGGTTGCAGCCCATCCATGATTTGATTGCGCCTCCTTCTAGGAAGTTTTGACATAAGGCAGAGTGTTGATCTCTATTAAACCCACCCGTGACGCCGTGAGTCCCTGCCATGTGGCTCCATCTGAGCACTGGCTTGTTTAAAGTTTGGACACACAGACGTACAGACCGACAGCAGAAATGGGTCTGCTCGGTATAAAAATAACCTGATTACAGCCCACACGTTGCCAACACTGAGAACAGATTGGATATTTACATAATAAGCTTAGTCGTGCAGTCAGTTTCACACCAGCGAGAAACCAGATTCACTTTGCAGAAGCAATGGGGTCCCTGTTATCTGCACTGAGAAATATGTATGGGCCAAACGTGTGCGACATGCATCAAACACTCAAGAACCACAACTTGAGTTGGTTTATTGAGGACAGAGAAATTATGTATGAATGTGATGAGCTGTTCAGGTGTGAGGGTTGTCAGGTAATTTGGCAGTAGATTAGTTGTGTGGAGCAGACAATGATTTATTTATTTTTTTTGCTTTAGAGTCCTGGTGGTCTCTTTGCTGATGAAAACAAAAAGAGAGGACAGACAGAAAAAATAAAGAGTTGAGAGAGAGAGAAGGTGTGGAGGTGTGCTGTGAAAAGCAAAGCGTGGAGTAGGCACTGTAAGTAGTTCACCATCGGAGGCTGTGAGGAGTTAGCTTGGTGTGATCTAGTGTTGGTCTTCCTCTTGAACTTCAGTTATTATCATATGGTGTCATCATATGGTGAAGGTACGGCAGCAAATAAATGAGGCATAGTTGAGGTTTGGAAACTCCAACACTTAGATCAGTCTGAGCAGCGTGAGCCTCCTTAATCTTTCCAGACCAACGTCATTTTTAAATATAAATGAGATTAAATAATCTCAAATCCATCTCTCTGAGTTTAAAGGGGCTCTGTGGAACTTCTGTGTTGTGCTGGAAGCCAGTTGTCTGTTGCTCTCTGTTAGCATAGCAGAGAGAGGCACTGAGGCGGAGAATAAAGTCAAATTCTTCGGTCTGTCGCAGAAGAAGTCTGAGCCGCGCCCACAGTCCAGCGGCATGAAACAACGTCCACAGGCTTTTATAGGCAACTGAGAGACACGGGGAAGGTCTAATTTTTCATGTCATGTTACAATCCGCTCACATATGGCCAATAAAAAAGTCATTAATGTATGTAAATTATGACAAATCGTTACATAGGGACCCTTTAACTGCAAGTAAAGGGTCCTTGATAGCTGTTGTAGCTAACTGTACAGGGATGGGACAACCAGCCAGCTAACCAACCTAGCTATACGCCAGTTTGTTCTCTCAGTGCGTAGCCATGCTGCAGAAGTAGCATTTTGGTCTTCTAATGAAATGTTAAACAAAGTAAAGTAAATCCAGTGAGGATGGAATAAACAAGAATGATGACACAAGCAGGAAAGTAGTGAGAGGAACAACCTCTATGATATGATTTTTTCCAAACTCTGCGTTTCCTGAATCTCTGCAAACATAAGCAATAGTTCAAAGTGGCCACAGTTAAAAGGGAAGTTGAAAGTTCTTTAATTTGGTTTGGGATACGACATGGTTACAAAAACAAAAAGCCAACTTGAATCGGCCAATCACACCAAGATGTGTCACTAGAAACGCATCACCAAACACATTCGTCTCCTTTGGTTTTGCTGTGCGCACCTCTCTTGCACGGCCCATCACCCTAACCACCAGCACACCCAGGTGCACCATGCTGTTTTGCCCAAAAGGCTTCTCCAAGATTTTTTTGAAGTAACAAACAACTGTAGTAACAAACAAGTCTCAGTGTGACACTTCCTGCACTTCCTGAATGTTGGCGATAGATGTATATGAGCCAATTTTTCCACTATGGACATCATTCTCATGGAAATACTGGGCTAATACATAAAATAAAGGCACAATAAACCATAGTTTTGCTTCAGATGTTTAAACTTAAATGCCTGATGATGATTTGGTATTTTTATTTGGGAGGGTAAACCATAAAGATGCTTACACACACACATCGCACATTGTTTTATAGTAAAGAATAAAGGTTTTGAGCTTTTTAGACTGTTAAACACCTCTGAACAATCCAAATTATGGCATTTATTGTAAAATCAGTCAGTCAATGTACTTTATATTGTAACTACATGGAATTTGATTATACACCTTATCCACCAAATTGCTATTAACACATTAATAATATCAGCCATTGGACAGTATCACACTAATGTTACCTCCTAGGTTTTGGAATTCCAAAAATAGTTGTGCAGAACCTCCACATAGATCTGATAAGATTAGAAACTTTAAGCTTCAAAGTCAGGCCAATGGAAACTACTTCACTACACACACACACACACACGCACACACACACAAATGGCTCTGGGGAGATTTTCCCTACTGATTGGTTGTGGTTACAGTGGCTCTGAAACCCAGAGTCTGCTCTGCACCAAAAATGTTTCCACCCTTCCTGTACGGGGTAAACATTCGTACCATGCAGCCACCCATTGGCCAAAAACCTGAAACTGATCCGTACCGCAAAATCGGAAGTAGGTCGATTGGCGCTGTTGGCAAACTCTGTCTCCCTCTCCCTCTCCCTCTCTTTCTCTCTCGCTCAGTGCGGCCAACAGTTTCTTTTTCAAACTTGTGCTTGTGGGAATGAGGCAGACTGATGCCATAACAGAGCCGTTAATAACTTCAGTGGGAGAAACTTGGAGGGAAAGTACAAGACTAAAGAAGGCAGCGGCTACCTCGCATCTCCTTTACCTAATGGCAATATATAGAAACTATGTATTGTGTGCGGAGGCACGGATCTTTTGCAGTAGGTGTTTTGTTTCTGAAATGGTAGACACGCTGTTAGCTTCAAGGAGCATGACATTTTGGAAAATATTTTGCTTATGAAGCAGCAGCCAGCAGTTGGTTTGCTGAGCCTATTATAAAGGCTGAAAACAGGGAGTTATTGCTTCCTACCAAGAAACAGTCCAGCATATAAATCCCCTGTAAAACCACGTGTCAGCTGAGTGACAGCTGTGTCTGTGTTCTCTGCAACAAGTCATTCACTTTTATCAGTGAGTATTGAGCTCAGCGAAGTCGTCTCTGATTCTGTTTGTGAATTTCATGTACATGGTTTCAAGTGTCAGGTTTGGGGATCCACAACTGCATCTCAGCTCTTTGCAGATGATGGGCTTCTGCTGGCTTCATCGCACTGTAATCACCAGCACGCACTGAGCTGGTTAACAGTGTTAAGAGTGCTCAGTGGTCAAAATGAGAGGATTGTTTCCTCTGAGTTGGGAGTGAGTTGCTGCCCCAAGTAAAGAAGTAGACGCCCGGTCCACACTGCCTGCCTGAGCAGCGCGTGACAGCTGCGTTGCTGAACTGCTGCGGCTCACACACTCACCCGTGTGTGACATAATCTACAGATACAGACATTAAAACTGTAGTAAAACAGTATGATGTTGATATGACTATCCACAGATGGCTTTCACGTCTATTATTACAGAGAATCCTGCGCATAATACAGAAAAAAGTCTCAAAATCTGTAGAGGATGCAGCATCAAATGAGCCACGCTGCACATGCGAGACTGTGTGGCTGCTCGACCTGTCTACAAGGCTGCAGAAATTAGATGTTCTGCCACGCAGAGTATCAGGCAAGTATCCCAGGGTGTTGTTCACACGAGTACCGGACCACTAAGAGGTGGCTGAACCTGGCTGCGAAACTTTTGATTAGAACTTAGAACTTTTTTAGCAGTTGATGTAGGTTCTTCCCCTCACCTTCAGTCATGAGCTGTTGAGTTAAATTTCCTCTGTAGGGTTGCTGGGCTCCATGATAACCTGATATGGATGTCTCCTGGGTGCCTACTTTTGTTTTTCCTGGCATGTCTAAATGGTAGGAGAGCCCGCAGTAGAGACACTGGACAGATTCCAGGACTGTATATCTCATCTGGCTTGGGAAATGGCTCGGGATTCCCCATGAGGAGCTGGAAGACATTGCTGGGGAGAAGAACATCTGAACTACCTTGATCAGTCGTCTGCCGTCACAATCCTGCCCAGGACAAGCGACGAAAAATGAACTGATTGCTACATGGATAAACAAACACGGCATAATGAGTTTGTTAGGGAGCTTTAGAGGTGCTGGTTGGCATAATCTGTACAAAACATGGCTTTTAATCGCTTTTCTCATCCGTGATATGGTGATAATTACTGTTTGTACAATTCTGAATGATCTAGTATTATTGGAAGTGGCACCAGTGCACTGGTTCTCTGCAGAAAAAAGAAATATGAAGAGTATAAATTACTGCCACCAATACATTATTCATTATTAGTGTTGTGTTTTTTTTTCTAAATGTTGCGGTGAAAAAGCAGGAAATGCTGTCGCACAGGGAGAGAGAGAGAGAGCGCTGTGTTTGCCAACTGATCTATAATTTACCAGTCAGGGTCTTACAATATCTGAACCATCTCTTTCAAATGTGTGTGTGCGTGTGTTGAGGAAATGAGTTGGCTGTGACCTAAGCCTCAGAGGGAACACGCAGGCTTTGTGTGAGTAATATGACATAAGACTTCAGTCAATATGTTTTAATACGGCTGATGTGAAGGTGGGAATACTCTCAGTGATGGATCAAGCACCTCCAGCGCCGCGGCTGCCGCTCGCTCCCTGTCGTCCACCTCGACATACTGCCGAATAAAAAGCTGAATGGTGCAAGTTCAGCAGCGAGGGGAATGCCTCGGCAGAAGGATGAGCGGTGCACTCACTACCCTGCTCTGAGCAATTATGATTGATTATAGCTCCTCGAAGCCTTTTTCTCACACCGGGCGTCTCCGAGTGCTAAATTTGTTCCCAGCTCTGGGGGGAGCACCATTTCACACATCGACATTTTAAAGCATGACTACAGCCTGCAGAAGGGGGTTACCCCAGACCTGTCGCAGTTAGCTTATGAATTAATGCTACTTTACAGTAGATGAGTTTTATTCTTATTCTGAGTGCGACTGTAGGAACCCAGCTGTCGGCACGGATTAGCCTGTAGTCTGAATTGGGTTGAGGAGTGAATACCTAGACCCTCCTGACTGCAGACCAGGCTCCAGGGCAGTCGGGGCCCCGTATGATTTTCTGAAATATGTCTGAATAGTTGGCCCAGACTGGCCAGGTTCATGTAGTGTGAAGCAGTGCAGACAGAAAGTTTTTGTCAGTTTAGCTCAAGGGAGTGAAAAGAAAATGTACAGGAACTGCAGTCACTTTCTAGCTGATCCACTCCTGATAAGCTGTGCTGGACATATGTTGAAATACTCCGAATGAAACAGAACATATTTAAAATGTGACAAAATCTGGATCAAATTGCACCTTTGTGCCATTTTAAATACTGTAACTGGGTTTCATACAACTCAATAAAACACCTCATTTGGTCCTTTGCCCTGCATTTATTTGAAACACTTCAAAATCTGACAAAGTGACCTCTCAAACAAAATCGAGGAAACTGATAACATCAAAATTACAAAGTAATTAAAGTAGATATATCGAAATAATTTTAAGTGAGCTCGTACAACTTAACTTTAATCGTCTACTTTACGTGGTAATACGTAGGGGAAATCGGTTTCCTGACTTTTTCAAGGTAAAGTCAGCTTTTAAATCGTACAGTGCGGTTTTAAGTCCAATATTCAGCCTCCTTTTGGCTCTGGTTTGGTCTCCACCAGCTCCTTCAACACAATCTCACTCCCAACTCATTAAAGGCAGCTTGGTCAGTGGCCTTACGCTTCAAACTATGAGCTCTACCTAACCCTCCAGCATCGGGTTTACATGTGAAGGGCTCGACGATGTCTCATATGCAATCTCTGTTTTGGACTTTCAAAATAAAGCTTGCTGACAGACAGACCTCTGGACAATTGTTAATGCTGCTGTGGTTTGGTTAGGTTTAGGCTCCAAAATGTCTTGGTTACATTCAAGAAAAGATCATACTTTGGTACTTTTGAGTCTCATAACTGTTAACTTAACAGTACTAATAACATAACTTTGATTAACTTTGACTCTTGGTCATGAGCATGGCATGAACCCTGGTCTTTGGAGGCAAAGTCTGATATATGGATGTGCTCCTTTTCTTGTCAGAAGCAACTATTGTTAAGCTCAGTGCTGGACTGAGGCAGAAAGGTTTATGAATAAGGGCAAGGTTATGTAATAGGTTAGATCTCACTTCTCACAGTGAGTGCTTTCTTTATAATAGCTTGCATAATTTTTCTAACAACGAAACAATGAATTTAATGCTGATTATGTTGGGGATCTTGACACTGAGGCCTACTCCAGTGCTCACTGTAAGCAGCTCCAGACACAAGTGTTAGCTACCCGTCTAAAATGTAAATGTAGGAAATGTAATAGGCAAAATTAGCCCTGGGCCAAGAATAATCGCGAGCTGAAAAAACGCCATGGGAAAACCATTATCCTGCAGATGCTTCTCAGATGAATGATCACATTAAAACAAAGGTGTTATGACATTAGAGGCCTTTAAAAATGTTAATTGTAAGCAAAAAGCCCCGGGCTTTCAAAGACAAAATTGCTCCAACTGTTAAGAAACACTTCATGAGGAGGCTCTGGTACAGCTGCACAGCTGATATGAAGAGGAATACTTTCAGACTGTGATCATTAACGGAAATGTGGCGTACTAATGAGCAGGGTGAATTGGGAACACTGGTGAGGAGTCAGAGGGTTTACTACTGTGTCTAACTGTGACACAGATACAAGAACATACTCCTGACTGAAGTCTCTGCCAGCTTTCAGATGGTGCAAGTGGAAACACTACTGGGAGTAAGAGGAAATGAGCGAGGGCTTGCTGTGCTTGTTAACACCAAATAGTGCAATCCTGAAAATATTTTTTTAAGAGCACACCTGCAGCTCAGACATTAAACTAACAAGAGACGGCCAAAGCAGCAGCGGCAGACAATCATCTACGACTGGACAGCACACAGTCCAGGTGGTTCCAGCTTACAACAAACCATGCCAGCCAATAGTATAACACAGCAGTATGGATCACGTGGTATCTGTTTTTTTTTGTCAGCGTCGCGATTCTTGATAGTTGACAGCTTGTGGAAAAGAGAAACGTGGTGCCACATTTATTGGTCGAATATTATCAATAACATCTTTAAGACGTCTTATCCTAAGATGTTTAGCCGCACTAACAAAGTGACCATTTTGGTCCTTTCTGACACATCATTTCTGAACACAGTCAACTATTGGATGGAGTGGAAATGTTCACGGTCCTCAAAAGTTTGAAATGACATGATGTACCTACAGAGCGAAAGACATTCCCATCAGCCTCAGCTGTATTTGGGTGAAGTGCTAATTAGCTAATGTTAGTAATGCTAATAACTAAACTAAGACAGTGAACATGGCAAAATATACTTGCTGGGCATCAGCATGTCGGCATTGTCAATGTGAAGGTGTTAGCATGCTGACATTAGCATTAAGCTCAAAGATGCTAGTGTCTAGTCTTGTCATTAAGTCTTGTTGTTGTTGTTGTTGCTTATTTAATAATGGATGTATAACATTATAGAAAAATACTTGAAGCAACTTTTTCAGGGACTACAGGTGGTGTAATATCTCTCTGTCCACCATGTTGCCTATTTTGTCAATTCGCTTGTATTGATTTTAAGGACGCTTGCAGCTCAGTTTACCTCCACAACACTGTCCTGCTTACACTGCCAACAGCTATGGAGGACTGAAACTGCAAAAATCAGAAATCAGTGTGTGTGTGTGTGTGTGTGTGTGTGTGTGTGTGTGTGTGTGTGTTTGTGGTCAGAGAGAAACCTGGCAGCGTTGCCCCCTAGACAACATGTCATTTCCTGGCAGCCCCCCTACAAACACATGTGTGTGACGGCATCACAGGAAGTTCACCTGCTGCTTATGACCCTGACTCATAAACCAAACTGCCAACTGGGATGAGGATGATGTACAACGTGTTTCTATGAGTGTTGGATCCCTGCGTGGACGATGTAATAGGTCACATCCTCTCATATTTACTGTATGTTGGCCTTTCAGTTTAAATCTGATCCAATTAGTGTGATCTTCCTCTGGTACATAAAGTATGAAACTCATGAGAAACTTTGAAGCTGAGTGTCTCTGAAGTTACAGTTTGATCACATTCACCACAAGCATCTTAAGTTTTTTAATTAAATATCCAAACGAAAATAGATATATTTTTTTACTTTATGGGAAGTTAAAAACATTATGTCCAAACAATATTCAATAAACAGTCCAATTCCATTAACACATAAAAAAACATGGTCACGCAACAGAATTGGGACCCTCCTGTCAGTGCCTATAAATAGTGAATTAAAGGGAGAGTTCACCTCAAAATCAAAACTATATTTTCCAATAATAATGCTAAAAGAGGCTAGATAACTAAGCTAGCTAACGTTATAGCTTGACAAGCCGGATCCCATTAATGTTTATATACAGACTTAGAACACACGGGATGAGCTGTATGGAGCCATTTTTGTTTTTTGTTGTTTTTTTAAAAACATTTTAAAAGAAGTCCCCATCTACTTAAGTTGAATGCTGCAACACTGTTTTGCTGTGATGCTCCTGAAAATGTTTTGTGGACTACAGAACTTTGGGTGAACTCATCCTTTAATAAACACGTCAGTTTGGGTGTGGAGTCTTCTAGTCAAGGCTTTTACCTTGTACATTAAAAAGGACATCAACAGATACATATTGATAGACAGACATACCGTAATAAACGTATCATTATGTAACTCCAGACAGGTTTGTGGATTAGTCAAGGATTTTTGACCACAGGTGGGAGAGCAGACCTCGAGCTTTCTTGAGTGTGCGGCGCAGGTCAGCAGTCACCTCCCGAGGGATGATGAGCCGGCCCTGATGAGCGTCCCACGGCGTGAAGCGGGGCACATCAAAGTGCCAGAGCAAACAAAACGCAGCCTACGGGAGCGCTGCTGTTTGTATGCAGCTCGGCAGCAGCACAGGTTCAAACAAATCTATCAGAAGTGTATTCGTGATAAGAAGATATATTCATTTGAAAGGTCAGGCTTGTTTGAAACAGACAGCTGGAGATATCTGCAAATATTACATTATCTATGTAATGAATATTTGGAGGCTAGAGGGTGTCCAGGAGATGAACAGACATACAGAAGTTCAACGAATCAACAAAGAGTAGCCTGCCTACAGATGGAGGCTCAAAGTTTGCTCACTTACATTATTTCCTTACATGAAAAATGCTACTGTATGTTTGTGGCAGGTAATTCTTGGTTTCTTGCTGTATATTTTCATCAATCTGCAGCCCCCGTCAATTTGTCTGTAGGTTTTTCCTCGTGCTCACTTGATGGACTTTTGAGGTCAGCTCACTTCCTCATCATCATCAGTCCCCATTATAAAAGCAAACAGTACAATCTGACAGTAATAACGCTCAATTTCTCCACTTCTGTTTTGTAATGACTCCAGTGAATGTTGGTCTGCTGCCTGCCAAACAGCCTCAGCTGCTGTCTTGCTATCAATGCCGCACATTGCTATCTGCATTATTATCCATTTGACCCAGTATGGGCGTGCAGCAAACGGGTACTTAGAGCTTTATCTAAAGCTATAATCTGTGAGCGCTGTAATCAATGGCTAATAACCATCCAGGCAGCTCAGCCGCTCGATTGGACAGCCAGGTGGAATTGGATTATTTGATTGGGTCGTTTACCATTTGTCAGAGCGGGTATTGAGCGTTGTGGACAGCTGCAGGGCAGATGTTCCAAGTGGGAGCAGCATAATCCCTCTGCTGGTACCACAGGCCTACATTGGCTCCAGTGTGGTAGATATTTTACGGTTAAGCAATAAACTTTATTGTCCAAAAGGACTGAAACAGTCAACTTCCTATCTGAATTTAATGAAAATAAATCAAGCATCTTTTTTCTTCTTTTTGATATATCGGTCAGGATTTTTGTTACCTTTTTTGTTACAAATTAAACCTTACAAATTAAATGTGAGATTTTTGCAACAGTGTATTGTGCAAGCAGAAGGCTGTTCAGTATCAGTTAGCGCCATAAGACCTGTAGCAAGCCATGTTACAACTGGTAGTAAGTACCAAGACAGTATTGTTTCATTATGGGTGGATAATTATGGAAGCCCATTTCTGCCAATTAAAATAATAATAATAATAATAATAATGATAATACATTTTATTTGTATAGCGCTTTTCGTGGTACACAAAGACACTTTACAGGTTAAAAAGCAGAATAATAGAAAAGAATAAGAAAGAAAAAGACTAAAAGGATGAAAACGAAGCTTGATGAAAAAAATATCCTCATGGTAATTATGAGTTTAAAAAATAATGTGTGGATGTTTTGAAATGGCTCTCAGCAATCATATAGGCTAAAAGTCTGACGTGCTTCAGTCAGCAGCTCACTGTAGAAGTTGACAGCATGTCTCCTTGCAGCAGCAGCTCTCAGACGTCAGTCAGCAGCTGCTATGGGAAACACCCCCGGAGGCTTCAAACTTAGATGGTGTTTATCCAAAAACTATTTTAATCCTGTTTTGAAAAATGAAATAAATAAATAAAATATGCACACACTAGCTGCAATATCACTATAATTGATCAATTCTTACAGGAAAAAAACTGAAGAATCTACATTTTATAGTTCACAGTTTAAGGTTTGGTTTGCCCCTTCTTTCATGTATGCAGTATTGAACACTTTGGCTCTGCTCCCCTCTCTGTCTGTCCAGCCCTTCATCCCCGACAGCCTCTTTGATTGAGATCATGCTGTCATCTGCTTTCAGTGTTACTCACACTCAGAAATGGGACACGTCCCTCCCACTGCAATCTGTCTCCGTTACAGCGCTGACATTGGGGTGGGACTCTGGTCACTTTGCACACTTCTTTCTCTCCCTCTCTCTGTCTCCCCCCTCTATCCACCCACTCGTCATTTGGTGCCCAGATGGAGCCGTTGCAGGCGAAAAGGAAGCTTTCGCTGTGCGCCCTACCTTTCGCAGAAAAATTTGCCGCAGGGCAAAAGAGAGGAGAAAAATATCAATGAACACTCTGCCGTAATTGGTGTCCAGCAGAGTAAGCAGATAGACACAGAACAGTTGAGAGTTGCAAAGTTAAACCAAAAGAAATTTGAAGCTGGTATTGAAAGTAAAACATGACAACCATACTTGCATCAATACGCACTGGAAACATATTAATGCACATCATGTTTATTATATATGTATGTGAAAATAAATCCATGTATGTCATAAGAGTCCAGAGGAAGTCCACAGCAGTCAACTTAAGTTTGCAGACATCATCTTTTTGGTGACAATGACATTTGATGCTGCCGGTGGGAGAATTCATGTAGGAGTTACAGATCTGTTGATTTGTTCCTGTACTCCAACACTGTGATTCAGAACAACACAACACCAATGGATGGATTGCCTCATATCATACAGACAACTATTAGATGAATCACCATGAACTTAGCAGACATTGATGTTCCTCCTCAGGGTGATTGTAATAACTTTGGTGATCCCTTAACTTTTTCTCTTGTGCAGAGCGGGTGATTAAAATGGGCCAGAACATCATCAGTGAATAGGTGAAGTGAGACGTGCGATACCAAAAGGCAGCACGCAGCCTCTTCACTCAGGCGGTGAGACGCCTCAATTCATCTTCAGCTCTCCACCATCAGAAATATCTTTTTATTCTTGTGTAACATAAAGTTGAAACCTGACAATTATTTGAACCTTTGAACCTCCAAAAATCTCCAAAACTTACAGCCCCATCAGCCTCAGCTGAAATCATTTTAGGTTTGTCACTGACAGCATGTTGGCATGCATTAGCAATTAGCCCTCACAGCAGGCCTTTAGACCCTTATAGTTATCAAATAGTGACAGTTGGACTTGCTGCCAGTGCCAAGCTACCAAACTCTACCTGTTTTCGACTCATTTATTCGCTACCAAAAGAAAAAGCGGCAAGGGCTATTTAAAGATATAACATGTAGGAATTCTGTATTAAAATGTCTAAAAACGACTTGGTCTTTATTATATATTTTGTTGAGTTGTGTACTTACACTTTCCCAAATGCTTCAAAACCCAGAGAAATCCACAAGTTTTCACAAGGTGATGGTGCGTTTCGTTAGATCGTGTCGCTACTTCAGGCTTCCCTCCGCAGATCGCTGCTGCAGTCAGGCTGATAAACAGGAGTGAAGATAAATCAACTTTTGCTCTCCTCCTGTCACAAAACGTTGCTGGATCAGAGCAGAATCCGATGAGGCTGTTTCTTCTTCAGGTCTGGCTTAGCCTCCGACAATCTGGTCAGAGTCGAGCAGCGGCTCCTCCCAACAAAACACTCTGCAAGTGTCTGTTTTGTTCGGCAAACTTACATGTTGCACGTTTTTTTATTTCTTTCTTAATTCTTAATTTCTTTCTTAAATAATAGAAATACTGCATCAGTACTTGCGTCACAGAGGAGACAATGCTACAGTCACAATGTCTTTGTACTGTGTGATTCAGTTGTCTGGATCAGATTTGATGACTAATCGTTCCGGTGAGTTTGTGAAGTGTGAATGCGTGACTGTAACATTTGCAATTCAAATGAAACATGTCCAAAATATGAACTCTGTGATTTCATGTTCCTAGTGGAGGCCATTCTGAGCCAGGAATATATCACTGTGAGCTATTATACAGACATCTACACAGGTTTACCTCCTGCCACTTACCCTCTCATTCATAACCTTGACAAGTCCGGGACCATTTTGTGTTTCCATTCAATCGTGATGTGGTGTGAGAGTCTAATCACAGTGATACAGTATAATCAGAGCACCCAGCTGAACTCTGGTTCTGTACGGCTCGGTTGGTAAAGCTTGTTATTGTAAAAGCCTGTGGTTCACTAACCGCAGGAGACAACTGTGCTGAAAATGCATGTTCTCCTCTGAGTGAGGGCACCTGGCTCAGCAACATCAGTGTAACATGCACTGGACAATGGTGTAGAGGAGGTCGCTCACCGCGGAGATGAAAATGTGCTTCAGCATGTTGTCAAAAATGAAAACAACAGAGGCCCGGCGAGGGAATCCCATCAGGGAGGAAGCGGGGAGCTTGGATTGGATTACGGGTCATTTTCAAAACACATCCTCCCACATTCTGGACAGACATCAGCTGCGAACTAGTGTCGATACAGCACAGCTTTTTCTTCTCACTCAACAAGATGCGAGGTTAAGGCCAAACATTTGGCTGTGGAGGAATACTTCTCTATCAACTCTTGGGTGGAAAACAAAGTTAACTTCCTCAATATTTATCCTGCAATATTTATTTCTTCTAGAAAAGTGTTGGTGATACTTTGAAGAGTTAGTCTACTTTTGAGCAAGAAGAATTTTTTATTACATGCACAATCGATGCAGTATGACAAGATGTAGAAGTATGAGGTAATTTAGATTTAGAATAAACTTTTAACAAAACATTAATCCAGGGAAGTATCGGTAGTAGTCAAGTTGCCAATACCGCAGCGGCGCCTACAGTATCCATGCTTGTGACTGCGAGCTGTCCTAAGAAGTGAACTACTTTCAACTTTAACTTTACTTTCTATGTAACATTACTTTTGAAAACAATGTCCAAAAGATCAGGAAGAACAGCAGTGGCAAACTGAATGCAAAATAACTTACACAAGCCTTTACTTTATGAAGAGTGCTCCTGTCTGAGACCATACACTTCGTGTTGATTCCCTGGACATGCAAAGGACCAAGACTGTTGCCAGAAGTGGATCAAGAATTACTATTATTGATTTTTTAATATAATTAATATTAGTGTCATTTTATCCCTCTATGAGTGGCATTTTGCTGCTCCTCGCCTGGTGATTTACTCAAATAACTTTGTATTTTTGAATCTCTATTTTCCAAAATAATTGATCTGTGATTTAATGCAACTCTTGAATGATATTAGCTAACTTACACAATAACATTACTCCATAACACAGTTACTTCATCAACTGGAAGGTGGTGGATGATGTAGTTTTACTGTCTTTCTCCATTATGCTTTCTGTTGTAACAAACCGCTAATATGGAGAATGTGCATCACGTCAAGATCACCGTCCATATCCATAAAGCTACATGTTCAGCTAAGTCATGGGAATAAAGAAACAATATTGTTCTTGTATTGCAGTGTATGTAATGTAACAGCAGGCTGTTATTTCATTCTGTTTAGTTTACATACATGGACAGAGGTGACATTTTTACATTACAACAGTATGTATCACTTTTAGGTAGCCTAGTAAGCTAGCTAGCTGATCATGCTAAAGTTCACGGCTAACAATAGCGTAGACAAACATGTTTGAAACCCTACTTTTGTTGTTATATTTATGGTTTATGAAGAGTTAAAAAAAGAAACTCACATCAAAACTCTTTGTACAGAGGCTCGCTCTTGCCACAGCCCCATGCACACCACTTCAGCATGTTTTAGAAATGGTAAATAACTGAAGATTGAATACTTAATAGCTGAGTAGCGATGCATTCTGCTCTCACCTGTGTACGGGCAAGACCAGAGGAAATGAGCTGTAAACAAAGATACCAGTTTGGAAGCAGGACTCGACTGCTGCAAACACAACAGAATCAAACGTCTGGGACCTATTACTTAGAAATTCCGCTGGTCATTAATAGCACATTTTATGATTTTTATAAATCCCTATTGACCTCCAAGTGAAGTAAAGACTCAAGGGAAGATTTAATGAAATACTTGGACAGCAGCTCTCAGCCTGCTGTGTCAGAATATGAATACCGGCTCGTCCAAATGTTCATTTTACCAAGGAGGAAATTAGGAAGGCCGTTCGGTTAATACCCTCTGGCAAAGCACCTGGTTCAGACAGGTTCCCATTAAAATGTATAAAAGCATTGGCCTAAATTATGCCCTGATTTAATTTAACAGTCTTTTGGAGGAAGACAAAGCAGGAGATGTAGCAATTGCGGGAAAATGTCCTCTACACAACAATGTGCCTGTATCGAAGATTGTGGCCAAAACACTAATAAGACCTATTAATTATTACAGATGTTACTTGCAAATAAGGTTAACTTATAAAATATTGCTCATTGCTGACATTTCTTCTTCAGGTAGGACCCCTTCTTTCATTTTTGTTTTTCAGGACAACACTACCAAACTTTCCAAAGTGCACTTCCAAGAGGACGATTGTCAATTAGCTTTACATTTTCAAGACATCAGACGAGCTCTTCAAACAAATTCACGAGTTCGACATTAAATCCAATGACCCGGAAAACTGTTTGCCAGTAGCCAGCAAAAGTTGTTATGTTGCGTTCAGTGAGAAATATTGGATTAGTAAGAGCTGATAGTCTTCCAAAAGTTTCTTTTCTGACAAAAATGAAAAGGATCATAAAACAACAGGTTGCTCTTCAATTATTTTTTATCTCCCCTTCAGGCAGACTGTTTGAGGTATGCTCAGAACCGGCTGAAACCCTGCATTGCAGCCGTCATCGCTACTTGTGCATCATTGAATTGGGGGAACTTTAATGATGACAGTGCACCTATGAGAGCAATAATAATAAACCCAATCTTAATACGCAGAAAGGAGTTATGAAGCTATAAAAATACATTAACCCCCTATTGTTTGTGTGGCTTGCTGCAGGCAGGAGTCATGAAAGAGCCAGAGGAAAAGAAAAACACCTAATCATCATCAATAAAAAAACCTAATCCACTGCTGCTTGTGTAGCAATGCCAGTTATGAGAGGACATGATTTTATGGAGTCAGAGTATACTGTGGCATAAAAAATCAAGCCGGTATGATTGCCTTGGGGGAGTGTTTTTATGTCCAAACCCTGTGAAACCTTGAAAAATTGGACACACTGGGGGGTTATGGGTGTTATCAACCCCAGACACTCTGCTGGAGATTGTCAGACTGAGTCCATCTCCCTCCACTCCTGCGAGCCCTGCAGTACTGTATATTTTCGCCGGTGTCACGGTGCACTTATAGGAGAAAGTAATTGAGTTGAATTTGACTCAACAAGCATGGCACTCACTGGGTAAGAAACACTCCTCTGTGTCTCAGAGGGAGGTCAACTGAGACAGTTTACAATTTAGCTCGATATTTGCAGTTAACTGTGCCGCCGCCAAAAGTACAAGTTTCAGAATTTCTTCCATTGAGAGATCTTCGCATCGACGTTACAATACAAACTCAAACTCTGCTCCCAGCGAGCCTCCGTGTGTCTCAAGGCCAGTTTGTCAAGGGCAAGTGAGCCGTAAATCTAAGAGGGAGGGTTGGACGGCGGTGTATGGCACTCAGTCCTGTCAACAGCCTTTGACTTATACCTGACATCCCCGTGATGGGGTTTCCATTGACCTGTCGTCACCATCTCATCTCATCTCATTCCCCTCGGCTCGTTCCTTTTCTCTCCTTTTGTCTGCTCCCCTTTCACAGCAAACTGGTTGAACGCAGCATTTCACATGTCCAGTCACCACATAACGTTCAACTGTAACCCTCAATGTGTTGGCATCAGTGTGAACGCCTCGCTCATCTCCCAACATCTCAAACTCGACAGTCTTCGGTGATCAATGACGGCTTCACAAAGCCCCGGTCTAATTAACCATGTAGGTATCCTTGCTCATATCCTTGCTTATAACTGCAGACGCAGGTTAATTGTGCCCCACCAAGGGTATCACTGCCTTCCAATTGCTTATTTTTCGTATGAGTGACTGGCTCAATGAGACACTGAAGAATGGCATCTACTCAGAAGGCCTTTGGGGTGAACAAGAGGCCACACTGAGGATATTAAGCAATATACCCATGTAAAAGTCACACAACAGAGCTGTATTTGGAGCAACGTGGCATTAGCTCTTTACAGAGGCAATATTGAATTAATATTGCTGAAAAGTCATGTTGTCTAACATGATTTTTGACACCTACTATAACCAGATACATCTGTAAAGCAACACATGTTAAAGCCTAAAACGTATATGTGATGAACTGCGTTTCAACAAATTGGGGAAAAAATGAGATTTAGGACATTTTGGTGTGCTGCACAGGTGCTATGTCAGAAAACATATTCAGTGATTCAAAGATAAACTGGATAATGTTGCATTATTTGCCTTCTCATTCTTCTCCCTGATGAAGCACCACTGACTTTTGTGACAATGCTATTATCATTGCACTTTAAATTATGCTCTTAAGGTCATTTCACACATTCATTGTGATTAATTCATCATATTATTCAATCAATAACTCAGCAAATTATAATTACCCCACTTCCCTGGCATCGCGTCCCAAACTGACCTTGCCTATTGAAGTAAATCTTTTGACTAATATCGGGGAAAAATTCATCTGTTATCATCAATGACGCCGGCTGTATAAATAGTCATTTGGTAAAAAGTAGTTGGACGTGTCAAAACATCCTGCCTCTTATCTCACAGTTAGAAAATGTTCTTTTTCCTTCACAGTCTTAAAGGTTCTTGCTTTATCCATCTGGTGTTGCAGTCTGGGCCCAAATGGCCGATGACGAGATACAGTGTGCACTGTACCCTCTGTGGCGAGAAAGGAAGCGATGAAGAGCCAAAGAATCATACATAAGACGAGGTGGGTGGGCTGAACTATGTCCTCGGCTGAGTGATCGTCATAAGTCATCGCAACCTGTCTAGTGATCACCATTTAAAGGCTTTTTTTCCCCAAACAGCTACACTTGATCACCGGCATCGTATACGCCACAACATGTGTGTTTGATTTTATCAGCAACAACCCTTTTCAGGAAATGTCTGCCTTTTTTCTTGGCATATATGCAGCTATTTAATAGGAATTGCCTTTCAGCTGCTTTCTATATGCTTTGCCACAAAAATGCATTTGTACTTTGGATACGCCTGCACATTCTGATCGCCGAGCGTCCACGGATTCTTTCAATCAGTGTCTGCTTAGATGAATATATCAGCACAATATGTTCAAGGTTTTTACATTTCATATCCACGGGGCTGCAGCCAGACATGTTCAAATACAGATGTCAGGAGTCCAACATACAGTATGACTTTTTTGCTTTTCTTTTGTTTGTTAAAAAAAGGACAATCATACAGTTACTGTATATGATTTGACAATTATATAGATAAGTATACAGTATATTTAGGTGATTGTTTTAAATGATGTTTATTACTTTTCTATTCAAAATCTGTATTCTACAGGAACTAGACAGTCAGAAAGTCAACACTGATGTGCTGCTGTGAGTTTTGATAGTCTCATTTGCCACCAGCACAACTGGACTCATGAAAGAGAGACAACGTGACTTACACACACTCCCGTCCTTAGTATAGATGACCACAGCACTTAGTGTGTGGAAGCTGTGAGCCTCTTTTGCTAACGTTAGTGCTGCTTTCAACTGTAGACGTTAGCAAACTAGACTAACTAGCCCCTAGTGAAATGCAAACTTGAGAGCACGGTGATGTTAAAAAGGGACAGATGGCTTTAATCATGTATGGTATGGCGCCTTTGGCCGTTTTTCTTCACACACACACACACATGCACATACACACATTTGTAAGGCCATATGCTTCAAAGGAAATCACGTACCAGACCTGAGGCCTAACGTTCTAAGTAGAAGTTGATGTAATCACAAATGTTATCATCCAGTTTCCACCTAACTTAATCATACAAATAGTAGTAGGTTGCAAAAACCTCCACAACCACTGAGGACGTGACCTCGTTGTACTTACAGCAGCTGCGTATGAGCTGTACGTGTCTCCTAAAGGTGCTCCTCACAAATTGTGAACACATTAAGTCAAGATTACTTTCCAGACCTCTATTATATATTTTGATGAGTACTTAAATGTGCCAAATGTTCTGACCATGTTCGAACCAGAAAAATCCACAAGTTTACTTGAGATAAGTGTTTCATTTAGTCACCTGTCACTATGACTTCTGGGAGAGAGTCGACGCATGAGGCTTAATGCAAAGGGAATAAAACTGAAACATTTGTGCCTGAGTCACATCACATTTTGATCAGCAATGGTTGTTGTTTAATGTTGTTTACCACCAGGGAAGCATGTTTGACCGAGGGATCATTTGTGTTTATTCAATGTACTCGCTAAGTATTTGTTCGCCCAAAACAGCCAGATTACTTTAATATACATTAGCTCTGATCCATCCCATTCACTTTGCTTTGCTACACATTTTGGCGAATAACTCCCCAATAGAACGTCGGATTGACTCGCAACCATGATCCGTCTAATGGTTTTCGGTGGTGCTGAACATGCCAGACTTGTCCCCAAGGCTCTGTTCCGAAGTTACAGATCACCGAAAACTCAACTTCCGTTTTGGACCACTTCCGGTTCTCAGATGGATTTGGGACTGAGCTCAATCGACTCAGAGCCCTCCAAATACCATCGAATCAATGTTTCAGGTACATACCAACTTCCATACTGACTTTATTTATTTTGACCGACTTCAGTTTTCTGCCTCTAACCCTAAGCCTGCCTCTAACCTAACCCTAACCCTAGACCCAACTATGTGATCCAAAAATGGCCTGAAACATGCTCCTAAACACTTTCTGGATGAACATTTTTGGCCCTGACACTTGGTCAAATTTCACCTCTGATCCATCCCATTCACTTTGCACAGGGACACGTTTTGGTGAATATTTTCAATAGCTTCCAGGTCGTTTGACCGATTGACTCGAAATCAATGGCCAAATGTCGTCCTATACTGGTTGAATAAGACACACCTGTTTTTATTGGATTTTAGTGGAATTTCTATTTTTCATGAATATTTTAATGAAAAATCACCATTTTTGGCGAATACACCGCCCGATTTTTTCAATAGCTCCCAGGTCATTTGAGCCATCGACTCGAAATCAATGCCGACATGTCTTGTTATACTGGTAGAATGAGACACAGCAGTTTTTATTGGATTTCAGTGGAATTTCTATTTTTCCTGAATATTTTAATGAAAAATCACCATTTTTGGCGAATACACCGCCCGATTTTTTCAATAGCTCCCAGGTCATTTGAGCCATCGACTCGAAATCAATGCCGACATGTCTTGTTATTCTGGTAGAATGAGACACAGCAGTTTTTATTGGATTTTAGTGGAATTTCTATTTTTCATGAATATTTTAATGAAAAATCACCATTTTTGGCGAATACACCGCCCGATTTTTTCAATAGCTCCCAGGTCATTTGAGCCATCGACTCGAAATCAATGCCGACATGTCTTGTTATACTGGTAGAATGAGACACAGCAGTTTTTATTGGATTTTAGTGGAATTTCTATTTTTCATGAATATTTTAATGAAAAATCACCATTTTTGGCGAATACACCGCCCGATTTTTTCAATAGCTCCCAGGTCATTTGAGCCATCGACTCGAAATCAATGGCCAAATGTCTTGTTATACTGGTAGAATGAGACACAGCAGTTTTTATTGGATTTTAGTGGAATTTCTATTTTTCCTGAATATTTTAATGAAAAATCACCATTTTTGGTGAATACACCGCTCGATTTTTTCAATAGCTCCCAGGTCATTTGAGCCATCGACTCGAAATCAATGCCGACATGTCTTGTTATACTGGTAGAATGAGACACAGCAGTTTTTATTGGATTTCAGTGGAATTTCTATTTTTCATGAATATTTTAATGAAAAATCACCATTTTTGGCGAATACACTGCCCGATTTTTTCAATAGCTCCCAGGTCATTTGAGCCATCGACTCGAAATCAATGCCGACATGTCTTGTTATACTGGTAGAATGAGACACAGCAGTTTTTATTGGATTTCAGTGGAATTTCTATTTTTCATGAATATTTTAATGAAAAATCACCATTTTTGGCGAATACACCGCCCGATTTTTTCAATAGCTCCAAGGTCATTTGAGCCATCGACTCGAAATCAATGCCGACATGTCTTGTTATACTGGTAGAATGAGACACAGCAGTTTTTATTGGATTTCAGTGGAATTTCTATTTTTCCTGAATATTTTAATGAAAAATCACCATTTTTGGCGAATACACCGCCCGATTTTTTCAATAGCTCCCAGGTCATTTGAGCCATCGACTCGAAATCAATGCCGACATGTCTTGTTATACTGGTAGAATGAGACACAGCAGTTTTTATTGGATTTCAGTGGAATTTCTATTTTTCATGAATATTTTAATGAAAAATCACCATTTTTGGCGAATACACCGCCCGATTTTTTCAATAGCTCCCAGGTCATTTGAGCCATCGACTCGATATCAATGGCCAAATGTCTTGTTATACTGGTAGAATGAGACACAGCAGTTTTTATTGGATTTCAGTGGAATTTCTATTTTTCCTGAATATTTTAATGAAAAATCACCATTTTTGGCGAATACACTGCCCGATTTTTTCAATAGCTCCCAGGTCATTTGAGCCATCGACTCGAAATCAATGCCGACATGTCTTGTTATACTGGTAGAATGAGACACAGCAGTTTTTATTGGATTTCAGTGGAATTTCTATTTTTCCTGAATATTTTAATGAAAAATCACCATTTTTGGCGAATACAACGCCCGATTTTTTCAGTAGCTCCCAGGTCATTTGAGCCATCGACTCGAAATCAATGCCGACATGTCTTGTTATACTGGTAGAATGAGACACAGCAGTTTTTATTGGATTTCAGTGGAATTTCTATTTTTCCTGAATATTTTAATGAAAAATCACCATTTTTGGCGAATACACCGCCCGATTTTTTCAATAGCTCCCAGGTCATTTGAGCCATCGACTCGAAATCAATGGCCAAATGTCTTGTTATACTGGTAGAATGAGACACAGCAGTTTTTATTGGATTTTAGTGGAATTTCTATTTTTCATGAATATTTTAATGAAAAATCACCATTTTTGGCGAATACACCGCCCGATTTTTTCAATAGCTCCCAGGTCATTTGAGCCATCGACTCGAAATCAATGCCCACATGTCTTGTTATACTGGTAGAATGAGACACAGCAGTTTTCATTGGATTTCAGTGGAATTTCTATTTTTCCTGAATATTTTAATGAAAAATCACCATTTTTGGCGAATACACCGCCCGATTTTTTCAATAGCTCCCAGGTCATTTGAGCCATCGACTCGAAATCAATGCCGACATGTCTTGTTATACTGGTAGAATGAGACACAGCAGTTTTTATTGGATTTCAGTGGAATTTCTATTTTTCATGAATATTTTAATGAAAAATCACCATTTTTGGCGAATACACCGCCCGATTTTTTCAATAGCTCCCAGGTTATTTGAGCCATCGACTCGAAATCAATGGCCAAATGTCTTGTTATACTGGTAGAATGAGACACAGCAGTTTTCATTGGATTTTAGTGGAATTTCTATTTTTCATGAATATTTTAATGAAAAATCACCATTTTTGGCGAATACACCGCCCGATTTTTTCAATAGCTCCCAGGTCATTTGAGCCATGGACTCGAAATCAATGCCGACATGTCTTGTTATACTGGTAGAATGAGACACAGCAGTTTTTATTGGATTTCAGTGGAATTTCTATTTTTCATGAATATTTTAATGAAAAATCACCATTTTTGGCGAATACACCGCCCGATTTTTTCAATAGCTCCCAGGTCATTTGAGCCATCGACTTGAAATCAATGCCGACATGTCTTGTTATACTGGTAGAATGAGACACAGCAGTTTTTATTGGATTTCAGTGGAATTTCTATTTTTCATGAATATTTTAATGAAAAATCACCATTTTTGGCAAATACACCGCCCGATTTTTTCAATAGCTCCCAGGTCATTTGAGCCATCGACTCGAAATCAATGCCGACATGTCCTGTTATACTGGTAGAATGAGACACAGCAGTTTTTTTTGGATTTCAGTGGAATTTCTATTTTTCATGAATATTTTAATGAAAAATCACCATTTTTGGCGAATACACCGCCCGATTTTTTCAATAGCTCCCAGGTCATTTGAGCCATCGATTCGAAATCAATGCCGACATGTTTTGTTATACTGGTAGAATGAGACACAGCAGTTTTTATTGGATTTCAGTGGAATTTCTATTTTTCCTGAATATTTTAATGAAAAATCATCATTTTTGGCGAATACACCGCCCGATTTTTTCAATAGCTCCCAGGTCATTTGAGCCATCGACTCGAAATCAATGGCCAAATGTCTTGTTATACTGGTAGAATGAGACACAGCAGTTTTCATTGGATTTTAGTGGAATTTCTATTTTTCATGAATATTTTAATGAAAAATCACCATTTTTGGCGAATACACCGCCCGATTTTTTCAATAGCTCCCAGGTCATTTGAGCCATCGACTCGAAATCAATGGCCAAATGTCTTGTTATACTGGTAGAATGAGACACAGCAGTTTTTATTGGATTTTAGTGGAATTTCTATTTTTCATGAATATTTTAATGAAAAATCACCATTTTTGGCGAATACACCGCCCGATTTTTTCAATAGCTCCCAGGTCATTTGAGCCATCGACTCGAAATCAATGCCGACATGTCTTGTTATACTGGTAGAATGAGACACAGCAGTTTTCATTGGATTTTAGTGGAATTTCTATTTTTCATGAATATTTTAATGAAAAATCACCATTTTTGGCGAATACACCGCCCGATTTTTTCAATAGCTCCCAGGTCATTTGAGCCATCGACTCGAAATCAATGCCGACATGTCTTGTTATACTGGTAGAATGAGACACAGCAGTTTTTATTGGATTTCAGTGGAATTTCTATTTTTCATGAATATTTTAATGAAAAATCACCATTTTCGGCGAATACACCGCCCGATTTTTTCAATAGCTCCCAGGTCATTTGAGCCATCGACTCGAAATCAATGCCGACATGTCTTGTTATACTGGTAGAATGAGACACAGCAGTTTTTATTGGATATTAGTGGAATTTCTATTTTTCATGAATATTTTAATGAAAAATCACCATTTTTGGCGAATGCACCGCCCGATTTTTTCAATAGCTCCCAGGTCATTTGAGCCATCGACTCGAAATCAATGCCGACATGTCTTGTTATACTGGTAGAATGAGACACAGCAGTTTTTATTGGATTTCAGTGGAATTTCTATTTTTCATGAATATTTTAATGAAAAATCACCATTTTTGGCGAATACACCGCCCGATTTTTTCAATAGCTCCCAGGTCATTTGAGCCATCGACTCGAAATCAATGCCGACATGTCTTGTTATACTGGTAGAATGAGACACAGCAGTTTTTATTGGATTTCAGTGGAATTTCTATTTTTCATGAATATTTTAATGAAAAATCACCATTTTTGGCGAATACACCGCCCGATTTTTTCAATAGCTCCCAGGTCATTTGAGCCATCGACTTGAAATCAATGCCGACATGTCTTGTTATACTGGTAGAATGAGACACAGCAGTTCTTATTGGATTTCAGTGGAATTTCTATTTTTCATGAATATTTTAATGAAAAATCACCATTTTTGGCGAATACACCGCCCGATTTTTTCAATAGCTCCCAGGTCATTTGAGCCATCGACTCGAAATCAATGGCCACATGTCTTGTTATACTGGTAGAATGAGACACAGCAGTTTTTATTGGATTTCAGTGGAATTTCTATTTTTCATGAATATTTTAATGAAAAATCACCATTTTTGGCGAATACACCGCCCGATTTTTTCAATAGCTCCCAGGTCATTTGAGCCATCGACTCGAAATCAATGCCGACATGTCTTGTTATACTGGTAGAATGAGACACAGCAGTTTTTATTGGATTTCAGTGGAATTTCTATTTTTCATGAATATTTTAATGAAAAATCACCATTTTTGGCGAATACACCGCCCGATTTTTTCAATAGCTCCCAGGTCATTTGAGCCATCGACTCGAAATCAATGCCGACATGTTTTGTTATACTGGTAGAATGAGACACAGCAGTTTTTATTGGATTTCAGTGGAATTTCTATTTTTCATGAATATTTTAATGAAAAATCACCATTTTTGGCGAATACACCGCCCGATTTTTTCAATAGCTCCCAGGTCATTTGAGCCATCGACTCGAAATCAATGCTGACATCTCTTGTTATACTGGTAGAATGAGACACAGTAGTTTTTATTGGATTTTAGTGGAATTTCTATTTTTCATGAATATTTTAATGAAAAATCACCATTTTTGGCGAATACACCGCCCGATTTTTTCAATAGCTCCCAGGTCATTTGAGCCATCGACTCGAAATCAATGCCGACATGTCTTGTTATACTGGTAGAATGAGACACAGCAGTTTTTATTGGATTTCAGTGGAATTTCTATTTTTCATGAATATTTTAATGAAAAATCACCATTTTTGGCGAATACAACGCCCGATTTTTTCAGTAGCTCCGAGGTCATTTGAGCCATCGACTCGAAATCAATGCCGACATGTCTTGTTATACTGGTAGAATGAGACACAGCAGTTTTTATTGGATTTCAGTGGAATTTCTATTTTTCATGAATATTTTAATGAAAAATCACCATTTTTGGCGAATACACCGCCCGATTTTTTCAATAGCTCCCAGGTCATTTGAGCCATCGACTCGAAATCAATGCCGACATGTCTTGTTATACTGGTAGAATGAGACACAGCAGTTTTTATTGGATTTCAGTGGAATTTCTATTTTTCCTGAATATTTTAATGAAAAATCACCATTTTTGGCGAATACACCGCCCGATTTTTTCAATAGCTCCCAGGTCATTTGAGCCATCGACTCGAAATCAATGGCCAAATGTCTTGTTATACTGGTAGAATGAGACACAGCAGTTTTTATTGGATTTCAGTGGAATTTCTATTTTTCATGAATATTTTAATGAAAAATCACCATTTTTGGCGAATACACCGCCCGATTTTTTCAATAGCTCCCAGGTCATTTGAGCCATTGACTTGAAATCAATGCCGACATGTCTTGTTATACTGGTAGAATGAGACACAGCAGTTTTTATTGGATTTCAGTGGAATTATTATTTTTCATGAATATTTTAATGAAAAATCACCATTTTTGGCGAATACACCGCCCGATTTTTTCAATAGCTCCCAGGTCATTTGAGCCATCGACTCGAAATCAATGCTGACATGTCTTGTTATACTGGTAGAATGAGACACAGCAGTTTTTATTGGATTTCAGTGGAATTTCTATTTTTCCTGAATATTTTAATGAAAAATCACCATTTTTGGCGAATACACCGCCCGATTTTTTCAATAGCTCCCAGGTCATTTGAGCCATCGACTCGAAATCAATGCCGACATGTTTTGTTATACTGGTAGAATGAGACACAGCAGTTTTTATTGGATTTCAGTGGAATTTCTATTTTTCATGAATATTTTAATGAAAAATCACCATTTTTGGCGAATACACCGCCCGATTTTTTCAATAGCTCCCAGGTCATTTGAGCCATCGACTCGAAATCAATGCCGACATGTCTTGTTATACTGGTAGAATGAGACACAGCAGTTTTTATTGGATTTCAGTGGAATTTCTATTTTTCATGAATATTTTAATGAAAAATCACCATTTTTGGCGAATACACCGCCCGATTTTTTCAATAGCTCCCAGGTCATTTGAGCCATCGACTCGAAATCAATGGCCAAATGTCTTGTTATACTGGTAGAATGAGACACAGCAGTTTTTATTGGATTTTAGTGGAATTTCTATTTTTCATGAATATTTTAATGAAAAATCACCATTTTTGGCGAATACACCGCCCGATTTTTTCAATAGCTCCCAGGTCATTTGAGCCATCGACTCGAAATCAATGGCCAAATGTCTTGTTATACTGGTAGAATGAGACACAGCAGTTTTTATTGGATTTCAGTGGAATTCCTATTTTTCATGAATATTTTAATGAAAAATCACCATTTTTGGCGAATACACCGCTCGATTTTTTCAATAGCTCCCAGGTCATTTGAGCCATCGACTCGAAATCAATGGCCAAATGTCTTGTTATACTGGTAGAATGAGACACAGCAGTTTTTATTGGATTTCAGTGGAATTTCTATTTGTCCTGAATATTTTAATGAAAAATCACCATTTTTGGCGAATACACCGCCCGATTTTTTCAATAGCTCCCAGGTCATTTGAGCCATCGACTCGAAATCAATGCCGACATGTCTTGTTATACTGGTAGAATGAGACACAGCAGTTTTTATTGGATTTCAGTGGAATTTCTATTTTTCCTGAATATTTTAATGAAAAATCACCATTTTTGGCGAATACACCGCCCGATTTTTTCAATAGCTCCCAGGTCATTTGAGCCATCGACTCGAAATCAATGCCGACATGTTTTGTTATACTGGTAGAATGAGACACAGCAGTTTTTATTGGATTTCAGTGGAATTTCTATTTTTCATGAATATTTTAATGAAAAATCACCATTTTTGGCGAATACACCGCCCGATTTTTTCAATAGCTCCCAGGTCATTTGAGCCATCGACTCGAAATCAATGCTGACATGTCTTGTTATACTGGTAGAATGAGACACAGTAGTTTTTATTGGATTTTAGTGGAATTTCTATTTTTCATGAATATTTTAATGAAAAATCACCATTTTTGGCGAATACACCGCCCGATTTTTTCAATAGCTCCCAGGTCATTTGAGCCATCGACTCGAAATCAATGCCGACATGTCTTGTTATACTGGTAGAATGAGACACAGCAGTTTTTATTGGATTTCAGTGGAATTTCTATTTTTCATGAATATTTTAATGAAAAATCACCATTTTTGGCGAATACAACGCCCGATTTTTTCAGTAGCTCCGAGGTCATTTGAGCCATCGACTCGAAATCAATGCCGACATGTCTTGTTATACTGGTAGAATGAGACACAGCAGTTTTTATTGGATTTCAGTGGAATTTCTATTTTTCCTGAATATTTTAATGAAAAATCACCATTTTTGGCGAATACACCGCCCGATTTTTTCAATAGCTCCCAGGTCATTTGAGCCATCGATTCGAAATCAATGCCGACATGTTTTGTTATACTGGTAGAATGAGACACAGCAGTTTTTATTGGATTTCAGTGGAATTTCTATTTTTCATGAATATTTTAATGAAAAATCACCATTTTTGGCGAATACACCGCCCGATTTTTTCAATAGCTCCCAGGTCATTTGAGCCATCGACTCGAAATCAATGCCGACACGTCTTGTTATACTGGTAGAATGAGACACAGCAGTTTTTATTGGATTTCAGTGGAATTTCTATTTTTCCTGAATATTTTAATGAAAAATCACCATTTTCGGCGAATACACCGCCCGATTTTTTCAATAGCTCCCAGGTCATTTGAGCCATCGACTCGAAATCAATGCCGACATGTCTTGTTATACTGGTAGAATGAGACACAGCAGTTTTTATTGGATTTCAGTGGAATTTCTATTTTTCATGAATATTTTAATGAAAAATCACCATTTTTGGCGAATACACCGCCCGATTTTTTCAATAGCTCCCAGGTCATTTGAGCCATCGACTCGAAATCAATGCCGACATGTCTTGTTATACTGGTAGAATGAGACACAGCAGTTTTTATTGGATTTCAGTGGAATTTCTATTTTTCATGAATATTTTAATGAAAAATCACCATTTTGGCGAATACACCGCCCGATTTTTTCAATAGCTCCCAGGTCATTTGAGCCATCGACTCGAAATCAATGCCGACATGTCTTGTTATACTGGTAGAATGAGACACAGCAGTTTTTATTGGATTTCAGTGGAATTTCTATTTTTCCTGAATATTTTAATGAAAAATCACCATTTTTGGCGAATACACCGCCCGATTTTTTCAATAGCTCCCAGGTCATTTGAGCCATCGACTCGAAATCAATGCCGACATGTCTTGTTATACTGGTAGAATGAGACACAGCAGTTTTTATTGGATTTTAGTGGAATTTCTATTTTTCATGAATATTTTAATGAAAAATCACCATTTTTGGCGAATACACCGCCCGATTTTTTCAATAGCTCCCAGGTCATTTGAGCCATCGACTTGAAATCAATGCCGACATGTCTTGTTATACTGGTAGAATGAGACACAGCAGTTTTTATTGGATTTCAGTGGAATTTCTATTTTTCATGAATATTTTAATGAAAAATCACCATTTTTGGCGAATACACCACCCGATTTTTTCAATAGCTCCCAGGTCATTTGAGCCATCGACTCGAAATCAATGCCGACATGTCTTGTTATACTGGTAGAATGAGACACAGCAGTTTTTATTGGATTTCAGTGGAATTTCTATTTTTCATGAATATTTTAATGAAAAATCACCATTCTTGGCGAATACACCGCCCGATTTTTTCAATAGCTCCCAGGTCATTTGAGCCATCGACTCGAAATCAATGCCGACATGTCTTGTTATACTGGTAGAATGAGACACAGCAGTTTTTATTGGATTTCAGTGGAATTTCTATTTTTCATGAATATTTTAATGAAAAATCACCATTTTTGGCGAATACACCGCCCGATTTTTTCAATAGCTCCCAGGTCATTTGAGCCATCGACTTGAAATCAATGCCGACATGTCTTGTTATACTGGTAGAATGAGACACAGCAGTTTTTATTGGATTTCAGTGGAATTTCTATTTTTCATGAATATTTTAATGAAAAATCACCATTTTTGGCGAATACACCGCCCGATTTTTTCAATAGCTCCCAGGTCATTTGAGCCATCGACTCGAAATCAATGCCGACATGTCTTGTTATACTGGTAGAATGAGACACAGCAGTTTTTATTGGATTTCAGTGGAATTTCTATTTTTCCTGAATATTTTAATGAAAAATCACCATTTTTGGCGAATACACCGCCCGATTTTTTCAATAGCTCCCAGGTCATTTGAGCCATCGACTCGAAATCAATGGCCAAATGTCTTGTTATACTGGTAGAATGAGACACAGCAGTTTTTATTGGATTTCAGTGGAATTTCTATTTTTCATGAATATTTTAATGAAAAATCACCATTTTTGGCGAATACACCGCACGATTTTTTCAATAGCTCCCAGGTCATTTGAGCCATCGACTCGAAATCAATGCCGACATGTCTTGTTATACTGGTAGAATGAGACACAGCAGTTTTTATTGGATTTCAGTGGAATTTCTATTTTTCATGAATATTTTAATGAAAAATCACCATTTTTGGCGAATACACCGCCCGATTTTTTCAATAGCTCCCAGGTCATTTGAGCCATCGACTCGAAATCAATGCCGACATGTCTTGTTATACTGGTAGAATGAGACACAGCAGTTTTTATTGGATTTCAGTGGAATTTCTATTTTTCATGAATATTTTAATGAAAAATCACCATTTTTGGCGAATACACCGCCCGATTTTTTCAGTAGCTCCCAGGTCATTTGAGCCATCGACTCGAAATCAATGCCGACATGTCTTGTTATACTGGTAGAAAGAGACACAACAGTTTTTATTGGATTTCAGTGGAATTTCTATTTTTCATGAATATTTTAATGAAAAATCACCATTTTTGGCGAATACACCGCCCGATTTTTTCAATAGCTCCCAGGTCATTTGAGCCATCGACTCGAAATCAATGCCGACATGTCTTGTTATACTGGTAGAATGAGACACAGCAGTTTTTATTGGATTTCAGTGGAATTTCTATTTTTCATGAATATTTTAATGAAAAATCACCATTTTTGGCGAATACACCGCCCGATTTTTTCAATAGCTCCCAGGTCATTTGAGCCATCGACTCGAAATCAATGCCGACATGTCTTGTTATACTGGTAGAATGAGACACAGCAGTTTTTATTGGATTTCAGTGGAATTTCTATTTTTCCTGAATATTTTAATGAAAAATCACCATTTTTGGCGAATACACCGCCCGATTTTTTCAATAGCTCCCAGGTCATTTGAGCCATCGACTCGAAATCAATGGCCAAATGTCTTGTTATACTGGTAGAATGAGACACATCAGTTTTTATTGGATTTTAGTGGAATTTTTATTTTTCATGAATATTTTAATGAAAAATCACCATTTTTGGCGAATACACCGCCCGATTTTTTCAATAGCTCCCAGGTCATTTGAGCCATCGACTTGAAATCAATGCCGACATGTCTTGTTATACTGGTAGAATGAGACACAGCAGTTTTTATTGGATTTCAGTGGAATTTCTATTTTTCATGAATATTTTAATGAAAAATCACCATTTTTGGCGAATACACCGCCCGATTTTTTCAATAGCTCCCAGGTCATTTGAGCCATCGACTCGAAATCAATGCCGACATGTCTTGTTATACTGGTAGAATGAGACACAGCAGTTTTTATTGGATTTTAGTGGAATTTCTATTTTTCATGAATATTTTAATGAAAAATCACCATTTTTGGCGAATACACCGCCCGATTTTTTCAATAGCTCCCAGGTCATTTGAGCCATCGACTTGAAATCAATGCCGACATGTCTTGTTATACTGGTAGAATGAGACACAGCAGTTTTTATTGGATTTCAGTGGAATTTCTATTTTTCATGAATATTTTAATGAAAAATCACCATTTTTGGCAAATACACCGCCCGATTTTTTCAATAGCTCCCAGGTCATTTGAGCCATCGACTCGAAATCAATGCCGACATGTCTTGTTATACTGGTAGAATGAGACACAGCAGTTTTCATTGGATTTTAGTGGAATTTCTATTTTTCATGAATATTTTAATGAAAAATCACCATTTTTGGCGAATACACCGCCCGATTTTTTCAATAGCTCCCAGGTCATTTGAGCCATCGACTCGAAATCAATGCCGACATGTCTTGTTATACTGGTAGAATGAGACACAGCAGTTTTTATTGGATTTCAGTGGAATTTCTATTTTTCATGAATATTTTAATGAAAAATCACCATTTTTGGCGAATACACCGCCCGATTTTTTCAATAGCTCCCAGGTCATTTGAGCCATCGACTCGAAATCAATGCCGACATGTCTTGTTATACTGGTAGAATGAGACACAGCAGTTTTTATTGGATTTCAGTGGAATTTCTATTTTTCCTGAATATTTTAATGAAAAATCACCATTTTTGGCGAATACACCGCCCGATTTTTTCAATAGCTCCCAGGTCATTTGAGCCATCGACTCGAAATCAATGGCCAAATGTCTTGTTATACTGGTAGAATGAGACACATCAGTTTTTATTGGATTTTAGTGGAATTTCTATTTTTCATGAATATTTTAATGAAAAATCACCATTTTTGGCGAATACACCGCCCGATTTTTTCAATAGCTCCCAGGTCATTTGAGCCATCGACTCGAAATCAATGCCGACATGTCTTGTTATACTGGTAGAATGAGACACAGCAGTTTTTATTGGATTTCAGTGGAATTTCTATTTTTCATGAATATTTTAATGAAAAATCACCATTTTTGGCGAATACACCGCCCGATTTTTTCAATAGCTCCCAGGTCATTTGAGCCATCGACTCGAAATCAATGCCGACATGTCTTGTTATACTGGTAGAATGAGACACAGCAGTTTTTATTGGATTTCAGTGGAATTTCTATTTTTCATGAATATTTTAATGAAAAATCACCATTTTTGGCGAATACACCGCCCGATTTTTTCAATAGCTCCCAGGTCATTTGAGCCATCGACTCGAAATCAATGCCGACATGTCTTGTTATACTGGTAGAATGAGACACAGCAGTTTTTATTGGATTTCAGTGGAATTTCTATTTTTCCTGAATATTTTAATGAAAAATCACCATTTTTGGCGAATACACCGCCCGATTTTTTCAATAGCTCCCAGGTCATTTGAGCCATCGACTCGAAATCAATGGCCAAATGTCTTGTTATACTGGTAGAATGAGACACATCAGTTTTTATTGGATTTTAGTGGAATTTCTATTTTTCATGAATATTTTAATGAAAAATCACCATTTTTGGCGAATACACCGCCCAATTTTTTCAATAGCTCCCAGGTCATTTGAGCCATCGACTCGAAATCAATGCCGACATGTCTTGTTATACTGGTAGAATGAGACACAGCAGTTTTTATTGGATTTTAGTGGAATTTCTATTTTTCATGAATATTTTAATGAAAAATCACCATTTTTGGTGAATACAACGCCCGATTTTTTCAATAGCTCCCAGGTTATTTGAGCCATCGACTCGAAATCAATGCCGACATGTCTTGTTATACTGGTAGAATGAGACACAGCAGTTTTTATTGGATTTCAGTGGAATTTCTATTTTTCATGAATATTTTAATGAAAAATCACCATTTTTGGCGAATACACCGTCCGATTTTTTCAATAGCTCCCAGGTCATTTGAGCCATCGACTCGAAATCAATGCCCACATGTCTTGTTATACTGGTAGAAAGAGACACAGCAGTTTTTATTGGATTTCAGTGGAATTTCTATTTTTCATGAATATTTTAATGAAAAATCACCATTTTTGGCGAATACACCGCCCGATTTTTTCAATAGCTCCCAGGTCATTTGAGCCATCGACTCGAAATCAATGCCGACATGTCTTGTTATACTGGTAGAAAGAGACACAACAGTTTTTATTGGATTTCAGTGGAATTTCTATTTTTCATGAATATTTTAATGAAAAATCACCATTTTTGGCGAATACACCGCCCGATTTTTTCAATAGCTCCCAGGTCATTTGAGCCATCGACTCGAAATCAATGCCGACATGTCTTGTTATACTGGTAGAATGAGACACAGCAGTTTTTATTGGATTTTAGTGGAATTTCTATTTTTCATGAATATTTTAATGAAAAATCACCATTTTTGGCAAATACACCGCCCGATTTTTTCAATAGCTCCCAGGTCATTTGAGCCATCGACTCGAAATCAATGCCGACATGTCTTGTTATACTGGTAGAATGAGACACAGCAGTTTTTATTGGATTTCAGTGGAATTTCTATTTTTCCTGAATATTTTAATGAAAAATCATCATTTTTGGCGAATACACCGCCCGATTTTTTCAATAGCTCCCAGGTCATTTGAGCCATCGACTCGAAATCAATGGCCAAATGTCTTGTTATACTGGTAGAATGAGACACAGCAGTTTTCATTGGATTTTAGTGGAATTTCTATTTTTCATGAATATTTTAATGAAAAATCACCATTTTTGGCGAATACACCGCCCGATTTTTTCAATAGCTCCCAGGTCATTTGAGCCATCGACTCGAAATCAATGCCGACATGTCTTGTTATACTGGTAGAATGAGACACAGCAGTTTTTATTGGATTTCAGTGGAATTTCTATTTTTCATGAATATTTTAATGAAAAATCACCATTTTTGGCGAATACACCGCCCGATTTTTTCAATAGCTCCCAGGTCATTTGAGCCATCGACTCGAAATCAATGGCCAAATGTCTTGTTATACTGGTAGAATGAGACACAGCAGTTTTTATTGGATTTTAGTGGAATTTCTATTTTTCATGAATATTTTAATGAAAAATCACCATTTTTGGCGAATGCACCGCCCGATTTTTTCAATAGCTCCCAGGTCATTTGAGCCATCGACTCGAAATCAATGCCGACATGTCTTGTTATACTGGTAGAATGAGACACAGCAGTTTTTATTGGATTTCAGTGGAATTTCTATTTTTCATGAATATTTTAATGAAAAATCACCATTTTTGGCGAATACACCGCCCGATTTTTTCAATAGCTCCCAGGTCATTTGAGCCATCGACTCGAAATCAATGCCGACATGTCTTGTTATACTGGTAGAATGAGACACAGCAGTTTTTATTGGATTTCAGTGGAATTTCTATTTTTCATGAATATTTTAATGAAAAATCACCATTTTTGGCGAATACACCGCCCGATTTTTTCAATAGCTCCCAGGTCATTTGAGCCATCGACTTGAAATCAATGCCGACATGTCTTGTTATACTGGTAGAATGAGACACAGCAGTTTTTATTGGATTTTAGTGGAATTTCTATTTTTCCTGAATATTTTAATGAAAAATCACCATTTTTGGCAAATACACCGCCCGATTTTTTCAATAGCTCCCAGGTCATTTGAGCCATCGACTCGAAATCAATGCCGACATGTCTTGTTATACTGGTAGAATGAGACACAGCAGTTTTTATTGGATTTTAGTGGAATTTCTATTTTTCATGAATATTTTAATGAAAAATCACCATTTTTGGCAAATACACCGCCCGATTTTTTCAATAGCTCCCAGGTCATTTGAGCCATCGACTCGAAATCAATGGCCAAATGTCTTGTTATACTGGTAGAATGAGACACAGCAGTTTTTATTGGATTTCAGTGGAATTTCTATTTTTCCTGAATATTTTAATGAAAAATCACCATTTTTGGCGAATACACCGCCCAATTTTTTCAATAGCTCCCAGGTCATTTGAGCCATCGACTCGAAATCAATGCCGACATGTCTTGTTATACTGGTAGAATGAGACACAGCAGTTTTTATTGGATTTCAGTGGAATTTCTATTTTTCCTGAATATTTTAATGAAAAATCACCATTTTTGGCGAATACACCGCCCGATTTTTTCAATAGCTCCCAGGTCATTTGAGCCATCGACTCGAAATCAATGGCCAAATGTCTTGTTATACTGGTAGAATGAGACACAGCAGTTTTTATTGGATTTCAGTGGAATTTCTATTTTTCATGAATATTTTAATGAAAAATCACCATTTTTGGCGAATACACCGCCCGATTTTTTCAATAGCTCCCAGGTCATTTGAGCCATCGACTCGAAATCAATGCCGACATGTCTTGTTATACTGGTAGAATGAGACACAGCAGTTTTTATTGGATTTCAGTGGAATTTCTATTTTTCATGAATATTTTAATGAAAAATCACCATTTTTGGCGAATACACCGCTCGATTTTTTCAATAGCTCCCAGGTCATTTGAGCCATCGACTCGAAATCAATGGCCAAATGTCTTGTTATACTGGTAGAATGAGACACAGCAGTTTTTATTGGATTTCAGTGGAATTTCTATTTTTCCTGAATATTTTAATGAAAAATCACCATTTTTGGCGAATACACCGCCCGATTTTTTCAATAGCTCCCAGGTCATTTGAGCCATCGACTCGAAATCAATGCCGACATGTCTTGTTATACTGGTAGAATGAGACACAACAGTTTTTATTGGATTTCAGTGGAATTTCTATTTTTCATGAATATTTTAATGAAAAATCACCATTTTTGGCGAATACACCGCCCGATTTTTTCAATAGCTCCCAGGTCATTTGAGCCATCGACTCGAAATCAATGCCGACATGTCTTGTTATACTGGTAGAATGAGACACAGCAGTTTTTATTGGATTTCAGTGGAATTTCTATTTTTCCTGAATATTTTAATGAAAAATCACCATTTTTGGCGAATACACCGCCCGATTTTTTCAATAGCTCCCAGGTCATTTGAGCCATCGACTCGAAATCAATGCCGACATGTCTTGTTATACTGGTAGAATGAGACACAGCAGTTTTTATTGGATTTCAGTGGAATTTCTATTTTTCATGAATATTTTAATGAAAAATCACCATTTTTGGCGAATACACCGCTCGATTTTTTCAATAGCTCCCAGGTTATTTGAGCCATCGACTCGAAATCAATGCCGACATGTCTTGTTATACTGGTAGAATGAGACACAGCAGTTTTTATTGGATTTTGGTGGAATTTCTATTTTTCCTGAATATTTTAATGAAAAATCACCATTTTTGGCAAATACACCGCCCGATTTTTTCAATAGCTCCCAGGTCATTTGAGCCATCGACTCGAAATCAATGCCGACATGTCTTGTTATACTGGTAGAATGAGACACAGCAGTTTTTATTGGATTTTAGTGGAATTTCTATTTTTCATGAATATTTTAATGAAAAATCACCATTTTTGGCGAATACACCGCCCGATTTTTTCAATAGCTCCCAGGTCATTTGAGCCATCGACTCGAAATCAATGCCGACATGTCTTGTTATACTGATAGAATGAGACACAGCAGTTTTTATTGGATTTCAGTGGAATTTCTATTTTTCCTGAATATTTTAATGAAAAATCACCATTTTTGGCGAATACACCGCCCGATTTTTTCAATAGCTCCCAGGTCATTTGAGCCATCGACTCGAAATCAATGCCGACATGTCTTGTTATACTGGTAGAATGAGACACAGCAGTTTTTATTGGATTTCAGTGGAATTTCTATTTTTCATGAATATTTTAATGAAAAATCACCATTTTTGGCGAATACACCGCCCGATTTTTTCAATAGCTCCCAGGTCATTTGAGCCATCGACTCGAAATCAATGGCCAAATGTCTTGTTATACTGGTAGAATGAGACACAGCAGTTTTTATTGGATTTCAGTGGAATTTCTATTTTTCATGAATATTTTAATGAAAAATCACCATTTTTGACGAATACACCGCCCGATTTTTTCAATAGCTCCCAGGTCATTTGAGCCATCGACTTGAAATCAATGCCGACATGTCTTGTTATACTGGTAGAATGAGACACAGCAGTTTTTATTGGATTTTAGTGGAATTTCTATTTTTCATGAATATTTTAATGAAAAATCACCATTTTTGGCAAATACACCGCCCGATTTTTTCAATAGCTCCCAGGTCATTTGAGCCATCGACTCGAAATCAATGCCGACATGTCTTGTTATACTGGTAGAATGAGACACAGCAGTTTTCATTGGATTTTAGTGGAATTTCTATTTTTCATGAATATTTTAATGAAAAATCACCATTTTTGGCGAATACACCACCCGATTTTTTCATAGCTCCCAGGTCATTTGAGCCATCGACTCGAAATCAATGCCGACATGTCTTGTTATACTGGTAGAATGAGACACAGCAGTTTTTATTGGATTTCAGTGGAATTTCTATTTTTCCTGAATATTTTAATGAAAAATCACCATTTTTGGCGAATACACCGCCCGATTTTTTCAATAGCTCCCAGGTCATTTGAGCCATCAACTCGAAATCAATGGCCACATGTCTTGTTATACTGGTAGAATGAGACACAGCAGTTTTTATTGGATTTCAGTGGAATTTCTATTTTTCATGAATATTTTAATGAAAAATCACCATTTTTGGCGAATACACCGCCCGATTTTTTCAATAGCTCCCAGGTCATTTGAGCCATCGACTCGAAATCAATGGCCAAATGTGTTGTTATACTGGTAGAATGAGACACAGCAGTTTTTAGTGGATTTTAGTGGAATTTCTATTTTTCATGAATATTTTAATGAAAAATCACCATTTTTGGCGAATACACCGCCCGATTTTTTCAATAGCTCCCAGGTCATTTGAGCCATCGACTCGAAATCAATGCCGACATGTCTTGTTATACTGGTAGAATGAGACACAGCAGTTTTTATTGGATTTTAGTGGAATTTCTATTTTTCATGAATATTTTAATGAAAAATCACCATTTTTGGCGAATACACCGTCCGATTTTTTCAATAGCTCCCACGTCATTTGAGCCATCGCCTTGAAATCAATGCCGACATGTCTTGTTATACTGGTAGAATGAGACACAGCAGTTTTTATTGGATTTCAGTGGAATTTCTATTTTTCATGAATATTTTAATGAAAAATCACCATTTTTGGCGAATACACCGCCCGATTTTTTCAATAGCTCCCAGGTCATTTGAGCCATCGACTTGAAATCAATGCCGACATGTCTTGTTATACTGGTAGAATGAGACACAGCAGTTTTTATTGGATTTCAGTGGAATTTCTATTTTTCATGAATATTTTAATGAAAAATCACCATTTTTGGCGAATACACCGCCCGATTTTTTCAATAGCTCCCAGGTCATTTGAGCCATCGACTCGAAATCAATGCCGACATGTCTTGTTATACTGGTAGAATGAGACACAGCAGTTTTTATTGGATTTCAGTGGAATTTCTATTTTTCCTGAATATTTTAATGAAAAATCATCATTTTTGGCGAATACACCGCCCGATTTTTTCAATAGCTCCCAGGTCATTTGAGCCATCGACTCGAAATCAATGGCCAAATGTCTTGTTATACTGGTAGAATGAGACACAGCAGTTTTCATTGGATTTTAGTGGAATTTCTATTTTTCATGAATATTTTAATGAAAAATCACCATTTTTGGCGAATACACCGCCCGATTTTTTCAATAGCTCCCAGGTCATTTGAGCCATCGACTCGAAATCAATGCCGACATGTCTTGTTATACTGGTAGAATGAGACACAGCAGTTTTTATTGGATTTCAGTGGAATTTCTATTTTTCATGAATATTTTAATGAAAAATCACCATTTTTGGCGAATACACCGCCTGATTTTTTCAATAGCTCCCAGGTCATTTGAGCCATCGACTCGAAATCAATGGCCAAATGTCTTGTTATACTGGTAGAATGAGACACAGCAGTTTTTATTGGATTTTAGTGGAATTTCTATTTTTCATGAATATTTTAATGAAAAATCACCATTTTTGGCAAATACACCGGCCGATTTTTTGAATAGCTCCCAGGTCATTTGAGCCATCGACTCGAAATCAATGCCGACATGTCTTGTTATACTGGTAGAATGAGACACAGCAGTTTTTATTGGATTTCAGTGGAATTTCTATTTTTCCTGAATATTTTAATGAAAAATCACCATTTTTGGCGAATACACCGCCCGATTTTTTCAATAGCTCCCAGGTCATTTGAGCCATCGACTCGAAATCAATGCCGACATGTCTTGTTATACTGGTAGAATGAGACACAGCAGTTTTTATTGGATTTTAGTGGAATTTCTATTTTTCATGAATATTTTAATGAAAAATCACCATTTTTGGCGAATACACCGCCCGATTTTTTCAATAGCTCCCAGGTCATTTGAGCCATCGACTTGAAATCAATGCCGACATGTCTTGTTATACTGGTAGAATGAGACACAGCAGTTTTTATTGGATTTCAGTGGAATTTCTATTTTTTATGAATATTTTAATGAAAAATCACCATTTTTGGCAAATACACCGCCCGATTTTTTCAATAGCTCCCAGGTCATTTGAGCCATCGACTCGAAATCAATGGCCAAATGTCTTGTTATACTGGTAGAATGAGACACAGCAGTTTTTATTGGATTTTAGTGGAATTTCTATTTTTCATGAATATTTTAATGAAAAATCACCATTTTTGGCGAATACACCGCCCGATTTTTTCAATAGCTCCCAGGTCATTTGAGCCATCGACTCGAAATCAATGCCGACATGTCTTGTTATACTGGTAGAATGAGACACAGCAGTTTTTATTGGATTTCAGTGGAATTTCTATTTTTCATGAATATTTTAATGAAAAATCACCATTTTTGGCGAATACACCGCCCGATTTTTTCAATACCTCCCAGGTCATTTGAGCCATCGACTTGAAATCAATGCCGACATGTCTTGTTATACTGGTAGAATGAGACACAGCAGTTTTTATTGGATTTCAGTGGAATTTCTATTTTTCATGAATATTTTAATGAAAAATCACCATTTTTGGCAAATACACCGCCTGATTCTTTCAATAGCTCCCAGGTCATTTGAGCCATCGACTCGAAATCAATGCCGACATGTCTTGTTATACTGGTAGAATGAGACACAGCAGTTTTCATTGGATTTTAGTGGAATTTCTATTTTTCATGAATATTTTAATGAAAAATCACCATTTTTGGCGAATACACCGCCCGATTTTTTCAATAGCTCCCAGGTCATTTGAGCCATCGACTCGAAATCAATGCCGACATGTCTTGTTATACTGGTAGAATGAGACACAGCAGTTTTCATTGGATTTTAGTGGAATTTCTATTTTTCATGAATATTTTAATGAAAAATCACCATTTTTGGCGAATACACCGCCCGATTTTTTCAATAGCTCCCAGGTCATTTGAGCCATCGACTCGAAATCAATGCCGACATGTCTTGTTATACTGGTAGAATGAGACACAGCAGTTTTTATTGGATTTCAGTGGAATTTCTATTTTTCATGAATATTTTAATGAAAAATCACCATTTTTGGCGAATACACCGCCCGATTTTTTCAATAGCTCCCAGGTCATTTGAGCCATCGACTCGAAATCAATGGCCAAATGTCTTGTTATACTGGTAGAATGAGACACAGCAGTTTTTATTGGATTTTAGTGGAATTTCTATTTTTCATGAATATTTTAATGAAAAATCACCATTTTTGGCGAATGCACCGCCCGATTTTTTCAATAGCTCCCAGGTCATTTGAGCCATCGACTCGAAATCAATGCCGACATGTCTTGTTATACTGGTAGAATGAGACACAGCAGTTTTTATTGGATTTCAGTGGAATTTCTATTTTTCATGAATATTTTAATGAAAAATCACCATTTTTGGCGAATACACCGCCCGATTTTTTCAATAGCTCCCAGGTCATTTGAGCCATCGACTCGAAATCAATGCCGACATGTCTTGTTATACTGGTAGAATGAGACACAGCAGTTTTTATTGGATTTCAGTGGAATTTCTATTTTTCATGAATATTTTAATGAAAAATCACCATTTTTGGCGAATACACCGCCCGATTTTTTCAATAGCTCCCAGGTCATTTGAGCCATCGACTTGAAATCAATGCCGACATGTCTTGTTATACTGGTAGAATGAGACACAGCAGTTTTTATTGGATTTTAGTGGAATTTCTATTTTTCCTGAATATTTTAATGAAAAATCACCATTTTTGGCAAATACACCGCCCGATTTTTTCAATAGCTCCCAGGTCATTTGAGCCATCGACTCGAAATCAATGCCGACATGTCTTGTTATACTGGTAGAATGAGACACAGCAGTTTTTATTGGATTTCAGTGGAATTTCTATTTTTCATGAATATTTTAATGAAAAATCACCATTTTTGGCGAATACACCGCCCGATTTTTTCAATAGCTCCCAGGTCATTTGAGCCATCGACTCGAAATCAATGGCCAAATGTCTTGTTATACTGGTAGAATGAGACACAGCAGTTTTTATTGGATTTCAGTGGAATTTCTATTTTTCATGAATATTTTAATGAAAAATCACCATTTTTGACGAATACACCGCCCGATTTTTTCAATAGCTCCCAGGTCATTTGAGCCATCGACTTGAAATCAATGCCGACATGTCTTGTTATACTGGTAGAATGAGACACAGCAGTTTTTATTGGATTTTAGTGGAATTTCTATTTTTCATGAATATTTTAATGAAAAATCACCATTTTTGGCAAATACACCGCCCGATTTTTTCAATAGCTCCCAGGTCATTTGAGCCATCGACTCGAAATCAATGCCGACATGTCTTGTTATACTGGTAGAATGAGACACAGCAGTTTTCATTGGATTTTAGTGGAATTTCTATTTTTCATGAATATTTTAATGAAAAATCACCATTTTTGGGGAATACACCACCCGATTTTTTCATAGCTCCCAGGTCATTTGAGCCATCGACTCGAAATCAATGCCGACATGTCTTGTTATACTGGTAGAATGAGACACAGCAGTTTTTATTGGATTTTAGTGGAATTTCTATTTTTCATGAATATTTTAATGAAAAATCACCATTTTTGGCGAATACACCGTCCGATTTTTTCAATAGCTCCCACGTCATTTGAGCCATCGACTTGAAATCAATGCCGACATGTCTTGTTATACTGGTAGAATGAGACACAGCAGTTTTTATTGGATTTCAGTGGAATTTCTATTTTTCATGAATATTTTAATGAAAAATCACCATTTTTGGCGAATACACCGCCCGATTTTTTCAATAGCTCCCAGGTCATTTGAGCCATCGACTCGAAATCAATGCCGACATGTCTTGTTATACTGGTAGAATGAGACACAGCAGTTTTTATTGGATTTCAGTGGAATTTCTATTTTTCCTGAATATTTTAATGAAAAATCATCATTTTTGGCGAATACACCGCCCGATTTTTTCAATAGCTCCCAGGTCATTTGAGCCATCGACTCGAAATCAATGGCCAAATGTCTTGTTATACTGGTAGAATGAGACACAGCAGTTTTCATTGGATTTTAGTGGAATATCTATTTTTCATGAATATTTTAATGAAAAATCACCATTTTTGGCGAATACACCGCCCGATTTTTTCAATAGCTCCCAGGTCATTTGAGCCATCGACTCGAAATCAATGCCGACATGTCTTGTTATACTGGTAGAATGAGACACAGCAGTTTTTATTGGATTTCAGTGGAATTTCTATTTTTCATGAATATTTTAATGAAAAATCACCATTTTTGGCGAATACACCGCCCGATTTTTTCAATAGCTCCCAGGTCATTTGAGCCATCGACTCGAAATCAATGGCCAAATGTCTTGTTATACTGGTAGAATGAGACACAGCAGTTTTTATTGGATTTTAGTGGAATTTCTATTTTTCATGAATATTTTAATGAAAAATCACCATTTTTGGCAAATACACCGCCCGATTTTTTGAATAGCTCCCAGGTCATTTGAGCCATCGACTCGAAATCAATGCCGACATGTCTTGTTATACTGGTAGAATGAGACACAGCAGTTTTTATTGGATTTCAGTGGAATTTCTATTTTTCATGAATATTTTAATGAAAAATCACCATTTTTGGCGAATACACCGCCCGATTTTTTCAATAGCTCCCAGGTCATTTGAGCAATCGACTCGAAATCAATGCCGACATGTCTTGTTATACTGGTAGAATGAGACACAGCAGTTTTTATTGGATTTTAGTGGAATTTCTATTTTTCATGAATATTTTAATGAAAAATCACCATTTTTGGAGAATACACCGCCCGATTTTTTCAATAGCTCCCAGGTCATTTGAGCCATCGACTTGAAATCAATGCCGACATGTCTTGTTATACTGGTAGAATGAGACACAGCAGTTTTTATTGGATTTCAGTGGAATTTCTATTTTTCATGAATATTTTAATGAAAAATCACCATTTTTGGCAAATACACCGCCCGATTTTTTCAATAGCTCCCAGGTCATTTGAGCCATCGACTCGAAATCAATGGCCAAATGTCTTGTTATACTGGTAGAATGAGACACAGCAGTTTTTATTGGATTTTAGTGGAATTTCTATTTTTCATGAATATTTTAATGAAAAATCACCATTTTTGGCGAATACACCGCCCGATTTTTTCAATAGCTCCCAGGTCATTTGAGCCATCGACTCGAAATCAATGCCGACATGTCTTGTTATACTGGTAGAATGAGACACAGCAGTTTTTATTGGATTTCAGTGGAATTTCTTTTTTTCATGAATATTTTAATGAAAAATCACCATTTTTGGCGAATACACCGCCCGATTTTTTCAATACCTCCCAGGTCATTTGAGCCATCGACTTGAAATCAATGCCGACATGTCTTGTTATACTGGTAGAATGAGACACAGCAGTTTTTATTGGATTTCAGTGGAATTTCTATTTTTCATGAATATTTTAATGAAAAATCACCATTTTTGGCAAATACACCGCCTGATTCTTTCAATAGCTCCCAGGTCATTTGAGCCATCGACTCGAAATCAATGCCGACATGTCTTGTTATACTGGTAGAATGAGACACAGCAGTTTTTATTGGATTTCAGTGGAATTTCTATTTTTCATGAATATTTTAATGAAAAATCACCATTTTTGGCAAATACACCGCCCGATTTTTTGAATAGCTCCCAGGTCATTTGAGCCATCGACTCGAAATCAATGCCGACATGTCTTGTTATACTGGTAGAATGAGACACAGCAGTTTTTATTGGATTTCAGTGGAATTTCTATTTTTCATGAATATTTTAATGAAAAATCACCATTTTTGGTGAATACACCGCCCGATTTTTTCAATAGCTCCCAGGTCATTTGAGCCATCGACTCGAAATCAATGCCGACATGTCTTGTTATACTGGTAGAATGAGACACAGCAGTTTTTATTGGATTTTAGTGGAATTTCTATTTTTCATGAATATTTTAATGAAAAATCACCATTTTTGGAGAATACACCGCCCGATTTTTTCAATAGCTCCCAGGTCATTTGAGCCATCGACTTGAAATCAATGCCGACATGTCTTGTTATACTGGTAGAATGAGACACAGCAGTTTTTATTGGATTTCAGTGGAATTTCTATTTTTCATGAATATTTTAATGAAAAATCACCATTTTTGGCAAATACACCGCCCGATTTTTTCAATAGCTCCCAGGTCATTTGAGCCATCGACTCGAAATCAATGCCGACATGTCTTGTTATACTGGTAGAATGAGACACAGCAGTTTTCATTGGATTTTAGTGGAATTTCTATTTTTCATGAATATTTTAATGAAAAATCACCATTTTTGGCGAATACACCGCCCGATTTTTTCAATAGCTCCCAGGTCATTTGAGCCATCGACTCGAAATCAATGCCGACATGTCTTGTTATACTGGTAGAATGAGACACAGCAGTTTTTATTGGATTTCAGTGGAATTTCTATTTTTCATGAATATTTTAATGAAAAATCACCATTTTTGGCGAATACACCGCCCGATTTTTTCAATAGCTCCCAGGTCATTTGAGCCATCGACTCGAAATCAATGCCGACATGTCTTGTTATACTGGTAGAATGAGACACAGCAGTTTTTATTGGATTTCAGTGGAATTTCTATTTTTCCTGAATATTTTAATGAAAAATCACCATTTTTGGCGAATACACCGCCCGATTTTTTCAATAGCTCCCAGGTCATTTGAGCCATCGACTCGAAATCAATGCCGACATGTCTTGTTATACTGGTAGAATGAGACACAGCAGTTTGTATTGGATTTTAGTGGAATTTCTATTTTTCATGAATATTTTAATGAAAAATCACCATTTTTGGCGAATACACCGCCCGATTTTTTCAATAGCTCCCAGGTCATTTGAGCCATCGACTTGAAATCAATGCCGACATGTCTTGTTATACTGGTAGAATGAGACACAGCAGTTTTTATTGGATTTCAGTGGAATTTCTATTTTTCATGAATATTTTAATGAAAAATCACCATTTTGGCAAATACACCGCCCGATTTTTTCAATAGCTCCCAGGTCATTTGAGCCATCGACTCGAAATCAATGCCGACATGTCTTGTTATACTGGTAGAATGAGACACAGCAGTTTTTATTGGATTTCAGTGGAATTTCTATTTTTCCTGAATATTTTAATGAAAAATCATCATTTTTGGCGAATACACCGCCCGATTTTTTCAATAGCTCCCAGGTCATTTGAGCTATCGACTCGAAATCAATGGCCAAATGTCTTGTTATACTGGTAGAATGAGACACAGCAGTTTTCATTGGATTTTAGTGGAATTTCTATTTTTCATGAATATTTTAATGAAAAATCACCATTTTTGGCGAATACACCGCCCGATTTTTTCAATAGCTCCCAGGTCATTTGAGCCATCGACTCGAAATCAATGCCGACATGTCTTGTTATACTGGTAGAATGAGACACAGCAGTTTTTATTGGATTTCAGTGGAATTTCTATTTTTCCTGAATATTTTAATGAAAAATCACCATTTTTGGCGAATACACCGCCCGATTTTTTCAATAGCTCCCAGGTCATTTGAGCCATCGACTCGAAATCAATGCCGACATGTCTTGTTATACTGGTAGAATGAGACACAGCAGTTTTTATTGGATTTCAGTGGAATTTCTATTTTTCATGAATATTTTAATGAAAAATCACCATTTTTGGCGAATACACCGCCCGATTTTTTCAATAGCTCCCAGGTCATTTGAGCCATCGACTTGAAATCAATGCCGACATGTCTTGTTATACTGGTAGAATGAGACACAGCAGTTTTTATTGGATTTCAGTGGAATTTCTATTTTTCATGAATATTTTAATGAAAAATCACCATTTTTGGCAAATACACCGCCCGATTTTTTCAATAGCTCCCAGGTCATTTGAGCCATCGACTCGAAATCAATGCCGACATGTCTTGTTATACTGGTAGAATGAGACACAGCAGTTTTCATTGGATTTTAGTGGAATTTCTATTTTTCATGAATATTTTAATGAAAAATCACCATTTTTGGCGAATACACCGCCCGATTTTTTCAATAGCTCCCAGGTCATTTGAGCCATCGACTCGAAATCAATGCCGACATGTCTTGTTATACTGGTAGAATGAGACACAGCAGTTTTTATTGGATTTCAGTGGAATTTCTATTTTTCATGAATATTTTAATGAAAAATCACCATTTTTGGCGAATACACCGCCCGATTTTTTCAATAGCTCCCAGGTCATTTGAGCCATCGACTCGAAATCAATGCCGACATGTCTTGTTATACTGGTAGAATGAGACACAGCAGTTTTTATTGGATTTTAGTGGAATTTCTATTTTTCATGAATATTTTAATGAAAAATCACCATTTTTGGCGAATACACCGCCCGATTTTTTCAATACCTGCCAGGTCATTTGAGCCATCGACTTGAAATCAATGCCGACATGTCTTGTTATACTGGTAGAATGAGACACAGCAGTTTTTATTGGATTTCAGTGGAATTTCTATTTTTCATGAATATTTTAATGAAAAATCACCATTTTTGGCAAATACACCGCCCGATTTTTTCAATAGCTCCCAGGTCATTTGAGCCATCGACTCGAAATCAATGCCGACATGTCTTGTTATACTGGTAGAATGAGACACAGCAGTTTTTATTGGATTTCAGTGGAATTTCTATTTTTCATGAATATTTTAATGAAAAATCACCATTTTTGGCGAATACACCGCCTGATTTTTTCAATAGCTCCCAGGTCATTTGAGCCATCGACTCGAAATCAATGCCGACATGTCTTGTTATACTGGTAGAATGAGACACAGCAGTTTTTATTGGATTTTAGTGGAATTTCTATTTTTCATGAATATTTTAATGAAAAATCACCATTTTTGGCGAATACACCGCCCGATTTTTTCAATAGCTCCCAGGTCATTTGAGCCATCGACTCGAAATCAATGCCGACATGTCTTGTTATACTGGTAGAATGAGACACAGCAGTTTTTATTGGATTTCAGCGGAATTTCTATTTTTCCTGAATATTTTAATGAAAAATCACCATTTTTGGGGAATACACCGCCCGATTTTTTCAATAGCTCCCAGGTCATTTGAGCCATCGACTCGAAATCAATGGCCAAATGTCTTGTTATACTGGTAGAATGAGACACAGCAGTTTTTATTGGATTTCAGTGGAATTTCTATTTTTCCTGAATATTTTAATGAAAAATCACCATTTTTGGCGAATACACCGCCCGATTTTTTCAATAGCTCCCAGGTCATTTGAGCCATCGACTCGAAATCAATGCCGACATGTCTTGTTATACTGGTAGAATGAGACACAGCAGTTTTTATTGGATTTCAGTGGAATTTCTATTTTTCCTGAATATTTTAATGAAAAATCACCATTTTTGGCGAATACACCGCCCGATTTTTTCAATAGCTCCCAGGTCATTTGAGCCATCGACTCGAAATCAATGCCGACATGTCTTGTTATACTGGTAGAATGAGACACAGCAGTTTTTATTGGATTTCATTGGAATTTCTATTTTTCCTGAATATTTTAATGAAAAATCACCATTTTTGGCGAATACACCGCCCGATTTTTTCAATAGCTCCCAGGTCATTTGAGCCATCGACTCGAAATCAATGCCGACATGTCTTGTTATACTGGTAGAATGAGACACAGCAGTTTTTATTGGATTTCAGTGGAATTTCTATTTTTCCTGAATATTTTAATGAAAAATCACCATTTTTGGCGAATACACCGCCCGATTTTTTCAATAGCTCCCAGGTCATTTGAGCCATCGACTCGAAATCAATGCCGACATGTCTTGTTATACTGGTAGAATGAGACACAGCAGTTTTTATTGGATTTCAGTGGAATTTCTATTTTTCATGAATATTTTAATGAAAAATCACCATTTTTGGTGAATACACCGCCCGATTTTTTCAATAGCTCCCAGGTCATTTGAGCCATCGACTCGAAATCAATGCCGACATGTCTTGTTATACTGATAGAATGAGACACAGCAGTTTTTATTGGATTTCAGTGGAATTTCTATTTTTCATGAATATTTTAATGAAAAATCACCATTTTTGGCGAATACACCGCCCGATTTTTTCAATAGCTCCCAGGTTATTTGAGCCATCGACTCGAAATCAATGCCGACATGTCTTGTTATACTGGTAGAATGAGACACAGCAGTTTTTATTGGATTTCAGTGGAATTTCTATTTTTCATGAATATTTTAATGAAAAATCACCATTTTTGGCGAATACACCGCCCGATTTTTTCAATAGCTCCCAGGTCATTTGAGCCATCGACTCGAAATCAATGCCGACATGTCTTGTTATACTGGTAGAATGAGACACAGCAGTTTTTATTGGATTTCAGTGGAATTTCTATTTTTCATGAATATTTTAATGAAAAATCACCATTTTTGGCGAATACACCGCCCGATTTTTTCAATAGCTCCCAGGTCATTTGAGCCATCGACTCGAAATCAATGCCAACATGTCTTGTTATACTGGTAGAATGAGACACAGCAGTTTTTATTGGATTTCATTGGAATTTCTATTTTTCCTGAATATTTTAATGAAAAATCACCATTTTTGGCGAATACACCGCCCGATTTTTTCAATAGCTCCCAGGTCATTTGAGCCATCGACTCGAAATCAATGCCGACATGTCTTGTTATACTGGTAGAATGAGACACAGCAGTTTTTATTGGATTTCAGTGGAATTTCTATTTTTCCTGAATATTTTAATGAAAAATCACCATTTTTGGCGAATACACCGCCCGATTTTTTCAATAGCTCCCAGGTCATTTGAGCCATCGACTCGAAATCAATGGCCAAATGTCTTGTTATACTGGTAATATGAGACACAGCAGTTTTTATTGGATTTCAGTGGAATTTCTATTTTTCATGAATATTTTAATGAAAAATCACCATTTTTGGCGAATACACCGCCTGATTTTTTCAATAGCTCCCAGGTCATTTGAGCCATCGACTCGAAATCAATGCCGACATGTCTTGTTATACTGGTAGAATGAGACACAGCAGTTTTTATTGGATTTCAGCGGAATTTCTATTTTTCCTGAATATTTTAATGAAAAATCACCATTTTTGGGGAATACACCGCCCGATTTTTTCAATAGCTCCCAGGTCATTTGAGCCATCGACTCGAAATCAATGGCCAAATGTCTTGTTATACTGGTAGAATGAGACACAGCAGTTTTTATTGGATTTCAGTGGAATTTCTATTTTTCCTGAATATTTTAATGAAAAATCACCATTTTTGGCGAATACACCGCCCGATTTTTTCAATAGCTCCCAGGTCATTTGAGCCATCGACTCGAAATCAATGCCGACATGTCTTGTTATACTGGTAGAATGAGACACAGCAGTTTTTATTGGATTTCAGTGGAATTTCTATTTTTCATGAATATTTTAATGAAAAATCACCATTTTTGGCGAATACACCGCCCGATTTTTTCAATAGCTCCCAGGTCATTTGAGCCATCGACTCGAAATCAATGCCGACATGTCTTGTTATACTGGTAGAATGAGACACAGCAGTTTTTATTGGATTTCATTGGAATTTCTATTTTTCCTGAATATTTTAATGAAAAATCACCATTTTTGGCGAATACACCGCCCGATTTTTTCAATAGCTCCCAGGTCATTTGAGCCATCGACTCGAAATCAATGCCGACATGTCTTGTTATACTGGTAGAATGAGACACAGCAGTTTTTATTGGATTTCAGTGGAATTTCTATTTTTCCTGAATATTTTAATGAAAAATCACCATTTTTGGCGAATACACCGCCCGATTTTTTCAATAGCTCCCAGGTCATTTGAGCCATCGACTCGAAATCAATGCCGACATGTCTTGTTATACTGGTAGAATGAGACACAGCAGTTTTTATTGGATTTCAGTGGAATTTCTATTTTTCATGAATATTTTAATGAAAAATCACCATTTTTGGTGAATACACCGCCCGATTTTTTCAATAGCTCCCAGGTCATTTGAGCCATCGACTCGAAATCAATGCCGACATGTCTTGTTATACTGATAGAATGAGACACAGCAGTTTTTATTGGATTTCAGTGGAATTTCTATTTTTCATGAATATTTTAATGAAAAATCACCATTTTTGGCGAATACACCGCCCGATTTTTTCAATAGCTCCCAGGTCATTTGAGCCATCGACTCGAAATCAATGGCCAAATGTCTTGTTATACTGGTAGAATGAGACACAGCAGTTTTTATTGGATTTCAGTGGAATTTCTATTTTTCCTGAATATTTTAATGAAAAATCGCCATTTTTGGCGAATACACCGCCCGATTTTTTCAATAGCTCCCAGGTCATTTGAGCCATCGACTCGAAATCAATGCCGACATGTCTTGTTATACTGGTAGAATGAGACACAGCAGTTTTTATTGGATTTCAGTGGAATTTCTATTTTTCATGAATATTTTAATGAAAAATCACCATTTTTGGCGAATACACCGCCCGATTTTTTCAATAGCTCCCAGGTCATTTGAGCCATCGACTCGAAATCAATGGCCAAATGTCTTGTTATACTGGTAGAATGAGACACAGCAGTTTTTATTGGATTTTAGTGGAATTTCTATTTTTCATGAA